>NW_026591597.1:2395143-2482754 GCF_907164565.1 Psammomys obesus | reverse complement strand
TGTGTGTGTGTGTGTGTGTGTGTGTGTGTGTGTGTGTGTGTGTGTGTAGAGAAGCTAAAAGAGGACAATAAGCCCATCACTCTATGAGGCAGGGTCTCTTGAACCTGGGACTTGCTCTCAGCTAAGCTAGAAACCAGCAAACCACTGTGTTCTTCCTGTCTCTGCCCTCATCAGAGCTGGGGTTACAGGAAATGGCAAGGTGCCCAACTTGTTATGTGGGTGCTGGGATCCTACCCCATGATTGTAGAGTAAGTGCCCTTTAAAGCTGAGCCATTTCTGCTACCCCCCAAAACAGAATTTTAAATCTAGGTGTTGGGTAAGATGCTGGTAAGAAACACTATTGATATACCTGCTCAGTGACACAACATAAGACAAAATAGCCCAGAGAGAGGATATCAGTGATTTTGGATTATTAGGCATTGATTGAGCACTTACTGTATACCTTGATGCAGAACTTAGTATACTTTAACTCATTTGAACTTCACAGTGACCCTGTGCCGTCTAGTTTTATGTCAACTTGACATAAGCTGAAGTCACCGAGAGAAGGGAGCATCAATTGAGAAAATGCCTCCATAAGATAGGGCTGTAGGCAAGCCTGTGGAGAATTTTCTTCATTAATGATTAACATGGGAGGGCCCAGTCTATTACAGAGGGGGCCTTCCCCGGGCTGGTGGTCCTAGGTTCTATAAGAAAGCAGGCTGAGCAAGCCAGTAAGCAGCACTCTTCCATGGCCTCCGCAGCAGCACCTGCCTCCAGATTCCTGCTCTATTTGAATTCCATTTTGGCTTCTTTCAGTGGACTCTGTGTTAGGAGAGGGAAGCCAAATACACCCTTTCATCCCCAAGTTGCTTCAGGCGTGGTGCTTTGCCACAGAATCAGTAACCCTGAGACAGACCCCCTTTCAAAGTCATTTCAGTCACTCCCTTTTTATAAAGGAGGAACTTTATTCTCAAGAAGTGAAATCACTTCCCCGAGGTCATTGATGGGATTTGAACGTGGATGTCTGGTTCTGTGACTCTACCTGTAACTAGACCACGCTAACTGATTGACGCTTTAAAAGGCAAACACTGAAATAACTGAAAGTTACGAGCAATTGATAACAGATAGTAATGCATGGAACACTGAGTATCACCCTTGAAAGGTACAGAAATGTCCACTGGATTCATTAACCTACCTTCAGATGTCTTGATACATTGGAAAATTTCTTGGGCTGGTGAGACTGCTTAGTAGAATGTGGTGGGCCTGAATTCCATCCCTGAGTCCCACTTGCAAGTTGTCCTCTGAGCTCTACATGTACGAATGCCGCATATACAAACCGCATATACACGATATACATGTGCCTACACAGTAATATAAATAAAGGTGATTTGAATATTTTTAATATTACTTCATTAGCCTAGACAAAGCTATAGATATCAAACTCATACAGCCATTCATTTGTTTTTCATCAGATTTTCATTGCCTGCTGAGGACTGAACATTGTTGCTATGCAAGAGCCTTTGGTCATACTCTGCCTATCAATAATAACCAAGTGTGTGTGTGCGTGTGTGTGTGTGTGTGTGTGTGTGTGTGTGCGTGTGTGTGCGCGCGCGCGTGCACTTCTGTTTGTAGCCCATCAGCAAGCTCCTTGCAGTTTTCTGGGAGTGTACACTACACTTTAAAAAAATTGTCCCACCAGGCCAATGCCAGAAACCACAGTCCAAACACCAAAACCACCAAGACCCAAATGGCACCCGATATCTTCTTCTTTCTTACCCCATTTCTAAAAAGCCAGGATTTCGAAGCCCTTGAACTGATCTGTTTGTCTGCTTTTAGCAGGCCAAGCGGGAAACTCCATGGGGAGACTTTCCGGGACTAATGCCCTCTGCAATTCTCTTTCAGATCATATATTTTACAAATTCCAGCCTTCTGTGGTTGCTGCAGCCTGTGTTGGGGCCTCCAGGATCTGCCTTCAGCTCTCTCCCTACTGGACCAGAGACTTGCAAAGGGTCTCAAGCTACTCCCTGGAGCATCTCAGCACGTGCATAGAAATCCTGCTGGTGTAAGTCCTCTCCTGGTTGGCTAAGTTCCTGAGATATTCACCTTCTATTTGCCCCACTTAGGTCAGCTGGTATTTTCTGAGTCTGGGACAGATGGACGTTCTCCCCCAGATAAGGTATTGCATGTAAAATGAGCAGAGTGACTCCTGACAGAAGTAATATTTGAAAAATGGGGTATGGTGCTTTGCAACTGTAGTCTTCACACGTGGGAAGCTGAAGCAGGATTGAGAGCTGGAGACCAGCCTAGGATAAATAGAAAGAATGAGGCTTGGAGAGTTGGTTGTTTCTCTTTGTGGTTTTAAGATTGGAGAGAGAGGGGAAAAAGGCGTGAGGCCGGGGACACCTACTCCTACATGTATAGAGTCATTCTACCATTTTATTTTGTTATTCAGACAGGGTATCATATAGCCCAGGCTAACCTCAATCTCACTATGTAGACAGAGAGATATCCTTTAACTTCCAGTCTTCCTGCCCCTTGCTCCGGAGTGCTGGTGCCACCACACCCAGTTGATTTAGTGCCGGGGTCAAACTTCATGCATGCTAGGCAAGTACTCTATCACCTGAACTCCATCCTATCTGGGCCAATCGACCTAAGTGCCAGCATGATTTTGTGAATGGTTATGAATTCATTCTCTCACGGGCTTCTTTTTCTCAGGCAAGCTGCAGAGTGGACCACTTAGCCAACCATATCCGGAGTGGCTTCAACTAAGAGGTCACAGCTTCCTTTAAAGGGTCAAGGGTCATCTTAGCTCTACCTGTGCAATAGAGATTGGCAGCTAAAGAGTCTGTAATGGCTGCCAGGAGGGGGACAGAACAGCCCTTGAGTGGCTGTCCCCAGTCAACTCCCTCTTCCACCTATCAGGTGGTGACAACCCCTAAGTGTTGGCCTGACTGACCAGGGTCTGGGTGGCAGAAGCAGAAGTCATTCAAATCCCCAAAGAGCTCAATGAACCCCAAGAACCCTAGCTCTCAGTGTCCCAATGCCAGAAGTCCCCAAGTCAAGCCGGGCAGTGGTGATATGCACCTTGGATCCCAGTACTTAGGAGGCAGAGGCAGGTGGACCTCTGGGTTGGAGGCCAGCCTGCTCTACAGAGAGAGTTCCAAGACAGCAAAACCCTGTCTCAAAACACAAAACAAAACTAAACAAAACAAAAGGTCCCCAAGTTTAGAACTTAGCCTGTTTTGATGGCTACTCCAATATCAGCCAGCAGGCCAGCCCTGCTTGTCATTGCTGGCTGTCTCCTTGGGAAATCCTTGTTCAAATAAGTTGCAGACACCATCAGCTTCTTTCTTACAAATGCCTCTAATTGCTTTTACTGTCTCAAAACTGGTTTGTTTGAGATGGGAAAAAAATAACAACAAAACGCCTACTGTGTTCCCCTTTTCAAATGAAGCCTTTCAGACCCTCAATGGACAATTTGCTTGGTATCCGCTAGCTAAAGGCTTGCCCAGGTGGGGTTAGAGCTGGACCAGAAGAACCTAGGAAGTAGCAGTGGTACTGTACCAAGTACTGGCATGCAGGAGTGAAGCAGGTGGGACCCAAATCACCTTCTGGGGCTTTAGCAGCCAAGACGTCTGGGTACCGGGGCTGCAGGGACAAGTTTGGCTGATCTTGCACAGGACTCGGAGAGGTTCTGTGACAGAAGCAGCTCCACGCTGAGACCTGAGGCCTGAGCCTAGTCACCGAACAGCTGAGGCTGTGTTGTAGTTTGCCCTCATAGACTGGTGTGGCCCTGGGCACAGCTCTCCCACTCCTGCTTACTGAGGAAGATTAGCAGGTGTCTAGTGACCTTTGATCGCCGAGACTCACTTGAGCCTTTTTCTTTCAGAGCATATGACAATGTCCTCAAGGATGCTGTTGCAGTCAAGAGCCAGTCACTGGCCATGGTGCCCAGCACGTCATCAGCTCCCACCCAAGTGCTGTTCCAACCACCCACCTACCCTACTCTCAGCCAGCCACCGCCAACAACACTAGCACAGTTCCAGAGTCCAGCGCAGGACCTGTGCTTGGCATATCGGGACTCATTGCAGGCCCACCGCTCAGGGACCCTGCTCTCAGGGGACACTGGTCCTTCCCTTCACACCCCCTACTCAACCCTCCAGCCCTTGGATATGTGTCCTGTGCCCGTGCCTGCATCCCTTAGCATGCAGATGGCCATTGCGTCTGAACCCAGGCACTGCCTTACCGCCAGCTACGGAAGCAGCTACTTCAGCGGGAGCCATATGTTCCCCACAGGTTGTTTTGACAGCTAGGTCCACATTTGGACCACAAGGAGAATCTTGGAAGACCCAGACCAAGGAAGTGAACACCTAAGAGCAGAGCTCAGCCAGGTGAGGCAAAGAAAGAACCTCATCCCCTTCATTAGAGAGCAACAGTGCTCTTTATAAAAACAAACAAAACAACACAACCCAGAGCCAAACATCCAGGAGCATACCTCACCCAACAGCATCTCTCTGGGAAACTTCTTCCACGTGTGCCTGGAGGACAAGGACATGGCTCTGTGGCCATCGCCTTGAACTGGGGGATCCCATGGACCACATCAGACTTGGTAAGAGACTTGAACATTGAGGACTGCCTGCAGAGCAATAGCACATCCGGGCTTTTCAAAGACTACTTTTCACAGTGATGCCCCTGAAAAAGACGCACCTGGCACGTCCTCTGTATCCCTACAAGATCCATCCCAAGCGTTTTTCTCTCCCTAGCTCCACATCAAGGGTCCTGTGGCCCATGTTTATGCCTGAGAACTGGGCCCCGGAGGCCCAGTGAGTGGCTATTTTGCCCTTTGTCTTTGAACCTTTTCTCATCCTTCTGGATATTTCACACGCTGCTGCTTCCTGGAACAATCTAGCTTTTGTATCGTGCAAAAACATCATGTTTACATACTGTGTCAGGGATTTTATGATACTTGAAAATTCCGTAGGGGACAAAAAAAAAAAAAAAAAGTTTGAATCACTACACTGTCTGTTCCACATGAGGCTGTATCTTTTATTAACCCAACTTGGGACTGATGGGTGGGTAACCAGCACCTCCCAGGCTCTCTGGCTCTGGAAGAGTGCGCCCCTGTGCGGGATGCTGGTGTTGTTCACCTGTTGAACTCAGATCACTGCCCCCTAGTGGGGGGACATCACTGAGAGGAAGACGAAGGTTTGAACCGATCCACACTTGCCCTCCACCACATGCTTATAGTGCTAAGGTTAAACTGGCCCCAGTTTTTAGTTTGGCCAATAGTAAAGGGTAATAGTACTGTGGAATAGTAGAGAAGTGGAGGGAGGAACATGGTATGACTCCAGCATTGACTGGCAAGGGATTGCTGGAGCAAAAGCCAGTGTGTCTAGGATCTGCAGTGCGAGGGCTCAGGAAGACTGTCCCCATGTGCAATATATTATGACTCTGACTCATAGCCTGTGCTTATGATGTTTTTGTGGGTTTTTTTTTTCTTATTGTCAGGGGACATGCTGTTCACCCTTCAGAATTGGGAGGGAGGTGCAAAAGACCACAGGAACAAACTTCAGTTTTGTTTTTGAAACAATTGCCCTGTTTGTTTGTTTGTTTCTTTCTTTCTTTCTTTCTTTTTGGGGGTGTGACTTTTTTTTTTGAGATAGGTCCAATGTGTCTAAGGCTAGCCTCAAACTTCGTATGTAGCCAAGGCTGGCCTTGAGCTCCTGATCCTCCTGCTTCAGCCTCCCATGTATGTCACCACACCTTGCCTCCCATCTTGGTTCTCTTTGACTCATTTGCCATCCAAGAGGCCACAGCAGGGCCTTCCGAGAAGGTGGCCACAAGCTGCTGAGTTGGATTTGATGGTGATAGGGCTTTTCTGAGTGGATGGATGTCTCATGGAAACAGAACAAGAAAAGAGCTGGATGCAGATGAGGCGCTGCCATTTTGTCAGTTAGCATAGGAACCTGCACATTCGTTTGTTTTTTTTTTTTTTTTGTTTTGCATTTTGGCTCCTGTCCCTCCACCTCCTTTACCAGCCTCTTTGTATTTATGTGCAGCTGGTTTTGGGGTCCGAGTTATTGTACCTGTCTGTTCTGTGCCGGGGTTTGTTTGTGAGAAGCATCCCCATTGGAGTTCCGGAGCTAGCCTGATTCCCAGAACCAGGTGTCCTGCAATAAACATATCACATGCTCTCGGTCTCTCTCTTCTTTGGCTATTTCTTTGCAGGCCAGCCCTTCCCCACCTCTCTTTAGTCTACCTCAGTGGGATTCTCCTTCAGGTGAGAGGTAAAAGAGTTCCTTCGGGCGAGAGATAAAAGAGTTCATGGGGTTTATTAGCTTTCTCATTGCTGAGACAAAACGACCCAACAGAACACCCTAAAGGAGAAAAATGTTTATTTCAGCTCATAGTTTGAGAAAGCAGTCCAATGTGGCAGCAAGAATAGCTTGTGACATCCATGGCAGGAGTAGGAGGCTACTTGTTCAGGTGCCTATGGGTCAGGAGCAGAGATGGGGGCTGTCAACATCAAGGCTGGTCCCTAGAGGTACACACTGCCTAGCTAGGTCTTAACTCCAGAACGTTCTACAGCCTCCCAAGACGAGGCCACCAGCTGAGGACCAGGTTTTCAGATACATCAGTCTGTGAGGGACTCATGTTACAACATTGGAGCTGTCAACAGCAAAACCACCTCCTCTGGACCTGGGTCCTTCACTCTTAGCAGGAACTGGGCTTCCTTTGGCAGAAGCCCAAAGGAAGAGGCCTGACCTCCTATCTCTACTTCTGCATCAACCATCTCTCTCTAGAAGCAAGCCAATAATAGATTTGCTGCAAGGAACTGACTCGTGCAACCATGGAAGCTGGCAAAGCCAGAATTTTCAGAGTGCTTGCCAGCAGGTAAGAGCTACTATGATTTAGCAGAGAAGTTTAAACTTTGCAGGGTTGGCCACCAAGCCAGGAACTTGGGTAATTTCTTTGTTGCAATCTTGAGGCAACATTTCTTTTCTGGGGAACTTTAACCAGTGCTCTTAAGGCCTTTAGCTGGTTGGATTGGACATACTCACCTGCTGCTCATGAAGTCACACATCTAAAAAAAAAATCACATCTGGAAAAAAAAATCACCACAGCGACACCTAGACTAGTTTTTCATTAAATGACTGAGCACCATAGCTTCACAGAGTGAATCCACATAATTACCTCACCTGGTGGGGGGTCATGATCAACAATACAATGTGCATCGAGGCCAGTATCTTTAAAATGAGCAGTGGTTGCTATACTGCTCCTCAAACAGAAGATGAACTGTTCCTTGTCGTAATAATAAAGGCTTTTTGTTTACCCAGGCTGTTCTTGAACACCTGGGTTCAACTGACCTTCCCATCTTGGCCTCCCAGGTAGCAAAGACAGATGCAGGAGGACACCACCTGGCTAAGAAACCTTTCAAGGGTTAGAATCTAGCCCAGATGCGTCCTTGGCTAGCATGCACAGAGATCTGGTTGCAGCCCCTCGCACCGCAGAAGGTGAAAAGGACAGAGAGAGAAAAAAGAAAGGGAAAACAAGGGGCTGAGGAGATGGCTGAATGGGTAAGGTGCTTGCCTTACAAGGGTGAAAACCTGAGGTCAGAGGTCAAGTGCCCAGAACACACATCTTTATGTGCCAGGTACAGTATTGTACGTCTGTAGTCTCAGCACTTGTACAGCAAGATTGGCTGTTGGAGATGAGACTCTCCAAGTGCTCTAGCCTGGCATACGCAGCAGCAAATAAGGAGAGAGCTAGTCTCAAGCAAGACCAGTGTTGAAAGTTACCCTCTGACCTCCATACATGCCATACAACACATACATCACACACAAAAGGTTTTTAAAAGGTAAAACAAGCCATCCATGGTGCTCTGTGCCTGCAATCTTGTCACTCTGTGGGATCAGCAGGCAGATTGTGACTTTAAGGCGAACCTGAGCTACACAGTGAGACCCTAGTCCAAAACTACAGTGTATGTAGCTTCCACTGTGGTGGGGAACACCGAAGTCCACTCCTCCCAAGCCCTCTGTCCTCCAGGAAAACCATCATGACAGCTGCTATCATGCAGGGTTAAGGGGTATTCACCCGGCACCTATGCCTTGCTGGGTGAAATTTTCAGCATGAAGATTAAGACCAGACTGAGAAGGGCATTTGGGGACCATGTCTGTTGGTAAAGACAGCTCATACCCGCTATATACAAGAGCTATTGAGGCAGGGGGCTCTATGTTTGGGGGGCACTCGGAACAAATTAATTGAGTTTACGAAGAGCAATGAATTCTCTTTGGACACTTCTTTTCCTGTAGCTTTACTCTTCATCCGTTACCATGGAGACCACTGAACTTTTGGCCTGGTATGAGCTCTAGGCAAAGCTGAGCCTCATAGTTCAGAGTCACAGCCCCAGCCTTTAAACACAGAGATCACACTGATTTCTTCCAGACATGAGTACTCTGTTTACAATGTGGCCATGCCAGGTCATGGACTAGAAAAGGTTAAAAAGTGGAGATGGCCAGGCATGGTCACACACACACACACACACACACACACACACACACACCTTTAATCCCAGCAGGCAGGCTAACCTTCGGGTCTGAAGCCAGCCTAGTCTACACAGTACCAGGGCTATAGAACTGGACCCTGTCTGAAAACAAAAACAACAAAAAGGGAACACAAAGAATTGGGAACATTGGGAACACAAAGAATATATGGTGATATCCAGGGCATGGGGGGGGGTGTTTAAAAAGCTGGATATAAATAAAAAACATCACACACCAAAAATTTTTTAAAAATTGAATGCCAATTCTAACTACGCATTCATTAAGTTGTATAGTCTTTGGATATGGTTCATTTATTTTTGAGATAGAGTCTCTCCATGAGCCTGAGGGTCACTGGCTCATCTATGTCAACTTAACCATCCGCTTTTGGGGATTGACCTATTTCTATCCACCTAGCACTGGGCTTATTGGCGTATGCCAGCATCCCTGGGTTTTTGGGTTCTTTGGGGATATGAACTCAGGTTCTCATACTTTCCAGATAGCCACTTTACCAACTATGCTTCCCAACCTTCTTCTCTTCTGTCTCCTGTCCTCTGTCCCTCCCCCTTCTCCCTCCTTCCTTCTCTTCCTCTCTTGGCTCTCTCTCCATCCTCCCCCCTCCCTCTTACAATTTTCAGCCTAATTATGGTTAACTCTGTTATTCAACAGCTTACTGACTGTCCAAGTCCACTATGAGTAATTATTCAGTCGGGAGGGGAAATAGCAATACTGCTC
Source organism: Psammomys obesus (assembly GCF_907164565.1). NCBI lineage: Eukaryota > Metazoa > Chordata > Mammalia > Rodentia > Muridae > Psammomys > Psammomys obesus. The sequence goes on along the minus strand of NW_026591597.1, from coordinate 2,473,500 downwards.
CTTTAATTTAATGCTTACCTAGTTCACTTAATTAGCAATAAGTCTAGGCAAAATGATGGAATTCATGGGGTCCTGGCTGCTGGCTTCGTGGATGGGAAACTCTGCACACTGATCCTGAAAAGATGGGCAGAGTCTTGGTAGAGCAAGGAAAGAGGCCGGGGATGCTGCCAGTGAACTGGGTAAAACATCTATCCAAGCCAAGGAAGGCCTGTAAGCAAAAGACTAAGTGATGACATGAGATTACATGAAGGGGGAAGCACGTTAAGGTGTGGGGGACTGGACGCACGGCCTCATTCTCTGGGTTGGGCAAATTCTCTGCCTCTGGGGTTCCTCTCAGTCCTCTTTGTACTTTTTATTTTTAGCTAGGGTCACACTAAGTTATCCAGGCTAGCCTTGAACTCATTCTAGCCCCAGATGACTTCAGACTCGCTCAGTAGTCTGTTATCAGTGGTTCCCAATCTGTGAGTCATGACCCCTTTGGGAGGGGGTCAAATGTCAGATATCCTACATAACAGATATTTACATTACGATTCATTAACAGCAGCAAAGATACGATTATAAGGTAGCAACAAATAATTTTATGATTGGGGGTCACCACAACAGAGGAACTGCATTAAAGGGTCGTAGCATTAGGAATGCTGAGAACCACTGGTCTGTATAGTCTTTGTACTTGCAATCCTCCTGCCTCAACTTCCTAAGTACCTGGGAGGAAAGGAGTGTGCCACAAGACCTGGATGATAATTCATCTCTTATGTAGGAACACATCCTCTCCCAAGAAGGTTTGTGCCATTTCACTGCATCAGGAGCAACCATTCCAGCAGGGTGCTGGGATGCCCCTATCTCTTTTTTTTTTTTTTCTTCACAAATGAGGCAGTGGCTCAGGGCTGGGGACAAGTAACAGAATCCAGCTTGCAAGTCAACATCACTCATCTTCGACCTTTTAACAGTTTTGTCTTACCACTGGCAAATGAGCTTGAGTTTCCACATAGAAAAGAGACCTCAAGTTTCCATCACAATAAAAATAAGTGATTCTTCATTAAAAAAAAAAAAAAAAAAAAAAAACTATTGTGTGAAAAGAAGTCGAGTGAATACGCAGATGTGGCAAGCACTCCAGAGGAAAAAGAAAATGGAAACAGGCCTGCTTTATGGTCTGGGTTAGGCCCATTGTAGGGAGGGACCAGCAGGCTACCTGCTCTGCTCCAGTCCTAGACAGACCCAGTTGCCTTTCAGTAGACACAAACCAGATGCTAAGAATCCTACTTCAGAATCCTTCTCACCCACCGCTGAGTGATCGGCCTCCTGACCATGATTCCCAGCACTTCCTCCCAGGCTCCAGTCCAAGACATGTGGGAAAGTCCATCTTGCCATGTCTATGAACTTTTGCTGAATCATAGACTGCCGTTTCCTTCCAGGCCTTGTTGGTCCTCAAGGCCCCTTTTGCAACCAGTGGACGTGCTGGGGCCAGGGGACAACAGTTCCACAGCCAAAGGTGTAACTGCCACCCCCATCTTCCTACCAAGAGCCAGGTAAGGCTTGTCCTGTGTTGAAAAATCATGTCACCCTTCTCAGACAAGTGCATCTGTTGATAAAAATTCCTTCCAAGGGGAAACCTAAGCTATGCTTACCCCTTCTCCTAAGGTCCCGACAACAAACCAAGGCTCCGCTCTGCCAAAGTCCACTCCGGGGAACCAGTGAGTTTCCTGTGTTCCCTCTCAGAGCACAGGTGAGGAGTTATGAGGTGTGGGTGCTCCTCCCCCAACAGGCTGCACCTGGACAGCCTTACCCAGCTGAGATAAGGGCTTCACTGTAGCCTCATAGATAGAGCCTTCCTCCTCCAGTCTTCCTGGATCTATATCCTCTAGCTCCTCCCTGGAGCCATAGGCAACAACAGGTGGTAGGGATAGGAGGGTCCCATGACCCCACCACCACCCCTTCCATGAGGGGGTGTAAGCGGTCAACAAGCCCAGCTGGGATAATCCTTCTGCACACGGGCACAGCTGAACTCCCCAACATTGCCACTGTTCGTTTGCCTTAGAGGATAGTCACGCATTCAAGTGTCCTCGCGTACGTGTGTGCGGATCTGTGTGTGAGGTAGGTGCGTGTGCGTGACAGCCACAGGAAGACACGGGTGTGCTGCTCCTACAAACAATGTGGTGGCAGATCGTACAAGGTGTCCGCAGATCTGTGCCACTACGCTCTGCCTGTGGCCCCTCGGAAGGATGGGGAGCACTGCGCTCTGCGCTCCACATTCACACCTCCCTCTGCCATGGTAGGACCCTCAGCATCTCGGGGCCAGCGTTTGGCCTGGGCAGTCTTTCCTTAGACGCCTTCCAATTCCCATTCAGCCAGAGGCTGCCCAAAGACCCCAGCAAACAGAAACAAAGAAACTCTGGAGCCAGCGGCGGTCATTCACAGAGCACTTTTATTGGTGGGTAGTAGCCCCTCGGAGCCCAGCCTGGTGGCTCAGGCCAGCCTCTTGCTTACGCGCTCATAGGTCACGTCCCCGATGGTGAAGATCTGAAAGAAGCAACCAGAAGAGAGGAGAGTCAGTGGCCTCCCTCAGGCAGTGGCCCTGAGGTGGTCATGAGGTACAGCTGCAGGACGGCCAGGCACCATTGCCATTACCGGGTGGACTCAAGGCAGGTGCACTGCTTTCTGGCACTTAGTTTCCCTGTCAGTTACAGGAGTCACTGCAGGGAAAAATGTGATAAAATACTGAACAGGTGCAAGCGTGGTGGGCTGCAAGTGTGTTAACCCCTAATCCGTCACTGCTCCCTTCGACTGTTGACTATTGACTTTTCACATTATTCTGTCTATAATTCCCAAGAGCCCCAGGTGGTTGTTCCCATTACACAGAGGAACAAACTGAGGGTCGGTTCAGTGTGTGAAGATTAAGTCTTGTGGACACAAACCTACTCCATGTCTCCTGCTCTCAGCTCCTTCTGCACACTCAGGCCTGGGAACTTTGCTTTGGCAGTCAGGACTGACGTTTCATGGAAAACATGTTCAAAGCCCTTATCTAATCTTCCAAAGAGCTGGTTTTCACCCAGAGCAGAACCGTACTAACTTTTATTCTTCTCGAATGTGTGGTTGGTAACAGCATGCACGTGGAGGTCAGACGACAGCTTACAGGAGTTAGTTTTCTCTTTCCTTCATGCAGGCCCCAAGAGCTAAACTCAGTTCCTCAGGCTTGGCAGCAAGCACCTTTATCCTTTGGCCACCTTTGTCATTTTTAGTTTCTCTTTTCAACACTGCTTCATCAATTTTCTAATTCTTATTGAATTTTGGCAGTACTATGGTTAAGCCTAGGACCTCATGCAGGTAAGGAAGCCCTTTCCACTAAAGTACATCCCCTGGCTTGCCTCTCTCTCTCTCTCTCTCCCCGTGTGTGTGTGTGTGTGTGTGTGTGTGTGTGTGTGTGTTTATGATTTGGAGGAGATCACTGTCTCTAGTCCAGCTGACCTGGAACTCAAGATCCTCCTTCTTTGGCCCCGAGAGCATTGGGATTATAGACATTTGCCACCATGACCAGATGTATTTTAATTCCACAGGAAAGAAAACAGGGCAGGGTAGCAGAGCCCCATTGGTCTTCGAGAAGACTTCCTGTAGAAATCAGCTGAGACAGTCTGCCTCCACAATGTACTAGCTGTGTGATCTTAGGCGAGCCACATGCCGTCTCTGAACCTCATAAAGCACCTCTCCAAAATAGAAATAACAGGAAACTGTCTGCACACTCACCTCCACCAACTTGTCACCCACAATCTCCGAAGTCTGGTGATAGTTGGGGAAGTCTGCCACCACCTTCCCACCTTCCATCTTCACGGTAGCCTGGGAGAGAGAGCATTGACTATGAAGCCTCTATTCACAGCCTAATGATTCTTTCTTGGCATCACTCGGGTCATTTTAAAACTAACACATGTAGGGCTGTCTCAGTTGGCAACTTCAGTTGCCTGCCATGCCGAAGGGTCTCAGAAACAAAGGGAGGGGAAGAGGTATCTGGGGAGATTGCTCAGTGGGTAAAGTGGCTGGAGTTTGGCTCCCCAGCACCAGCAGCACAAAAAAAAGCTGGTCCTGGCAGAGTATGCCTGTAACGCTACCCCATACTACATTACCCTCACTGGGGACAGAGACAGGCAAATCCCAAAGGCCCACTGTCTAGCTAGTCTAGCAGAAAGAGAAAGCGACAGGTTCAGTGAGAGATCCTGCCTGGGAAAGTAAGCTAGAGAGTGATAAAGAAGAGAGAAGCCTGATCTCAAATTCTGGTTTACACATGCCCAGATAAGTGTACATTCACATGTGTACACACTATAGATTGATGATGATGAAGACAGGTGATAGATATATGATTGAGAGATGATTTATAGATAGATGATAGATAAATAGAGAAAGATATGATAGATGACTAGGTAGATTATGGATAGCCAGCCAGAGAGCAACTATTCATTTCTGAGATGAAGTATGTTAAATGCTCAGCAAATATTAGCTGTTTGTTTGTTTGTTTGTTTGTTTGTTTGTTTCTTGAGACAGGGTTTCTCTCTGTAGCCCTGACTGTCCCAGAACTCACTATGTAGACCAGGTTGGCCTGGAACTCACAGAGATCCACCTGCCTCTGCCTCCCAAACTGTGGGACTAATGACCACCATGCCCAGGACACGAGTTATTTATATTAATCTCAGCATTGTGTTGCTTGCTGATGGCAGCCATTACCCAGCAGAAAGATTAAATTACCAAGTAAGAAGGCTCTTCATGCTGAAGGCTCCTCCTGGGGAGCAGAGGGATCATATCTGAAATCGAGAAGCTGGCCTTTGGCCTGGGGAGGCAGGGAAGGGCAGCTGGGGTCTCTCACCTTGAACTTCTTTCCTCCCATGGTCTGTATTTCACATTCTTTGCCAATGGTGAACTTGTTGGTCATGGTGTTGCCCCCAGAGTAATACTGGGTCCAGGTGAAGTCCTGCCCATCCTGCTGTACCTCGGTGATGATCTTGAAGCCATGCCACTTGGCAATCACATCTGCAGGAAGACCTGAGCCCAATGACAAGCAGAGAGACTATGTAAGATCTACTTACGAGCCTGTGATTTCGGGAGGGAGATTTCCTCCCCAGAGGCAGGCTCATCTGTAGGTGTGAACACGATGTCTGAAACAACAGTGTATGCTTCAGATCCCAGCTCTGCCATGAGACCAGAGGCTTGAGCAGGACACCATCTCACTGTGTTTTCATTCACAAAATGGTGACAGTGCGCTCCAACTCTTAGAGCTGTTGTGAAGATTAAATTCAACACAGTTGTATCTCTCACAGCTCCTCACAACTACTTGGTGCTCTTCAGTAAGAGCAAATCTTCAGCAAATTGTGGGGGCTGAAGATATGGCTCAGCAGTTAAAAGCACTCGTGGCAGAGGACCCTCCCCAGCACCCAGATGGCTCCCCACAACTATCTGTGACACTGTGATATACAGAAATACATAGCAGCAAAAACGGTCATATAAGTAAAACAATCCTAATTTTATAATAATAATAATAATAATAATAACAGAAAATCTTCCTATAGTAATATACCAATATAGCTAAAATTTGCCAGCCCAGAAAGTTTTGTAATAGATACAACCTTCAAGATTGAGTCTTCTAATATTTCTATACTACAGATGAGAAAAACCAAGACCTGCAGCTGGAAAGAGGGCTCAAGAGTTAAGGACACTTAGTGCTCTTGCAGAGCATCAGGGTTCCATTCCCAGCACACATGTGGCTGTTTAAAACCACCTGTAACTCAAGTCACAATGAATCTGGTGCCCTTTTCTGTCCAGGCACTTACATACATACAAGGCAAAACTCTAACACACATAAAATGACAATAAATAAATCTTACAAAACACACAAACACACACACACAAGAAATAAAGACTCAGAAGAAATAGGAGCCTGTCCACAAGGCCTTGGAGAATGGGGTCAGGGGCTCTGTTCTCAGGACAACTCTGACACAACAGATGTGACCACAAAAGGAAGGCCCACAGCCGCCCTTCCTCTGTTTTTGTTGTTGTTTTTGTTTTGTTTTGGACAGTCTCCTGTGCCCTGGGATGAGGATAATCTTGACTTCTGAGCTTCCTTCCTCTGCCTCCCAATTGCTGGGATTGTAGGCTAATACTACAAAGCCTGGATTACACAGTGCTGGTGATTTAATCAGGGCTTCCTGCATGCTAGGCAAGCCCTCTACCAGCTGAGCTCGATCTGATCCTTGAGAATTGCATGGCCTCAATGCTAGTGCACTGAAATTTTGATAGGATGTCAAATCTACTTTCTCTTTGAAACTACAACTGACCAGTGTCAAAGATCAACTCGCAACGGTCCATTGTCAAAGGACAAGCAAATGCAGTAAATAACAACAACAACAACTGGTCTCTCTACCCAAAAGAATACTGTAAGGGAAGAAAGATTGTTGATTGACTATGTGGATTATCTTGTTGAACCTGGTTCCTATATTAACTCTTTGGTCATCTCTCCCTGGCAGAATACAGTGACACCACTCATGACAGGGTCCTGGGTGTTAATGACCCCTGTCACTGACTTAGGTAAATCATGCTGAGGTGCCAGATCACGAATATTGGGTCAGCAGGCTGGAGAGATGGCTCAGCCATTGAAGGCCAAGTTCTCAACCAAAATATTCCAACAGCCTTCACATGTAGCACATGTTGAATGAATTTGAGTAGGACTAGGGATGTGGCTCAGTTGATGCAATGCGTGCCTAACATGTGTGAAACCTCAGGGTTGGTCCCTAGCACAACATAAAACATAAAACAAGGAATACACGTGACTGTAATCCCAGCACTCGGAAAGAGAGGCAAAGGGATCAGAATTTCAAAGTCACCCTCAGCTACACAGTGATTTTGAGGCCAGGTTAGGCTACATGAGACCCTGCTTCTAACAACAACAACAACAAATATTTCAGTGAATGAATATCAAATCTGCTTTTCATCAGTTGCTATGCTATGTGACCTTGGAATGCTGATGCAACTTGTTTGAGCCTCGCACTTTCCATAGGTGAGGTAGAGATACTAAGTCTTTTAAAATCAAAAGATGTCTTACAGCTTTGATCATTCTTAGAGACCCAACAGTGTTTACTCAGCAAAAGGATGGATGGATGGATGGATGGATGGATGGATGGATGGATGGATGGATGGATGGAATTTTATCCCATTGTACCCCAAGAGTTTGGGTTTCTAACCCAGAGCTAGTTATAAGCAGCCATACCCAGAGAAGGACACAAAGGAACTCACTTACCCAGGTGCTTCATGAACTCGTCATAATTCTTCTCACTCTCAAATTCAAATTTGCCAGTGAAGGCCATAATGCTGGGAGAGAGCTGGCAGCAGTGAGCAGCAAGCTACAAGCTGAGGAAGAAGGTTCGTACTGAGGAGTCTGGAGTCCCTGCTTATAAATGCTCCCAACTGCCAAGGCTCAGCCCCAAAATCACCCCACTTCTCAGTCCTGCCCCAACCGGGAGGTGTTTGATGTTTTATGGTGTGGGCAGGAGCCCCAAGGTTATTCACCCTGGGAAACAACCTACAATCCCACTACCAGTTTCAGCAAGGGCCAGAGAGGCCACAGAGTGTGGTTGTTCACCTTTCTGCCCATCCTGTCCTCCGTTCATCCCTGCCCTGCTGTGCTCTGCCCTTTCCCCAGGCTCTCCTCATCCTTCCTTCATTTGTTCTCTCTTTCATCCACAAGCACTGTACACTGGACTGTATGTGGTGGTCCAGAAGAATGAGGCATGAGCCATCCCAGGGCCAAGGCAAACATGTGCAGTGTGTGAGCCGGATGTGACGATATGTGCCACTTTACACATGGGGCTCCAGGCTTTGGGGTGACAGCTGCCAGCTTTGCTTGGGGTGAGGGGCTGCTAGGCAGCACAAGGTAGCTATACAGAGCCATCTACAAAGGCTCTCAGCAGCTTCTTCATCACTACTGCTGTCAGTTACACAGTCTCGGCTGGACGCTGTGGCTCACATCTGTGGCCTCCCAGTACTTGGGAGGCTGAGGCAGGAGGATTGCCATAAGGCCAAGGACAGCATGGGCTACAAAGGAAGATCCTGTTTCAGAAACAAACAAAAGCTCTCCTTTTCTGGGGTTTCCCAGAAAAGCTCCCAGGAGAACTGACCACAGTTGCTGACTCCCAAACCTGGGACCAAGTGGTTTTACTTTCTGCCTGTCTGTCTCTCTTTGTCTCTGTCTGTCTGTCTCTCTCACTCCCTCTCTCTTTCTTTCTTTTTTTAATTTTTTCCCTCTCTCTTTCTATCTTGTGTGTGTGTTCACACATGTGTGATGGTGTGTGTGTAAGTCAGAAAACAAATTTCAGAAATTCATGCCAAGCCAGACAGCAAGACCTTTCTCTGTTGAGCCATCTCACTGACCCTCAGTACTTTCTGAACCAATAAAAAGTCAGCTTTGCCACACACACTTCACCAGTCTTCCATCTCTAATCCTAGAATTCCTTATCCCAACCAAGAGTTTTACGTTTTTCTTTTCTTTTTTTCCTAATTTTCTTTTCTTTTCTCTTGTTTTATTTTATTTTGTTTTCTCTTGTTTTTTTGTTTGTTTTGTTTTGTTTTGTTTTGAGATAGAGTTTCAAGTAGCCCAGATAGGCCTGGAACTCCCTGTGCAGTCCAGGATGACCTTACTCTCCTGATCCTCCTTCCTTACCCTCCCCACACCAATATGTTTGGTGTTGATATCATTTTAGGTAGCTCAGTGGTGGAGAGCTTGCCTAGCATGGGCATGGTCTTGGGTTCTACCCCAAGCACCACAATCAATCAATCAATCAATCAATGACATTCTATTCTATGTATAATTTCTTTTCTGTGTGGGTCTTTGGGTTGCTTCTAATCATTTTTATCATAATTAAGTAATTACTGTTCATACCTCTGGCTGTGTATATATCAGATGATTATCTAGGACTAGCTGCTGAGGTTGTATGCCTAAGCAGGAAAGGGGCACATTGGACTTGGAGAGGTGGGGGAGATTCCAAGGGAGAGCATAGGAACATCATAAAAGGGACAAATACTGGGAGTAAAGGGTCCAGTGGGGAAGAGGTCAAAAGGGATGAGGAGAGAGTTGAGGGGAAGGCGGGATGAACCAAGCAAACTGAGATACATATGAAAGCTTGATGTGTTGTTTCAAAATCCCTGTTGTTTTGTACAAAAAATAAAAAATAAAAATAAAAAGACAGATTACTAAGCATAATATTCCTGAAACAAATGGGTCTGAGACAGGGACTCATTATGTAGACCAGGCTGGTCTTGAACTCACAAAGATCTGCCTGCCTCTGACTCCCAGGGCTGGAATTAAAGGTGTACACCACCACACCACCCAAAAGAGGATCTTATATTTAAAGTATTAATATCCAGAAGAACACTGTGGTCCATGCCTGTAGTCTTAGAACTTTGGAGACTGAGGTGAGGCAGGAGGATTATCCAGAACTCCAGGGTAGCTGGTGCTATAGAGTGAGACAATGTCTTAAAAATAATAATTGATTAAGATAAGAAATAATGAAATTGGGCCAGCAAGATGGTTCATTTAGGTTAAGGCAGTCACCACCAAGTCCAATGGCCTTGGTTCAATCCCCAGGACCCACATGATAGAAGGGGAAAACTAACTTCAGCAAAGTTGCCCTTTTATACACATGTGCTGTGTGTGGCATGTATGCACACACACACACACACACACACACACAAACACACACAAAATAAATACAAGGCAGTAATTTTTAAAAGAAATTATAAAGTATTTATAGCTATCACTGCCATTCAGAAACGCTACAGGGGTTTGCATTCTCTCCCATAGCCATGTGAGAATTTTCCCTACAGAATAGTAATGTTGATGAAATAATAATGACAGTAATAGCTTACAGGTATTGGGCATTTATCACTGATCCCGCTGACTTTCAAAACAGGTATGTGAAGTAGCAAACAGGAGGTCAGAACAATGGTGCCAGAAGACATGGGTGAGAAACTCGACAGGATGGACCCATGGCCTCCCTAGCCCCTACTTAGCTCCCTTCCCACCTCCTTCCAAATGGGGATCATTGGCTTCTCCAAGGCTGCTGCTCAGCCATCAAGGACAGAAAGGGAGTGGTAAGGTGTGGACTGAACAATGCTGGCACCCAGGCACCTGACTCAGCTGCACCCTCTTCCTGTGGTGTATTTGACCCACCACCCTCCAATCCAATCACCCCCATATCTGTCTTCTTATTCTGGGGTTCATCTGTTTGAACATTCAGTGTCCAAGGAAGGGTAAACGAACTCCAATCCAACTGCAGGTTTTATGGGGCCATTGAACCCGTGGCACAAATATATTCCAATGGAGATAAGAATGATCCCAAGGCTACTCACTCCTTTTGGGCACCCCTACTCATGGCTTGGACTTTGGATGTGTCTCAAACAGGCACCACTACCCTGACAGGAATATGGAGTAGGACCTGGGAGCTTGGGTCCCTGGTCAAACGGGAAAACCTGGGGCATTCAGGCCCTCACGTGGACATGGGAACCTTATCGGTCAGTTAACTCACTCACTTTCCTGAGCCCCAGGTTATGTGTGAGGAAAGTGTGATCCGGCAGATAGGATCTAGCCTGGCAGCTATCCTACTCCCCACTCCCTCTCTAGCCCTTGACCTCTAGTTTACTTCCTTCGATGTCCAGCTCTTGGACATACCACTTCCTCCTTCAAGATTCTCCTTTTCTTTATTTCTGGAACTCGGTCTCGGGAAGGATTACTCAGGTAGTCTAGGCTAGCCTCAACCTCATTATGTAGCTGAAGATGACCTTAAATTTCTGCTTCTGTCTCCACCTCTCCAGTTCTGGGGTTACGATCATGAGCCACAACACTCAAACCGAGGCCGGGGACTGAACCCGGGGCTTCCTGAGCACAAAACAACAAGCATTCTACCAGAAGAACTACATCCTGGCCCAAGAAGCTCAGTTGGGCTTTGAACAAGCTCAACTGTCTTCACTTTTAGTACTGAGTTGACCCCACTCTTGTGGCTCTTGTAACAGTGTTTTTATTGGGCTGGAAAGATGGCTCAGCTGTTAAAGACTAGGCTCACAACCAAAAGTATAAAATGTTTTCCTTTGTTCTTTGTGGGTTGTGTTCTCTCCCTCCCCCAGCTCCTCCTAGATTGTCCCCTATTTTCCTGCTCACCCAAATTCATGTTCTTTCTCTCTCTCAAAACAAAAGAAAAACACACCCCAAAAATAACAACAAAGCCATGGAGGCCATTTTGTGTTGCTAACTACTCCTGGGCAGGGGGCTTGTCCTGGACTGTAGTTGATACACTCAGTTTCACTCTATTGAAGAAAACTAATTTTTTCCTCTCCTAGAATCTATCAATTACAAACAGCCTCTTGGTTAAGGGTGGAACTTTATGCTCACTTCTCCTCCTCTAGGCTGGGATTTTTGTCTGGCTTGAGCTCGCACAGCTCTTGCACATGCTGTCCCAAGTCGCTGGGATTTCATGTGTGCACCAGGCCTGTTGTGTCTGGAAAACGTTTTTCCTTGAAGACCTCCGCTGCCTCTGCCTCTAAACCATCTTTGCACAGTCTCTCCTGCATAGATCCCTGACAGGCTCACACTTTAAATGCCCAGTCTGCAACTTGTGGCGTAATTTTAAAGGCTTTTGAATCTTAGGTGCATGGAATCAGGATGGAGAAAGTAAGAAGGCCACTGAGGAAAGGCGATGCTCACTCCTTCGTCTGTGTCCTGGTCAGCTCCCTGTGAGCAGCTGCGGTCACAGACTCCTGTCACAGCAGAATGAGCCACTCCCATCTCCACATTCTTTCATCTATGATGGACTGAGACCCTCTGAAACCGTGAGACAAAATAACTCTATTCTAAGTTGTTTCTCTCTTGTATTTTGATGAGGAAAAAAAAAAAAGAAAAAAAAAAACATTGATGAGAAAAATAACTAACACTCTAGGCTGGATTCAAACTCATGATCTTCCTGCCTCAGCCATTTTGGTGCTGGGATTACAGACCTCTGTCACCACACCCGGTGTTTATTATTGTTGTGTTTTATTGTGAGACAGGATCTCACTATGTGGTCTCGGCTGGCTTTGAACTCAAAACCCTCTAGTTGCCTCAGCATTCTGGGTACTAGGATTGTAGGAATGCACCAGCACACTGTTCTTAATAGTTACATTGCCATCCACTGTGTGGTTAGATCACAGTCTATTCAACCAGAGTCCTAGTGTTGGGCAGTTAGGCTACGGAAAGGGAACGCATAAATAAGAACAAGGAAAGTGTTACTGAGGACCAGGTTCTGACACGAACAGTATTATTTGAGGTATGCGGGGTTGGGCTGAACTGTTGTGGAAATACTAATATTTAATATTGATTCATGTAACTATTAAGGTGGCAGTTATTCCTTAACCTGCTGTTATATGGATAAAAGACACAGAAACCTGTTAGATTCTTGACAAGCCTTAACGCACTGGGGCTGGGCAGATAGTAACACTCTAAGCTGTCTTGTCTACTTACCAGCCAAAATACTGGCACACGTTTTCCATTCGGGCTGCTTCTCTCTACCATGCCAGTCCTCAAGAGCAAGCTCCTCCCAGCCATATGCTTCTAGTTCACGCTAACCCATAGCTACCTCCTCCTCCCTCCTCCTCCTCCTCCTCCTCCTCCTCCTCCTCCTCCTCCTCCTCCTTCTCCTCCTCTTTCCTCATGGTCCTTCTGCCACCCGCAAGCCCGAGAACCTTCGTTCCACCTACCTCTTTTCTGCCCAGACCAGGCTGCAGGCAAGTTTATTAGCCAATCAGGGATCATTTGGGAGGCAGAGATCACACAAAGCCATTTTGGATACGTGAGAATTTGCTTGTAGGACAGTAAAGATCTGGGAGGGGGAGAGGGGCAAGCAATTAACATTTGAATACACAGTGGCTCCAGATCAACCCCAAACACTGAACTTCCACTGGATGTTCAAGTTATAAGTATGGGGCTAGTTATGTGTAGTGCAGGGGTAGAGTGTAAGGATGTATGGCATGGCGGCAGCCCTGTGTCTGAATCCCTAACACTGTACCAAAAATAAAAAATAAAAAAGAGTATGCTTTCTACTGAATTCACATCACATCTGTCCCAAAGTTGGAAGTTAAGCTGTTATAAGCCAGTGGCTGCCTAACTTAACAAGTATTAGCTAAAAAGAAAATATGGAGCCAGAAGTGGTGACCCATGCCTGTAAACCCAGCACTCAGGAAGCAGAGGCAGGTGGATCTCCTCTGTGAGGCCAGCCTGGTCTACGTATTGAGTTACAGAACACTCAGAGCTACAAAGTGAGAGCCTTTCTAAAAACAAAAGAAGGAAAGAAAAGAGTAAAAGAGGTTAGGGAGACAGCTCAGTTGGCAGGCAGACCCCCAGCATCGTATCAACTAGATCCTGAACTCACGCCTGTGATGCCAGCCCTCTGGAAGGAAGAGGCAGGAAGATCAGAAGTCCAAGTTCATCTTTGGCTACATAGCAAACTAGAGGTCAGTCTAGGCTACCCTGTCTTCAAAATACACCAACGGAGAAAGCACAGTTGGCCCAGTTAGAAATGTGGGGGTTGGTGTGGGGGGAGCCTTGACTGATAGCTCCATGAAGAGTCACAGGCTGCAGGATCTTCAGCGATCAGCTCTTTGAGGAACATGGTAGGATTCCGTTGGAAGAGAGCCGATTGATACTAGGCAGGCCAGAAGATGAGAGCCTGCTGTGACCTCCCAGCTCATCAGCACTGTGGGGCAATCACCAGAGAAGACAGCTCAGATACAGGTTTAAGCCAATAGAAAGTCTTTATAAGTCTTGACTAGCTGGCTAGCCACTACACTGGTGTTCAGAATCCCTGTATAGTTCCATGCCTTTCTCAGGATGAACTTTTTAAAAAATATTTTCCTATCTATTTAATTATTGATATTTATGTACATTGGTGTTTTGCCTGTATGTATATCTGAGTGAGGGTGTTGAATCTTCTGGAACTGGAGTTATAGTTAGTGAGCTGCCTGGTGGGCTCATGGGAATTGAACCTAGGTCCTCTGGAAGAACAGCCAGTGCTCGTAACCACTGAACTCTCTCTCCAGCCCTCAGGGTGAACTTTTCAGAACACACACACACACACACACACACACACACACAGACAAACAAACAAACAAAAAACATATCTTGAAGAGTTGACATACTTCAGTTAACAAGAGCACTTAGACAGAAGGGGAACTACAAAAGCCAGAAGGCAAAGTTAGTACTTTTCCCAGAACTATGACAGATTGTTTTCATTTGGACTGGTAGGTACTGTCTATGTGCTGAGTTTTATGGCCTGAATGGCACTTCCATCTTGGAGTCGGTTTTGTTAAGTTTGAGAGAAGGTGGCTTAACTCTGTGTCTGCAGATCCTATGCTAGACGAGGCTACAACCAGGAGGAGAAGGAAGAGCGGAGGCAGGTCCAACAATATCCAAGTAACCTCACCTCCAGACTTAAACCTGAAACAGTCTATGACTCTTTGGGCCAAAGTCAGATGCCAAAAGATCTTCCCATTCTGCATGCAATTATCCATCACCCACTTTACTGCCGCTGGCTAACCATGATTAATTCCTGTGGCAGCCACAGGAATCATGCCTAATGAATTTCTAATGAACTCATTTGGTGTTAACGCAATGTGTAATTCTGCAGGACACTCATTAGGACTTAGCCTTATTAAGCCTCTAGTTATTGGGAACTACTATTGCTTTAAGCTCAGAAGCAAAGAAAAGTAATTATGTAGAGCGGGCAGCTAAATTAAGGATTGGACATATGGATAATGCCAAGAAGGGGCCTGGCCACTCCTATTTTTCTCTTTCCTTGCGGCTCCTGAAGGTCAAACTGTTTTAAAGTCATTCAGAGGGCCCTGTCGCCTGGAAGACACCCTGCCTCCCTGTCCACTGTTTATCACCTGAGAGAGCTCAGGAGGCATGGGGTAGTCCAGATTTAGGCATGGTGGTACATGCCCGTAATCCTAGCAGCTTAGAAAAAGGCGGTGCACAGTCCACAGAGCAGCCAGTGATAGCTTATCTCATCTGATCGTCAGTGCATTCTACTTGCTATCATTAAACCCCTTTGACAGATAAGGAGGTTGAGGTTCACAGAGGCGAGGCGACTGTGTTCCAGAACTCATACCCCTGGATTGTCTTTCCGTCTTTCTTCTTGTTTCTTGCCAACTATCATTTTCATGTGTGTATGACTCATACTTCCATATTAGAGGTTGGAGCCCTTTCTAATAGTTTATTCATATGTTTTTCTTATATAGCATTCTATTTTTCTCCTGCTATAACAAAATACCAGAAGCTAGGTAACTTAAAAAAAAAAAAAAGAAATCTACTTTGCTCATAATTTTGGATATGAAACTTCAAAAGGCATACCAATTCTTGCAAGGCCTCCCTGACTATATTGTTATGGTTAATAGCTTGGGAGTACTTATGAGAGAGAGACAGCCCTCACATGGTATAATGTAATCCACATTTAGGCATGGTTATACATGCCTGTAATCTCAGTACTTGGAAAGCTAAAACAGGAGGATTGCCAGGAGTTTTAGGCGGCTCTGGACTACATAATAGTACCTATTTCTGAGGACTGGTTTTTGATAGCTCACTTGATAGAGTGCTCGCCCAACATACAGTAAAGCCCAGACTGAATGGTGACACATCCCTAAAGTGTGAGCACTGGAAAGGTGCAGGCAGGAGGACCATGAGTTCTAGGTCAACCTTGACTACAAAAGGCCAGCCTAGAATATATGACACCTATCTCAGAAGCAAACAAGCAAGTAAAAGAGGCTTAAAACAGCATTAAAAAAACAATCATTTCCCAGCCTGTCCAGGTGGTACATGCCTGTAATCTGAGAACTCAGGGAAGCAGAAGCAGGCAGATCACTGTGAGGTCAAGGCCAGCCTGGTCAACAAAGCAAGACGAGGACAGCCAAGGCTACACAGAGAAACCATGTTTCAAAAAAACAAAACCAGAAAGAAAGAGAAAGAAAGAAAGAAAGAAAGAAAGAAAGAAAGAAAGAAAGAAAGAAAGAAAGAAAGAGAAAAAAAAGAAAAGAAAGGAAAAGAAAAGAAAAGAAAAGAAAAGAAAAGAAAAGAATTTCCCATGATTCTGTAGGTCAAGAATTTGATGAGTATAGTTGAATGGTGAAGTGTACCGCATGGGTTTGATGGCCAGCACCTGGGCTGGGTTTACTCGGGTGTCCAGCTTAGGTGCTCCTCAGTATAGCTCCCTCCTCTCTTTCTGTGACTAGCTTGGGCTTCCCCCCAACATGTCAGCCTCAGGCTAGCCTCGGGCTCCCTCCCAGTCTTCAAGCACGGGTGCAGAAACATCAGAGCATTGTCTCAACCACAGATACTCAAGAGGAGGGTAATAGATTTTCTCCTTGACAGATGCTGGGGAAGATATAAGACTCGTTGTACCATGAGGGAAAAAAAAAAAAAAATACATGCAAGCTTGGTAGGGGAAGTTCATAGGGCTGACCCTCATTACCAGAGTCTTTCTTGGCTAGGATCTCAAGGAGGAACCTTAGATGATGTAACCAACCAATTGCTACTGGGATCTTGTCCTTCACTGAGAGGCCTTGGGTCCTCAGCCAAGAGGAAGACCCTGCCCTTCCCACACCCATCAAAACCTCCATGCCAGCAGTAAAGCAGACATCCACATCTCTTTCATTCCCTACCAATCTTCCAGGCCTAGCAGCCAGTGGGAAAGCTTTGCCCTGTCACTCCCTCACCCTCTCACGGTGCTGTAAAACTCCCGAAAGCTTCTTGCTTCTCAGAGCAGGAAGCCAGAGCTCAAGGCTGCTAGCAGGGTGAGGCCTCCTGCCTAGGGAAGGCTTCTCCTTCACTCACCACAGTGTGTTCTGGAATAAGGAAACGGAAACACAGCCATACCAGGTGTGGTCTGGCAGGCTTGTAATCCAGGAGGTTGAGCACAAGGATCTTAGGTTTGAAGCCAGTTTGGTTTACAGAATGAGACCCTGTCTAAAGTTGGGAAGGAGAAGCCAAAAAGGAGAAGCCAAAAAGCACTTGCCACCAAGCCTGATGACCTGAGTTCAAGCCCCAGGATTGACATAGTGGAAGGAGAGAACAGACTTCCACAAGTTGTCCTATGACCTCTTGCATACAGAGAGAGAGAGAGAGAGAGAGAGAGAGAGAGAGAGAAATTTTTGATTTTGTTTTTTTTTTGTTTTTGTGGGGTTTTTTAAAACAGGGTTTCCTGTGTAGCCTTGACTGTCCTGGAACTCACTTTGTAGACCAGGCTGGCCTCAAACTCACAGAGTTCCGCCTTTGCATATAAAATTGAAAAAAGTTAATTTAAAAAAAATTGTCAAAAAAAATTTAATTTAAAAAAAATTAAGAGGGAGGAAGAGAGACGGTTCAGCAGTTAAAATGACTTGCTCTTGCAGAGAGCTCAGGTTCACTTCCCCCCAGCACCCACATGGTGGCTCACAATCAACTGTAACTCCAGTTTTAGGTGACCCAATGCCCTCTTGTGACCTTCTTGGGCCCCAAGCACACGTGATGCACATGCCTACAGGCAGAGGCAAAGCATTCGTACATGAAATTAAAATGAATAAGTTTAATTTTTTAAAAGTGCAAATTAGTAGAGGATGGGGAGGAAGAGAAAGGAGAGAGTGGGAGAGGAGAGAGGAAAAGAAGGAAAAAGAAAGCCAGGCATGGGTATGATGGTACATGCTTGTAATCATAGAACTTGGGAGGCTGAGGCAGGAGAATCACCCTAAGTTCAAGGTCATCACAGGCTACACAATGAGTTCTTTGTTGTTGTTGTTGTTGTGTTTGTTTTTAGATTTATTTATTTATTTTGCATAGATGTGTGCTCTATCTGTAGGTCACTTGCGTGCCAGAAGAGGACATCAGATCCCAGTATAGATGGCTGTGAGCCACCGTGTGGTTGCTGAGACTTGAACTCAGAACTTTGGAAGAGCAGGCAGTGCTCTTAACCACTGAGCCATCTCTCCAACCCCCATTGTGAGTTCTTGCAGTAAAAACAAATAGAAAACCTGAAGTGGTGCGGAGGGAAGGAAGAAGAGATACAATGGCAACAGAGGGACAGCAGAGTAAGGACTTGATCCTGGGGGAGAGAAAAAAGGGATTTTTTTTTTTTTTCCATTTCTGAGACAGGGTCTCATGTAGTCCAGGCTGGCCTCAAACTCTCCATGCAGCTGAGGCCCACCTTGTTCCATCTCCTCAGTACTAGGGTTATGGATGCCTGAGTTTGAATATTCTGTTATAGCAAGTAAAATGGCAGCTGGAAACGTCGTGTGTCGTTTTACTTGCCATCTGTGACCATCTATAGGATCCATCACCTTAAGTGAAGCAGCTAGGTCAAAGGTCAATGACAGAGCTTCCTCTGTGAGGCTTCCACCAGCCATTTCTCCCCCTTCCCACCCCCACCCCCGGCAGTGTGTGAAACCACCTCTTCCTTCTCTCCACCTGAGCTGGGTTTGAGGGGCTAATCAGAAACGGCCTGGTCACGATGAAGAGTAGCACCCTTCCACTCGAAGTCCATAGAACAGACACAGGCAGTGTCCTTGAGGACAGGAGTTTCTTCCGTAGCTTTGGCTGGCACAGAGACCCCCTCCCCCGGAAGAGCCCAGTCAGAGGGGGCAATCTGTTTCCTGCGCCCTCTACCCACAAGGAGGAATTTCTGCCTGGGAGTTCAAAGATGGGGATGTGGTCCCGGTGCTTACCCCTCAGCTGGGCAGAAGGCCTTGGCCGGTAGACACAGGCCAGGCACAGCTCTAAGCAGTATGTCTCTCGCAGACCTAACACGCTGGGCTCAGAGGTTAAGTAGCCTATGCAAGCTCAGTTAACAGCAGGATTTGAACCCGTTTGACATCACGTTGCACTTTGGGCTGGAGTCTCAGTTTATCCCTCAGCGAGGTAAAGCAGCCTCGCTCGGCCTTCCAAAATCTCAGGCAGTGTTGGGTGGCTGCTCAATCAGGCAGCCAACCTGCTGTGGGTAACTAAGTGGGCTGTGGAGCCCCCGGGAAAGAAGACCAAGTCGCCCTCAGTTTCTCCTAGGCAGGACTCCCAGGAAGCATCGTGGCTTTCTGGCCTTGGGGGGATTCAAGTTAAGCGTGGGCTCCCTGGTGGGCAGTGAGAGCCTCTGTGTCCCACACTGTGGGCTGATCACCGAATGGGGCGAACCTATATGTGTTGGTAGAGATTGAGGAGAAGGGCTGAGGGTACAGTAAGAGGAAAACCCTGGAGAGAAAGACTGGGGAACAGCAAGAATCAGAGAGAAGAGGAAGAAAGGCCTGAGAAACAAAAGACAGCCTCCCAGGCAGCTGGCGGCCCCGAGACAGATGCTGTGAGTTGGAGCGCCCTCTAGTGGTCATCTTCATATAGCCTGGCCAGGGGAGGTGCTAGTCCGGTGAAGGGCGGGGGAGGGGACTTACCCTCTGCTCTGTAAGGGTAAGAGACCCTGTTCTGCTCCAGAGAAGCCAGCAACCAACCAGATCCCCACAAAAGAGCCACAGAGACAGCTGGAGGGACGAAAGCGCCCTTCTCAGCACCACATGGAAAGGTGGAAAAGAGTCCCTGAGTATCCTTTACCCGGGACAACTTCTCATTTGCCTCCAGCGACTTCTTCCCTCCCTCACACCCATATCACTGTCATCATCACCTCTGCTCACACACACCACAGAGCAAGATGTGACGATATTGTCAGTGACATGCAGAGCCAAAACACCAAAGATCTCTGGAGACCATCAAGGTGCTTGTTCATTTGTCTGCTCAATAAATGTGTGGAGGGTTCACTGTGTGTGTCAAACGGTAGGCCCTGAGGGTACAGCAAAGATAGGCAAGAGCTAGGTTGTGGGGGAGGGGCCAGCCTGGGCTATACAGCAACTCCCTATGAGACCCTGTCATAAAAAAAAAAAAGGGGGGGGGGGGGGAAGGAGCCAGTTGTGTTGGTACAGATCCGTAGTCCCAGAGCTCAGGTAGGGACAGGAAGATCAGTAGTCCAAGGTCTGCTTTGGTTGTATACTGAGTTTGGGGCCAGACTGGGCTAAATGAAACCATTTCAAAGAAAAAAAAAAAAAGTGATGTACATCTGAAATCCCAGCACTTATAAGGTAGAGGCAGATTAGTTTGTGGCTAAATTTGGCTGTATAGCAAGAGCCTGTTGATGAAATAAAAAGGCTGGGGATGGCTCTCGGTGGCGGATTGCTTGCTGAGTATGCCCAGGGTCTACCCATACAGTGAGTGGACCACAAATGCTTGAAAAGGCCATTTTTCAGACTGGGAGGGGAGAGAAGGGCCTGGTCTGACAGGGAATGCCTGTGTGGACACGATGTGGGGAGGCTGCAGAAGGGTGACCAGCAGAGAGGTTTCAGGGAAAGGCTCAGCTTGTAAGGAAGGCAGGGCCGGGGGGAGGGGGGGGTAGCGTACTGAGCGCATGGATGGAAGGACAGTGTGTGTGGTCGGAGCTTGACGACAACAGAAAAATGAGATTAGCTGCAGTGAGAGAGGACAACGGGCTGTGTGTGGACAGGTGTGGGCAAGTGAATAAGCAAGAAGGAACTGGCCTGGAGTGGGCGTGAGGTCAAGACCTGTCCAAACCCCCAACAATCTCAATCTTGAGAGAGGTAAGAGTAAGAATTGCTCCTCCCATGTTCTGTGCCTAAATGCCCTAGCACATGGGACCCCCACCTCTGCCATTTGCTGAGGTAGTCACGTGTCCAGCTAGCACCTGGAATTCCTCTCCACGCAAATGAAACATTCCCAGCACCTCAGCCCCAGCCAAAGATGTCCACTCAACCCAAAAACCCCTACCCATTTCCCCAAGGTTTGTATAGTCCTTATTCCCCCCAGTAAAGAGAGCTGTATCATTGGAAGAGCCATGCCACTAAAAGGACTTTATCACTGAAAGAGCTGTATTACACACACACAGAGAGAGAGAGAGAGAGAGAGAGAGAGAGAGAGAGAAAGACAGAAAGAGATAGCAAATTGAGATCCTGCTGACCCACCTTCCTTGCTAAGCTTTACTCCTTTGAGTCCGGCACCTATCCAAATCAGTGCCTGGATGCCCCGAAGGGAAGGAGACCCTAGGCTCTGGAATGACAGACAGGGCTTTGGGTTTGCTTCTGAGGACCAAGTCAGTCTCTTTGAGCATGGGGATGTCTTGAGTAGTTTTGCACTGACTGGCTGATTTATCGACTGATTCGGGATTTCACATATAACCTAGAGCATAATGGCCTGGAACTCACTATGTAGACCAGGCTGACCTTGAACTTCAGGACCTTCCTGCTTCTGCCTCCCGAATGCTCCGATCTAAAGAGGTGGGCCACCACACCCAGCTTTATTTGTTACTCTTAAAGACTTAGTCTTTATTTCTTTTTGGCTACACTCAGACTTAGAAGCAGAAGCTCTGGGTGAGAACGGACTACATCCCCTGGCAATCTGTTTCTAGCATTTTTCTTTGGCTTCCTTCATTCTCTTGGCTGAAAGATTAGCATATTCTTCAGCCTCCTCCTCATTTTTCTCAGTGTGGTTTTTCTTCAGAGCAATAGGCCAGCGCTCCTGTTATAGAACACATGGAGCAGCAAGGCTCTGAATCTTGGGTGCTTCGGTACTGGGTTTCCTCCCTTCTTTGTTTAGAGGTTTTCTGATTAACAAATTGTGGACATCACCTTCTCTAGAGAAGCTGAAAAGCTTTCTGGACTCCACTAGCTCTTTCAGTCTCCAGCCTCTGAGGCACAGTAGTTGAGAACACTCAGACTGGCATCCGTAATGTGTCTCACACAGACTTACAGTTCTCCTTGTTTTATAACAATGATGCCCCTGACTGAACAGTAGGCTCACTCTTCTTAGGTCAAGACACCTTGCTTCATGAGAAAACCCCATTGGCGTGGACCACATGACCTTTCTACTTCTCCCCCAGAGCATTGGCTGTTACTGCTGTAGCCATGAGCTCAGCACAAAGCTGCCGTCATCATCCACATCAATGAGCTCCAGACAGCGTGCGGTTGGGAACCGGATAGTTTCATATTAACATAGCTGATCATCTAGGAGATGCCGTGAAAAAGAGCTGATTTTCATTTTTAACAGGTCCTTCTATCTGCTTTGTGGAGAATAAAGGCTATAAGGAGTGAGCGTGGAAATAGGAAAGCCAGTGAGGATCTGTGATCAGGAGTCAAATCATAAAGAAATTTTCCCAATTAATCAATCTATCGATCAATAAGTAAATAAAATTATGAGTTGGGGGGTGGTGGTGCTCTCCTTTAATCCCAGCACTTGGGAGGCAGAGGCAGGCAGATCTCTTGAGTTCGAGGCCAGCCAGGTCTACAGAGTGAATTCCAGGACAGCCAAGGCTACAACACAGAAACCATGCCTTTAAAAACAAAACAAATAATGAACAAGTGAAAAAAAAAAGAACAAAGAAAGAAAAAATTTAAAGAAAGAGTTTACGTTGGCTCACCACTAAAGCAGATATAGTCTATCATGGAGGAAAAATAAAGCAGCAAGACCTTGAGGGTGAGAGAACAGGCCTGAAGAGAGATGGATGCTGATGCTCCCTAACAATTTTAAAAAGCAAGGTGGACAGGACCTGCAGGGGAGCACCTGGACGCAGGGGAGCACCTGGATGTAAGGGAACACCTGCATGCAAGGAAGTACAGAGCCGACTAGGTGCCTTTCATTCTTACTCACAGCTAGGTAGGGAGCTCATTCAGTATCCCCCAGGATGCTAAGAGGAGGAGGAAGGGTCCAAGACTCTGGCAGGAGGGATGGTGGTCCACATGCTACATCTTTCACGTATTCAGAACACGTGAACGAGACATGTGGAGACCCAGGGGCCTTAGGAGTTTGGAGCCTCATGTGGCTCTCCCTTTGTCTGCAATCACTCTCCCAGCCCCCACCCCTTTCTCTTCTTCCTCCTCTGTCCTTCCCTCTGCAGCTCCTTCCCCCACCTTCTACACACACACACACACACACACACACACACACACACACACACACACACACACACACTGGCAGGCCTTATCTGGAGGAAGGCAGCTGGAGGAGCTGCTGTTTCTTGCAGAGTCTGAAGCTCTGCATTCCTCATGGCTTACTGCAGAGTTCACAATGGGAGGCCAATCTGTCTCCCTGAGACCTCTGGCAATTGCTGGAACCGTTTGTAGTTGTCACATTGAGAAGCAATTGGTCTGGCATGGAACGGGGTTGTGGGCGTCATGCCTTCACTGGGTGGGCCCCCAGGACACAGAATGCCAATAATGCTGAGGCTTGAGACCCATCCCCAGGCTCTGTTGTCACAGTTGGCAGGGGCTGTATTCCCTTGAGGCTCTTCTGTCAGCACGCGGCCATTTCTCAATGGGAACTGTGTGTCCATGCTGTCTTTACACTGTCTTTTGCTTTGTGGAGTAGACAGAAGTATTCTGCCCAAGGTCCCCGCAGGCAGTGAGAGGGGTAGAGCCTGGATTTGCAAAGCCTGTGCTTTAGCTGGCCTCTCTCTAGTGAAAGGGCTTTTGCAGCTTGTGTCACTACTCTGAGCAAAGGAACATGCTGTCTCAAGCCATGTATGTCTTCCTGGTACGTGCAGTTTGCACGGAAGATAAGAACTGCCTGGGTTGAGGCAGTGTGGGAGAGCCTTTGAGGCCATACAAGCACCCCAGCAAGGCCACTCCACAGGGCTGCAGTGTGAAACACTGCATAGAGCTAGGGGATGCCAATTCTAGAGGGTACTCTGTGGGGCTGGTGAGGATCAGGTTAGAGGAAACTTCAGGTTTTGTGAACACATACGTCTTAGCTTGTTTTCTGTTGCTGTGATTAAAAAATGAAACAAACTAACAGACCCCCTCTAAAAAAAAAAAAACAAAAACAAAAACAAAAACCCACTGAAACCATCTCCAGGGAGAAAATGGGTTTATTTATTTGGCTTACAAGGAATAGTCCACCAAAAGAGCTCAGGCAGAAACTTGGAGGCAGAAATCGAGTTGCTACCTTGCTGGTTCCTCATGGTTTACTCAGCCTACTTTATTTTTTTTAATGTTTATTTGTTTGTGTTTATGAGTACTCTATCCATGTACACCTGCATGCCAGAAGAAGGCATCAGATCCTAGTATTGATGGTTGTGAGACATCATATTGTTACTAGGAATTGAACTCAGGACTTCTGGAAGAGCAGACCGTGTTGGAGACCACTGAGCCATCTCTCCATGCCTCAGCCTACTTTTTTTATACAAGTAAGGCCCTCCTGGCCAGGGATGGTACTGATCACAATGGGCTAAGCCATACTGCAACAATCATTAATCAAGAAAATGCCCTTCACACACCTTCCTAAAGGTCAGTCTGATGAAAGCACTTGCTCAATTGAGGCCCTGTCTTCCAGGATGACTCTAGGTTGTGCCAAGTTGACAAAACAAACAAACAAACAAACAAACAAACAAAAATAGAAAACTAACTAAAGCAGCACAGCAGACAAGGTTCCAAAGTCAATGAGGTCTGGAGGGACAAGTATTCTAGTGGCTGTGAGTGTGTCGTGTGAGGGGCTTCACTACCCTAAGACAGGTAGGAAGTAAAATTTAACTAGAAGTCTTGCCACTCCCCACACCTTGCAACTCAATGGTGACTCACAAATAAAATCACCAGCCTCTTGCTGTAAAAACAAAAGAGAACAAAAATGTCAGGTATGATGTTATACATGTGTGTGTGAGGTGTGTGTGTGTGTGTGTGTGTGTGTGTGTGTGTGTGTGTGTGTGGTGGTGGTGGTGGTGGTGGTGGTGATGGTGGTGGTGGCAGATATATAATCTCAGGACCTTAGAGGCTGACACAGGGGATTGATAGACTGTGTCCCCAAAACAACACAAAGAGGTGCCTATCTATGCGGACCGCCCAGGAAAACATCCAGCCACCCATCGACTCTTCCCCAGAGCACTGCCTGGTTTCCCTTTGGGCTCTCCCTGTCATTCATCCTAACCTCATTTTGCCTGGATTCTTATTTGAACAGAGAGCATCTGAAGCTGCTCCCCCACCTTTCATTTTCCTGCCTTCTCATTCCTCCCAGGTAAGCTCGGGGTAGCTCGGTGGAACCTTGCCTACCAAACACATGGTTCTGGGTGTGAGCCGCAGCACCAACGGGAAAATAATAGGATTGATGAGAACAGAGTGGGATTCGGCAGTACACACCTGTAATCCCAGCACTTAGGAGGCAGAGGCAGGAAGATCAGGAGTTCAAGGTCATCCTTGGGGGGGAGGAGGGTGAGTTTGAGGCCTGTTTGTATTATGTGAGCTCCTATCTTAAAATATCAAAAGTAAAGGTACTAGTAATAATAATACACAGTAGCCAGGTGCAGTGGGACACACCTGTGACCCCAGCAGAGGGGGGCAGAGGCAGACAGATCTCTGTGAGTTCGAGGTGAGCTTCATCTACAAAATGAGTCCAGGACAGCCAAGGCTACACAAAGAAACCCTGTCTCAAAAAACCAAATTAATAACAATAATAATAAATAGTAATTTGGGGTTTATATCTGGCAGAGGGGATCAGGAGGGGAATAACCTTCCATGATGTATTCTACGGAGACATCTTTCTCTCTAACTAGCCTGAGCCTAACTGTTCCTCAAGCTCATTGGCACCACACATAGTTTAACAGCACCAGCAGAGGCCCTGCAAAAGCAGACAGGAGGCACTGTTCTCTCTGTACAGACTCCCCAGCTGGTCAAGAGCTTAGGATCTTCCACTATGGAGTGAACTATGTAAGCCACTTCCCTCTGCCTGAACTCACTCCTATTCCTCTACCTGGGATGCCGAGCTGGCCACACCCGATGGTCTCTGTGGTTTTTCAGAGCCTGGAGACTGAGGTGGCACAAACAGACGAGGGGGAGGAGGAGGAAAAACCACCTTTTCGTGCCTCCTGAAAAGTGAACCATCAGCAGCCTGTTTCAGAAAAAAATTAAAAGTAGCAGAGAAAGGGTCACTATAAGGCTTCAGACCTGAGCTTTTAGGTGAGGAGGCAGACAGGCCAGCAAACACACTGAGACTGGGCTGTGACAGCGAGAGGCACTCCGCTTCTCATGCCTTTGTCCTGACCTCAAGTGAACGTTCATTCAGTCCACACATATTCAAGCCTACTATGTGCTCAGTTGCACTGGACCTAGTCAGCTTTTCCCAAGGGAGTCAGGGTGGCAAGGAGGATGGTATTCTAGCCAGTAGAGTCCTGGGTGAGAAGTACAGCTGGAAGACCAAGAAAGTATGGGGATTTCTCATGGGACTCGGGGGGGCCTTGTTGGTGCTGCCTGGCCACCCTCTGCACCCAGATAGTCTTTCAGCAGAATCAGGGCCCTTAAGCCATGTCTGGCTTTATTGTTTGTGACTGTCACCATTTTTTCCTCAGCCCAGGGCTGATTCTATGTCCCTGTAGCTGGCCTGCTGGCTCAGTTGGAGGCATCCTATAGGACAAAATGCCTACTGGATGACTGTGTGCCACATTCATGCTCTGTCGTGAAGAGAACAGAGGCAGGGGACATTAGATGTATGTTAAGCACAATGGCAGTAACACACAGAAGTGTGCCAGATGTGGGAGATCCAAATCTGGGGGGTTGCTAGGGGATAGAAGAGAAATGGTGTGTGTAGGAGAATTCTAGAGCTGGGGTGACCACAGGGAACATGGCCAAACAGGATGTGGGGTAGGAGGGCAGGCAGGAGTGGCCATGAAAACCTGGTTGGGAAGGTGTCTGGGGCTGTTAGCCATTTGCAGAGAATACAAGGGATCAAAGAGAAGAGGAGGAGAATCTGGCTCTTTGGGGAGTAGAGGAACAAAGAGGACATGACTGAGGCTGAGAAAAAAAAATGAGAGTAGGAGGATAAGGCAAGAGATAGATGAGGTGTAGGTGACACTATGTCCCAAGGTGCATTTTGGGTTTGCTTTCAAATCACCCAGGAAATGCTGGACTCAGTGGTGTATGCCTGTAACCTCAGTTCTTGGGAGACTGAGGCCATCTTGGCTGTCCTATTTTGCTTTCTGTTATTGTGACAAAACGCTGACCAAAACAACTTGGGCAAGAAGGGCTTATGTCATCTCATAGCTTCCCGTCCACCTTGAAGGGAAGTCAGGGCAGGAGCAAAAGAGAAGCTGGAAGGCAGAAACTGAAGCAGAACCACACAAGATCGTGGTTTACTGGCTTGCTTTTCTAGGCAACCCTGGACTAACTGCTCATCATGCGTGGCACCACCCACAGTGGGTTGAGCCTCCACACCAGTGATTAATCAAGAAAAAGCCCCCAACGACCTGATTACAGGCTAGTCTGCTGGAGGGTACTCTCTCAAATGAGGTCTTCTCTTGTCAGATGACTCCAGTTTTCCTCAAGGTGTTAAAACGTTAACTCAGTGAGTTTGAAGTCTGGACTACATACTACTGCAAAAGAAAGCAAAAACAAACCAGAGCTTGAAGAGCTGGCTCATCGGCTAAGAGCACTGGCTGCTCTTCCAGACGATCTCGGTTCAATTCCCAGCACTGGCATGGCAGTTCTCAACAGGCTGTAACTGCAGTTCCAGCCAATCTGATGTCTTCTTCTAGCCCCCACAGGCACCAGGCACACATATGGTTCACAAACTTAAATGCAGGCACCTATACACATAAAGCTTAAAAACTGAAAAAGTGATACAGCAAAATAAAAACGAACACAGGCAAAATGGAGCAAAGGAACTTGTTTTTGATGATCTGAGCTTCATCCCAGGGACCCACATGGTGGAGAGAGGGAACCGACTCCCACAAGTTGTCCTTGTCTTTCACATGAATGTTGTGGCATGCGCTCACATACACATATATAAAATGCATGAATGTATGTTTTGAAATGCTGTAAACAAACTATTACTTGGGCTCCTGTAGGGAACCCTAGTGAAACTATTGTTTATATAAAAAAAAAATATGAAAAATGGAAGGGGGCCTGCATAGGAAGCTGCAGGCATGAGGAGGAGAAAGGGGGATAAAGGAATGAGCGAATATGATCAAAATGCATATTCACATGTGAAAATGTCACGACGAAACCCTCTGTCTTAGGGTTTCATTGCGGTGATGAGACACCAAGACCTCCGCATTTAATTGGGGCTGGCTTACAGTTTCAGAGGTTTAGTTCATTATTGTCAAGGCAGGAGGCATGGCAGCATGTAGGCAGACTGGGGAAGGAGCTGAGATGCATATCTGGATCCACAGACAGCAAGGAGAGACTGTGTGCCACACTGGGCATAGCTTGGGCTTAGGAGACCTCAAAGCCTGCCTCCACAGTGACACACTTCCTCCAACATGGCCACATCTCCTAACAGTGCCACTCCTTGTGGGTCAAGCATTCACACACGTTGAGTCTATGGGGTGATGCTCCTATTCAAACCACCACACCCATTATTGTGTATGTCTCTAAAGGTTCTGGAGAGATGGCTCAGAGGTTAACAGTACTTGCTCTTTTTCCTGGGGACCAGAGTTAGTTTCTTGGCACCCACACATTGGGCAACTCATAATGCCAATTCCAGGAGATCCCACACTCTTTGCTTCTACACACAGGAAGGATGCACATAAACCCACAAAGACACACACACACACACACACACACACACACACACACATACACATAAAGAATTTTATTTTGTTTCAGAGAAAGGCTCTCCCTATTTTAGCCTAGCTATCCTGGAACTCACAAGGTAGATCAGGTCAGCTTTCAATTCAGAGCTCTACTTGCCTCTAACTCCAAAATGCTGGAATTAAAGGCATATGCTACCACACATATCTAAAAAATAATTTTTAAACAGCATATTTTATTTTAATATAGAAAAACTTGCATGGTGTGAGGCCATGTGTGCAACAGTCCATTTTTAAAAAAATTTGATATAAGGAATGGAATTCTTGCACATACTGAGCACATACAACCAACCCCTAATTTAGAAAGAAGAACAGAATAAGAAGAAAATAAAGAGGGGCAAAAGTCAAAATACCTGGGGGAAAAAATACCAATATACTTACCAGAGAATTTGCTTACAATGTGTGAGGTCTTGGGCTAAATTCGCAGCTCTGCAAAAGGCAGATAGGGATGCTAGAGAGATGGCTCAGTGGGAAGAACTCAAAAACCTAAAAACCTAAAAAAAAAAAAAACCAAAAACAAAAAACCTTGGTTCTGGTCTGTAAAATGGGACTTGCCTATCAAATGGGGCTGCATCATTTTTAGTCACATTTATCCAAGGCAGTGCATAGTAGAAACTATCACAGGTGGCTGTTTTATTGTAAGTGCTTAAGAAATCGAGCAGTGGTAGCACCTGTCCGTAATCCCAGCACTCAGAAGGCTGAGGCCAGTAGACTGCCACCAGGTCAAGGCCAGCCTACACTATATAGCAAGACCCCATTTTGAAAAACAAAACCAGGAAAAAAAGCAAAAGGGGAAAAAAGGAGGGGGTTTAAGCTTGGAGCCTACATCACCGTGCTACCCCTTAAATTTCCGTAGTCTGCTGAGGATCTATCTACACCAGCAAAAACCAGCAGCAAAAGAGCATTGTGTGTTGAACCCCTGCTGTTGACTGACTTCATCCCTCCCATGATACCTGCGTGATATCAGGGTCTTGGAAGGTGATTCTGCTCTCTGGTTTTTGTTTGTTCACTTGTTTGCTTGCTTGCTTGTTTATGTGAAAGGGACTCAAAGATTCCAGGCTGGCTTCAAACTCCCTGAGTATATGAGTATGGCTTTGAACTCTTGATCTTCTTCACCTCCTGCAACTACAGGCAGGTGCCACCAGCTAGTTGTCAGCCACCTAGTTGTTAGCGTTTTGTAGATAATCAGTTCCAGGAAGGCTAAAGGGCCAGCCCAGCAAGCAGTCCATGGTACAAAACCATGTTTCAGTTTTAGTACAACCTGGTAGCTAGAAGTGGCTTTTAAGGTTTTAGATAGCTAGAAAAAAATAAAAATAAAAATTTGGTTTTCTTTTTTTTTAAGTAAAATTAATTTCTTTCTTTCTTTCTTTTCTTTTCTTTCTTTCTTTCTTTCTTTCTTTCTTTCTTTCTTTCTTTCTTTCTTTCTTTCTTTCTTGTAGCTGAATGATCAATCTACATATATACCTGCATGACAGAAGAGGGCATCAGATCCCAGTATATATGGTTGTGAGCCACCATGTGGTTGCTGGGAATTGAACCTCTGTAAGAGCAGATGGTGCTCTAAACTGCTGAGTCATCTCTCCAGCCCCCAAATATCTATTTTCTTTTTTAAATTAAATTAAATTAAATTAAATTAAATTAAATTAAATTTTATATGCATTGGTATAAGGATGTCAGGTTCCTTGGAACCAGAGTTACAGTTTTAAGATGCCATGTTGGTGCTGGGAATTGAACCCTGGTCCTTTGGAAGAGCAGACAGTGCTCTTAAGCCATAGCTCCAGTTCAAGCAAAATTTCTTAACACTTGAGCCTTTTAAGAAATCCAGATGAGGGGAGGAGGTCCTCCCCAATCAGTGGACTTGGAAAGGGGCAGGGAGGAGATGAGGGAGGGAAGGAGGGTTTGGGAGGAAATGAGGGAGCAGATACAGCTGGGATACAGAGTTAATAAAATGTAACTAATAAAAAGAAAGAAAGAAAGAAATCCAGATGGCATTGCCAAGTGCGGTGGAGCCCACCGTAATCCCAGCATTTAAGAAGTGAAGGCAGGATTAGGGGTTAAAGGTCAGCCCTGGCTGTGTGAGACCTGTCTCAAAACATCTAAAGTAAGGGCAATGGGAGTTGGGACCTGGAAAGAAGGTTCAGTGGTTAAGAGTACTGTCTACTCTTCCAGATGACTCTGGTTCAATTCCCAAGACCCATGTGGCTGCTCACAACTGTTCCGGGGGATTTGACATCCTCTTCTGGCCTCGGAAGGCACTAATTGTATGTGGTACATAGACATACATTCAGGCAAAGCACCCACACAGATAAAATAAAATAACATTTTTTTAAAGAAAGGGACTAGAAAGATGGCTTAGCAGTTAAGAGCACTTGTTCTTGCAGAGGAACCAGATTTAATTCCAAATACTACATAGTGGTGCACAACTATCTGTTAACTCCAATTCCAGCAGATCTGATGCCCTCTTCTAACCTGTCTAGGCACCAGGTACACATGTGGTGAACATACATACATGCAGACAAAACACACATGCACATACAATAAATCTACAAAACAACAAAACACACAATTTTGAAGTCACAGTTAAAAAAATATTTAGGTGTAGCTTCCATAGACAAAGTTTTGTGGGGTACACCCACGTTTTCTCATCATGAGGAGACCTTGAACAACAAGACAAGCCCGAAACATTTCTTCTCCAGCCCCTGAGAGCAAAGGGGCGGGTGAGTGAGGACCTCTGCCCAAAACCATGCCTGCCCACCATAAGAATGTCTGAGATGGTCCAGGGCCCTCCCGGGACTCTGAAGGACAGAAGTCTCTAAGGGCGAGCAACGAGGACACAATAGGGTTGCTTCAACTAGGAGGGACCTTGGAGAAATTCAAACCCAGTTCTGACCCCTCCCTTTAAAGAGGAACAGTCAGAGAGTAGAGACAGCATGTCAGAGGCCACCCAGAAGGTGGAAAGCAGGGGGGGGGGGCTGGACACTGCCTCCCTCTAAGCATCTGTGGGGAGACACAGACCTAAGCTGGGACCTAAGCTGGGAGTCCTAACGTACAGTCGTGCTGTGCCTTGTACCCCAGCAGCGTCCTTTGTTCAGCTGTGATTTCTCCACAAGAAAGCGAGGGAGGTGCCTGCACAGCCAGCCTCCCGCCTTTTATCCTTCCGTTCTTGGCACAGTACCCACTTTGACTCCGGAGCTAAGCCCCCGGTTTCCGCAGTCAGCCTGTTACCTGGGCACAGGGATTTGCAAAGATTTTTTTTTTTTTCTTTCAAAGCACAAAAGACACACTGCTTCTACTCAGGGCTCCGGAGCAACTTTTGATCTGCTCTGGGTAGATAAAGAAAAGCAAAGAAACAGCTGGAGGGCATTGCTGGACACTCTGAGACTGCTTTCCTCGTCTTCATCCTGGCTTCCCACCTGCTGGGATCTCACAGTCCTGGATGTTTCCTCCTTGAGTGAATGGGCAGTGCTATCCTGGAGGAATTCTGAGGAGAGCAGAATGCTCTCTGGAGCCTGGGGAGATGACAGAAATAGCTGGAAAAGCCAAGTGCTGATTCTCTGCTTTGTAATCTCCAGCCTAGTCTACATACCGAATTCCAGGCTGCCCAGTAAGACATGGTCTCGGAATTAAAAAACCAAAAACCAAGAACCGTTTTCAGGGGAGTGGTTAGATCCAAGGCCCCCACAGTACTCAGCACCCCAGCCAGACCTGAATGCTGGCTCTGCCTTCACAAGCGATGCTTCCAGGGTGTTCTCAGCAGACCTCCTGGACCCTTCCCTCCCTCTGCCTGGATCTGCTTCTCCCCTTCCTGCCCTGAACCTCATGCCAGTGTCCTCAATCCGCAGGTCTTGTCAAAGGAAACCAGATTTTCCTCTACTTCAGGGACACTGTACTATTTGTTCCCCTATCTGGGATGATGCTCAGTGTTGCTTTCTCTGTGTCCAAGGGAAGCACTTTATTTTCTTGTCATCAAAAAAGGGACAGAGATGGCGCCCTCCACATCAGTGACTGAAATGTCTCCGGTGCTTCTAACTCATGCTCAGAACCAAGTGCCCACAGCCTCTGGGGCAGTTCCAGATCTTAACCCCTTCTTTGCTCTTTAAAGGTCAGGGCCTTCCCCATCCGCCTCCTCAGCTTCTTCATGTTCCTGATGCAGCCTGACAGCATCTTGTTTACTGCCCTCTCTTGACTACTCTTTTTGTTGTGTCCACCCCCTCCCCTTTCCCCGTGACAGCTAGATCAGCACAGAACAGGTGCTGCTGCTGGGTGTGAGACAGATCAGAGGGACCCCACTCTACCCAGTGACTAAGCACTGTCAAATGCTGTTGAGAATGTGAGCTCTAAGTCCTCATCCTACCACATGTTTCTGTGAATGAGCCATGCCTCTGGAAGTAAAGCTGTTCAGGCTTTGGAATGGTAGCTGTGTTGGCTAGTATTTTGTTAGCTAGAGTTTTCTGACAAAGGGAAACACAATTGGAAAAAAAAAACAAAAACAAAAAACAATGCCTCCGTAGATTGGCCTGTAGGCAAGCCAAAAAATCAGTGATTGATGCGAAGGGCCCCACCCATTGCGGGTGATGTCACCCCTGGGCAGGTGATGTTGGGTGTATATTAAAGGATCCCAGCAAGCCATGGGGAGCATGCCATCCGGTTAGCAGCACTCCTCCATGGCCTCTGCTTCAGTTCCTGCCTCCAGGTTCCAACCCTGCATGACTGAATTCCTGCTTTGACTTCTCTTAATGATGGACTATTAACCAGAAGCGTCAGATGAAATAAACCTTTTCCTCCCCAATATTTTTTTTGTTTGGCTTTGAGTTTTTTGTTTTATTTGGTTTTGGTTTGGGTTTTTTTTTTGGGGGGGGGTGTTTTTGTTTTGTTTTTTAGGTTTTTGGTTTTTGGAGACAGAGTTTCTCTGTGTAGCCTTGGTTGTCCTGCATTCCCTTTGTAGACCAGGCTGGCCTTGAACTCACAGAGATCCATCTATTTCTGCACCACCGCGCCCAGATCCAAAGTTGTTTTTAACCAGTGTTTTATCACAGAGATAGAAACCCTACCGAAGCCAGGTGTGGTGGCCCATGCCTGTAATCCCAGCACTCAGGGCGGCAGAATGGGCAACAGTCGGCTGAGAACCCCCTTCCCAGCAGGAGGCTGGACTGAAGCCTCTCCTGCTCTAGAAGGCAGGCGCTAGTCACAATCACCACAGACAACTATCTCTGCCTGAGACAAGCCTGGAGAACTCTAGGTGACCTTTGACCTTTTGGTCTCAAGACGGGAGAAGCATCTCCTCAGGACCTCGGCAACAAGCCAGTGATTGACCAATCAGGTTCAAGCTGGAGATGTGCTTCAGTTGGCAGAGTTCTTACCCAGCATTCCTGAAGCCCTAGGCTTGAGCCCCAGGAATGTATGAACCAGCTACAACAGCTCGCTCCAGTAACCCTAGCATTGCAGAAGTGGAGGTTAGGGGGATCAAACATAGGTTGTCCTTGGATACATACTGGGTTCCAGGCCAGCCTGGGCTACATGAGACCTATCTCAGGTATAGATACATACATATACATATCTGTACATATATGTACATATGTGTGTTTATGTTGATATACTTACATATATATGTAGATATATTTACACATATATGTACAAATATTTTTACATATAGATATAAAATCAGGGAGCAGTGAGGTGGCTCAGTGAGGCAAAAATTGTTGTGAAAGAAGCCTGAGGACCTGACTTCACACACAGATCACAGCCACCACCACTACCATCACCACCACCAATAATAATAATTATTATTAATTAAAAACATCTGAAATTGACATGCAAGACTTGTGATTGGCCCCTATCTAAGGCCTCTGATTAGTGGGACTGGAAATCGTACTGTGATTGGTGCAAATGCAATCCTTCATTTGCATAACACATCATCCACACAAGTGTATCTGTGTACCCCTTCTTTCTACATAACCAGTCTATACAAGTCACTGTTTTTTGTTTTGAGAAAAGGCCTGTCTTTAACTCCTGATTCTATTGCGCCCCCAGACCTTGTAAGTGTGATTACAGGTGTGCATCGTCATGCCTGGCTTCAGCTCACTGCCCTAGGCCTCCTCCTCGTGCTCACCACAGGGCTTTTCCTGAACAGTCTTTCTGTGGCTCCATGTTGTGATCATGGGTAGAGCAGACAGATCATGGGTAAAAAATGGCATTGGGACAAACAGAAATCAAGAAGGTAGCTGAAGAATGGCACAGCGCAGCTAGAGTGGGGAGGGCAGGCAGAGATGAAGGACAGTACTAGTACAGAGAAGGCAGAGTATGATGGAGAGCCAAAGATGAAGAATCTGGAAGCATTCCAGGAAACTCCCAGGCCTTCATACCCGAAGGTTTTACACTCCAACACTAGCTGGCGCTGGCTGCTCCCACTACAAGCTGCTGGGTGCTGGGTGCTGAGTCACTGAGAACCATAGCCTCCAACCTGACCAGAACTTTTAAAGCCAGGAGTTAAGTCTGCAGTTCTTGGGGCCTGAAGCCAAAAGCTCTGAGCCTGGAAGCCCACCTTGTAAGTCAATCAGAGACCTGCTTTTGGAAATGGCTGCTCTTCTTCCCACTGTTATCAGGCCGAAGGCCATCTTAACAGCCCTGTTTTCTTTCACTTCGAAGTAGAATTTGTCTCTTTCCCCCAGATTTCTCTTCTTCACATACTAATCTTCTCTGATTGAAACGGTGGAATAAGCTAATGGCAAGAGGAAGTTATAATATATAAATGGCTCTCGGCTGCCGAGAGAGACAGAGACAGACAGAGAGAGAGGAGGAGGAGAGAGACAGAGGAGAGCAGAGGAGAGAGAGATTGTCAGGATTATATGCTAAAGGGCCTCTGGGAGAGGGAAAACCGCACCCCTGGGCTCAGGGTAGAGGGTATACCAGCCACACCCTGCAGCCGATAGACCTAAGGATACCTGAAACCAGACAATATCCTTTTGCTGTATCCCAGTAAGAAACCAAGCCTCTAGCTGTCCCCCACCCCCACACAGATCTAGCCTCTAGGCAGCCACCCTCTTCACATTGTATCCTCAGCTTCCAGATATGCCCTTACCACTGTGTACCCTCCCCTAATACTCCAGGCCTTCTATGCACTCTGTCTCATCATGGCTAATACCTGCAGTACCCACTGACTCTGGGATAAAGCCCAGACGCCAGCCACTTGCCAAACCTCCAGTTTCACCTCTCACTGTGGAGTCCAGTCCTCCTACTTCTGTAGAAGCCTATTTGCCTGGTTCCTTGAGAGACTACAGATTCTTTTAAGAGGAAACAGAGAATTAAGTGACTTCACTTTAATAAGAGAAAATTACATTAGAGTGATCACAGGAGGGACAGAGATGGGACTCAGTTGGAAGGAGAGCATCCAGAAAGAGAAGGAAGTGGCCGCTCAAAACAGAAAGACTAGCTGGGCGTGGTGTTGTACTCTGGAAGCAGAGACAGGTGGAACTCTGAGTTCCAGGCCACCCTGGTCTGCAGAGTGAGTTCTAGGACACCCAGGAATACACAGTGAGGCCCTGTATCTTAGTCACTGTTCTATTACTATGAAGAGACAGCATGACCATGGCAAGTCAGATAAGAGAAAGTATTTAATTAGAGTCTTGCTGGCAGTTTCAGAGGCTTAGGCCACCATCATCACAGTAGGGAGCATGGCAGCATGCCGGAAGGCACTGGAGCAGTAGCTGAGAACTACATCCTGCTCTGGAGGCAGAGAGAGGGGAAAAGCCTACGCCTAACAAAGAGGTTTTGAATCCTCAAAGCCTACCCTCAGTGACATACTTCCTCCAACTGGGCCACACCTTCTTTAACAGGACCTAATCCTTAGAATCCTTTCAAATAGTGCCACTCCCTGGTGACTAAGCATTCAAATATATGAGCCAATGAGGGCCGTTCTTATTCAAACCTCTGCACCTGTCTCCAAATCAACAACAGCAACAACAACAAAAGACTAGGTGGCTGAAGCTGAGGGTGGAAAGAGGTCAGAACAGACTGCAGAATCTGAGCTTACAGATGATCCTTTCTCAGGAACCATGTCTTTCTTCCACCCCCACAGCATACATGGCTCCCATTTCCTGTCTCTGGTCTTATTGGATGGTCATTGCCTTCTTACTTCTTTCAGTGTACAGACGTCTTTCTCTAAAGCACTCAGCCTTCCTTTCTTTCTTTTTCAAGGTAGAGTATCGTGTAACCAGGCTAATCTTAAACCCACGAGATAGCTGATAATGACTGAACCTCTAATTCTCTTACCTCCCCCTGGGAATACAGGCATGCATCATAGTGCTGAGGACCATGTCAGGGCTTCATGCATGTCAACTCAGCAACATCCTCAATGTCTGAGCCCTCCATTTTCAATTACCTGCACAAAATGAGGTACTGATTATCCATAAGAGCCATCTGGCCGGGATGGCGGTGCACATCTTTAAGCCCAGCACTCAGGAGGCAGAAGTAGGCAGATTAAGTAAATTTGAGGTCAGCCTACTATACAAGGAGAGTTCCAGGACAGCCAGGGCTACACAAGGAAACCCTGTTTCGAAAAAAACAAAGCAAAACCAAAAGAGCCACTGACCCTGTCAGTACAGTCTGCCCGTGTTGGTGAATGGTGCTACCAGCTATGGTGCAGCTCAAGTGAAAAGGGCAGAATCCTGAACATCTTGATATTGATTTCCTTCCACTCAGGAACCCAGGAAAACACCTGCTCTGTCTTGTTCTTGAGCCACTGTGAAATCTGCTATGGAACCGCTGTGGATGCCACCTCAACTCAAGTCATGGAAAGCAAAGGATGTCATTCCCTAATTACATTGGTACATGGACCTTGTGAATTGAGGGCATCTGGGGGACCACAGGGGCATGTTGAGCCTCTCTATGAGCATCCCACACTAGACACACTTGCCTAAAGATGGTAAAGCCCTCACATGTTGCTATTAACAGCTTAGTGTTTCTGGGCATGTTGGCATAGGCCTGTAATCCCAGCACTCAGGAGATGGCAGAAGGAGGATAAAAGTTCAAAGAAATCCCTAGCTACCTATGTAGTTCCAGGCCAATCTGAGTTACATGAGACCCTATCATTTAGATATATATAGAGAGAGGACCACTACTAGCTGCAACATGGGTGAAAGACACCCAGAGGCCTGGGCACCACTAAGATGAGCAAGTAAGTGGTAGAGAGATGGGAGAGAAAAAGAAGAGCAGTGTGTGCCCAATGAAGAGAGGCTTGAGGGTAGTGAGGAACAGCCAAATGTGAGTATCCAGGGATGCTATCTTAGGCCATGGTGAGGTTTTGGCCTGCCCTGTCACTGAGGACCATATCTGGCTCTGTAGCACTGCAGCACTTGGGGTCTGTGCTGATGTCTGTGGCCCATGCTACTACCAAAGGCCATGAGGCTGTTTCTGGTCTGGGCTTCCACCTGGGACTGTACTGATGGCTTTGCCCCTTGACACCTGTGGCAAGTGGGAGAGCAGGTCCAAGGGCATGAGCTTGGGAGAGCAGTTCTGTCTCCACCTCACCTATCCCCACCTCCACTTGGGCAAGGTGGGAAAGCTGGTGTCACCCCTAGAAGGCTGCAGCTCTTGGGTGAGCTGGCCTTGTCAATCACTGGGGCATTGCTGGAGAGCTGGCCCTGGTGGTTTGAGCAAGGGAGAGCTGTCAGGCTCACCAGCTCAGCTGCCACCCAGGCCCAGCTCCAGGACCTATCCATCTGTGAACTGCTGGAGCATGGGAAGGGGCTGGTCTTGTAGAACCAAATCTTCAGGATCTCCATGACATAGGGCAAAAACAGGATATACAAGAGGAGTCCTGGTGGTTATCCAGAATTGGTAGAGAAGCACAAGTCAGAGAACTCGAACCAGACCAATGACTCATTGCAATGAACATCTGTAAGTAAAGTTGTTTGGGTAAAAGGGTATACTGTGTGACACACTGTGACACATTGTAGCTTTTATAGCAAGATTTTTGTTTTGTTTTGCTTTTTTTGTTTCTTTTGAGGGGGTTCCAAGGACAGAGGATGGATGTGGAATGATGGGGAAATGAGTGGGATTTAGGTAGATGATGTGAAATTCACAAATAATCAAAAATAAAAAGGGCCTTTTAGAAAGTCATGGAAATGGTTCAAGAGGTAAAGGTTCTTGCTGCCAGAACTATCTGAGTTTAATCTCCATGATTCAAATGATAGAAAGAGAGAACTAACTCCTACAAGTTGTCCCCTGACCTTTACTAGTTACATCTTACACTTACAAGTGTTCTGTGGCACACGTGAACCCATCCCCATGAATAAGTAAATATAATAATAACAACAGCAGCAGCAACAAAAAGTGAATACAGTACAGTTGGGCATGATGGCAGACATGTAATCCCAGAGGCAGGAGGAGTGATGCAAGCATAAGGCCAGCTTGGTCACATTTCAGACCAGTTGGTGCTACATAGTGAAACC
The DNA here is from genome assembly GCF_907164565.1 of Psammomys obesus. Taxonomy (NCBI): domain Eukaryota; kingdom Metazoa; phylum Chordata; class Mammalia; order Rodentia; family Muridae; genus Psammomys; species Psammomys obesus. The sequence continues at coordinate 2,434,427 of NW_026591597.1, read as the reverse complement.
CTGTTTCAACAAAAAGGATGTGTGTGTATGCTTAATATAAATATATACATATATATATATATATATATCTCCTTCAAACAGAACTTAGTTGTTGTGAATTCCCTTGCTGGAAATCTCTTTTTTTTTTTTTTTTTTTTCTGGGTTTGGGATCAACTCTATGTTACAGATTTTGTTTGTTTGGTTTGGATTTTGGTTTTCAAAATAAGGTTTCTCTGTGTGATAGCCTTGGCTGTCCTGGACTCTGATTTGTAGGCCAGGCTGGCCTTGAACTCACAGACTGCCTCTGTCTTCAGAGTGCTGGGATTAAAGGAGTGCCCACCATGCCCAGCCCTAGACAAAGATTTTTACCACTGGCCCAAGCTCAAGTGCCTCTGCCTCCTGAGTTCTGGGGTGACAGGCATGTGCCATCATATCTGGCTTTGGGAATTTTATCAGCCATGGGAGGAGGAGGAGGAGGCCGACACCGTGCTCGGACAGCCTAGCTCCTGCTCATCTCAGAGCCACTCCAAGAATCACTCTTTCCATGGAAGCCTTTGTCTGTATGATGGCCTTTATTCCCCACATACCTCCCTGTCTTCTTGCCATTGCTCCTTCAGAGGCTGCAAGCCCCTACTCCTCTCTGTAGCTCTAGAGGCTGTCAGTTACCTGAGTATGTAATTAAATGTAGGATTTCCCCTGCCCCTCTACCGGGTGTCAGCTTAACACTCAGCTCAGCCAAGGAAACTAGCAGGGAAGGGAAGTCATTTTCTGCTTGCCTACCCCACAACAGTAGCTGCTCAGACACTTGCTTCTAACTTCCCCCCTTCTTCCCTTCCTCTGCTTAAAATGTTGGCAACTCATTCCTCTTCTTCTTTTTATTTCAACTGTGCAGGCTAAAAAGAAAACAAAAACTAAAGCGCAGTCACTTCCTACTGTGCTTAAAATAACATCTTCATCCTGGCCTTCAAGCAGCCCTGCTCTGGCCTATCTGGGTTCCGGTCTATCTTTCTATCTCCGGAACTCTTTTTTTTCCTTCTCCCCTCAGGCCACATGATGCTCTGTGTCTCCTGGTTATTGTTCGCCGCCTCCAGTCTCCTCCCTCTCTACCTGAAACTCCCTGTTTCTTTATTCAATAGTGTGTTTGTCTCCAGTCTTCCCCCCAGGAGAAGACAAACTGCTTAAGACCAAGAACCCCCTCTGACTTGTTCATGGCTGTGGCCCCTGAACCCAGAACATTACAGCTCCCCACATATGGTCTCTTGGGTTGAGTGAAAGAATGTATCGATCCTTCACAAGCCAGGCTCTTTTGTTCCAAGCAATTCACCTGAACCACCTGACAGGATTCTGTGGACATAAGCTGCTATTTATGCTGGTGTAGACCTGGCCAGAGTCACACAGCCAGAAAGGGCTGGAACCTGGATGGAACCGGTCTGCCCCTCTAAGACCACATCAGCGGTACAGCTGGCAGCTGAGCTCTATAGAGAACTCTCACACAGCACGCGTGCATGAATGAGTGGGCTGATTATAAACACCTGCACTGCATAGCAGCGTGCTGCCAGAAGCAACCTTCCCAGGGACCATCATATCCACGTAGCTGTAGGCTCTCTCCGGGGTGGCTCTGCTATCTTGTGAGAGTCCTATCTCTGGCTAGCTGCCATTCGCCTGGCAGCCCTTATGTCTTATCTCATCAATCATCAGGCTACACTCAGCCAGGGTGGGTCTCTGAATAAGACGTGTGTGTCGACAATGAAACGGCCTGGAGCTCTGAAGGGAATCGAACCCACTCTGAGGGAGGCAGGGGAAGACCACAAGTACTGCCGGCCTGAGGTCTGAATGCATCCCTCTCAACTGAGGAGGGCCCACTAGGAGAGGAGGAGAGGGCAGGATTTTTATCCGAAAAGGAAGGAGGGAGGAGAAAAGGAAAAGTAGCTGGGGGATAGGAGTAGAGATGGAGGGTGTCGGGTTCCTATTGCAATTGAAATTTAGATTCCTCTGGTGCTCTGCCAGGTCCAGTGCACTGCACCCTCCCCTTCCCTAGAGTAAGCTGACAGCCCAGGAAAGCAGGCAGGTTACGGGGGTGATTTATTGCAGGCCCTTCTTCTTCTAATGCCGGCTTGGTGGCTTGGCTTCCCGCACCCTCGGCTGCCCCAGCACTTCCGGGTACGGACCAGCTGGGAGAGTCTTAGCTTATCCGTGCCTAGCAGCCACTTGCCTGGTTTTCTTTCCATCCCAGCCTCCAGGGAGAGGAATTTGCGCTGTCTCCCCGTGAAACCTTCTGCTGAAAGTCAAGATGTCTGAGTGAGGCTCTGCAGAGATTTTCTAGTCCAGCTCCTCGGTTTTTTTGTTTTGCTTTTCAACCTGAACAAATTAATAATAATAATAACAATAATAATAAAAGTAATTGCCAATTTTAAACTGAAATAGATTGCACTTAAAATTTGTATGCTTTTTTTCCTGAAGCTGAGCAGTGGTGGTGCATGCCTTTAATCTCAGCACTGGGGAGGCAGAGGCAGGAGAGTTTGAGGCCAGCCTGGTCTACAGAGAGAGTCCCAGTACAACCAGGGCTACACAGACAAACCCTTGCTAGGAAAAAGCAAAACAAACAACAACAACAAAGCAAGCACCGAAAGAACCGGAATCAGCTAGATGCCCTGCTAGGGGCCTAGCCTTGAAAGTCACATTGTTTTTCCCACTTTTCTTTGTTGGTCTAACTGGCTACCTAGCTGCTCAGATCCAACCGGGAACTCAACCCCTAGCAGCAAACCCAACCCATTTCTTATCTGTCTTCCTGGAGAGAATTACATGCATGCCCACACCACAGAGACAAGAGAATTATAAAAGCCCAAGCCATACACTCTACTTTGGTTATTCAAATCCTATTCCATCCAACCAGAACCCAAATAGATTCAAGCAATAGAGTCCCTTGGATTTGCTCTCCAGCCCTTGCCACGTGTGCTCTGAAATGCAACCCAGGTCAAGGTTTCCAGTTCTGTAGCACCAGATGCTTTCTGGATCTCACTCTCTGAATCCAGAAAGCCGGGTGTGCTGTAGAATGCCTATGACCCCAGGTTAAGGTAAAGAGCATCTGAACAATACACAAGCAAGTTCTAGGTAAGCCTGGGTTTCATAGAAAGACCCTGTTGACAAGAAGGAAGAAGAAAGGGAAGAAGGAAAGAAAGAAAGAAAGAAAGAAAGAAAGAAAGAAAGAAAGAAAGAAAGAAAGAAGGAGGGAAGGAAGGAAAGAAAGAAAGAAAGAAAGAAAGAAAGAAAGAAAGAAAGAGAAAGAAAGAAAGAAAGGAAAATCTTTAAAAAATTAAAAATTGAAAAAACCAAAAACAGGGCTGGAGAGATAGCTCAGAGGTTAAGAGCACTGCTGTTCTTCCAAAGGTCCTGAGTTCAATTCCCAGCAACCACATGGTGGCTTACAACCATCTAGAATGAGATCTGGTGCCCTCTTCTGGCCTGCTGGCTCACAGACAGGCAGAATGCTATATATTTAATAAATGAATAAATAAATAAATCTTAAAAAACAAACAACCAAACAAAAAACATCCAAACACACATCCCAAGTGAAGACATAAGAAAATACTGTTCTATGGCCATCACAACGGCTCAGCATGTTAAAGTGCCTGTTGTCAAGTCTGACAGCCTGAGTTTGATGCCTTTTGCTCATGAACTAGAAGGAGAGAGCCAACTCTCATTAGTTGTCCTTTTACCTAAACACACACACATACACACACTTAAAAAAAAAACATGCTATTCTAAAGCTTGCATGTTTTCACTTAATACTTTACGTGGGGCTGAGCTGTGGCTCGGTTAGTCAAGTTCTTATCTAGCCTGTATAGAGGTTTTACAACAAACTTCAGACACAATGGCACTTGCCTATAATCCCAGAATTCCAAAGGTGGAAGCAGGAAGGTCAGAAGTCCAAATCTATTCTCAGATACATTATGGGTTTGCAGTTAGACCATGCTAAATGAAGCCCTGTCTCAAAATAAGAATAAATGAATAACTTATTTTAAAGATCAGCCTATTTTAGTGTATGCAGCAGGGTTTCATATAAGAGCACACTGCATTCCAGTATTCAAATGCATTATATCACCTCCCATTGATTGATTAATTGGCCTTAGCCCCAATTGTGCTAATCCTAACTTACACTGGAGTAAATAATCTTCTCTAGGAAAAAGAGAGAGGCAGAGAAACAGGGAGACAGAGAGAAACAGAAACAGAGGCAGGGATTCTCTGTGGTTGTGGGATGAATGCCTAGAGGCAGAATGCTATATGAAGGGAGGGCTCCTGCCACCATCTAGACTGTGCTCTGAAGAGCAGTTGTGATCCACACTCCGTGCCTCCTGTGATCTCACCATGATGGTTTGCCTGCTGATCGCATGACCTGTGGGATGCTGCCTGCTTCCGGGGCAGCAGGCGGCAGCTGTTTCCTAGCTATTTATCAGCATCACATGAAGGACTGCGGGGCGAGGGCAATGGGTAGACCCAGGAAAGAAGAGATCATTACTTCTGTAGAAGAACTTGGGGTACAAGGAGCACTTCATCTGTCTCTTGACTCCTGGCAATTCCTTTAGCTCTTTCTCTCTTGGCCAGGCTATTCGATATTTTCTCTCTTTTTGGAAAAGAGCTTATCTACTTGATCTATTTTATTTTATTTTATATTTTTTAAGACAGGGCTTCTCTGTGTAGCTTTAGCTGTCTGGGACTGGCTCTGTAGACCAGCCTGGCTTCGTGTGCAACCACCACCTGGCTTACTTCATTCTTTTTAAAATGTGTTCTGGGGGCAGTATTTGTACATGTGTGGGTGACCTCAGAGGCCAGAAGTGGGTGACAGATCCCCCTGGAGCTGGAGTTATGAGCAGTTTTAGGTTGCCCCCAAAATGGGTTCAGGAAATTGGACTCTGAAAGAGCAGCAAGTGCTTTTAACTGCTGAGCCATCTCTTCAGCTCAAGACTTCTGTCTTAGTTGTAGAAGATTCCAGTTGTGCAATAACTAAAGAAAAGAAACACCTTACCCTTCTCAATAATTCCAAGATAAATATAAGCACATGACTATGGGGCTCCTGTAGCCCAGGTTGGCCTCTAACTTGCAATGAAACTGAGGATGACTCAAACTTTGGTTCCGCCTATTCCTAACTCCCAACTGCTAGGATTGTGATAGGTAAGTTTCCCCACAGGAAGTTTTTTTGTGTTGTTAGGGATTGGACCCTGTGTTTACTGCCTGCCACACAAGCACTCTATCGACTGAGCCCCACCCCTAGGCACTCAGCGTTTTGTTCCCATGGAACCTAGCCTCTCAGTGTCTCAGTTTCCTCATCCATAAAGTAGGAAAATAGGTCCAAGCACCCAGGCTTGTCATGAAAATCAACTGGTCTAAACTGTTGCAAAATGCTTACCTTTTAATATGAGGAGTTTGCCTCCCTTTTTTGAGACAAGGTTTCTCGGTGTAGCCCTGGCTGTCCTGGACTTGTTTTGTAGACCAGGCTGGCCTCAAACTCATAAAGATCCACCTGCCTCTGCTCCACACACACACCCCCCCCCCCAAGCCTGGGTTGCCGGGGTGTGCGGCCCCCGCCCGGTTAATTTTTAAAACTTTTCTCAGAGAGCTAGAAGCCAAGCTATTACTGTCTTGGAAATGCAGACAAAAGCTAGAAAAAAAAAAAAAATGAAGTGACTTTTCCTCCCAAGATCTCATAGCTCTGGAGATAGGATTCAAGCTGGGTCAGTCTGACTCTTAACTCATTTCTCCTCTGCTACAGAGGCTGATCCAAATCATACTGGGTCCTTGAGCCAGGATCTCTGTTGAGGCTCCATATGGGAGGGACCCTGGGCAGTTTGACCTATCTGTCCACATTCTCCTCACCCACAGGCCACCCTTAAATCATAGGAAGTTCACACAGCCAGCAACTGGTTCTGTAAGCCAAAGAAAAGGGGGTGGAGCCGTTCGGAGAAGGAAAAGGGAGAAGAGAGATGTGTTAGTCATTGCTGTGACACATACCTGAAGAAAGCTGGACGTACACAGTGAGCTCCATGCCTGGCAAGTGACATCGTGAGACCCTGTCTCAAAAACACAAAGCATCATCATCATCATCATCAACAACAACAATTTTTTAAATTTACATTGTCAAAATAAATAAATAGCTGGGTGGTGGTGGCGCATACCTTTAATCCAGCACTGGGGAGTCAGAGGCACGCAGATCTCTGAGTTTGAGGCCATTATATACAGAGTGAATCCCAGGACAGCCAGGACTACATAGAGAAACCCTGTCTTGAAAAAAAAAAAAATGAATGAATAAATAAATAAACAAACAAATAAGCAAGCCAGAGTAGTACACACTTGTGATCCCAGGACACTTCCCACATATTCCCTATTTCCTCATGCATGAGCCCCTCGCAGCCTGTGAGGACAGAAAATGATGGTGGATAAAGATAAGGTACTATGAGTATCAGGCAATTCTGACTTCTACTTCTGCCTGGGCCATTTATTAATCTTCAGCTCAGCCTTGTGGTACAGGTTTGTAATCCCAGATACTCTGGAGGCCAAGGCAGGGGACTCACAAATTCAATGCCAGCCTGCAGATCTTAGCGAGATGCTGTCTCAAAATTTAAAAAAAAGTTCAAGGAAACAAAAAAAGGAGTATACTGAGGTCACAGCATCCATGTGTTCAGTTTCCGCTCTGTCTGAGATAGTCTTCATAGTGCATAGAGGACTTCATATGCTAGAGGACTTTGAGTTTCCAGGGATTCGCGCATCCACCTCCTATCTCACTTGTCTGAACCCTGGAATTACAGATGTATGCTATCATTCCTGGCTTTACATGCATCTTGGAGATTTGAACTCAAGGTCCTCAGAGTTGCGTGACAAGTGCTTTACCTGCTGAGCCATCTCTCCAGCCTCCAAAAGGTAGAATCTATCTGGACATTGTGGCTTTGTCTGTAATCTCAGCACTCAGAAGACTGAGGTGGGGAAATTGTTAGGATTTTGGAACAAAACCTGCTTCTGGGTTGCCTAGCAACTTATGATGTCACCATGTGTCTCTGGCCAGGTGGCCACACCTGGAAGACATGGTTACCTTGTCCTTTAAAGGGACCAGCCGGCCATGTGGTCTCTCTCTTGGTCCTTCCTCTCTATCGGGGTGCCCCCTCTCTCTTCCCCCTCCTCTCTTTCCCTCTCTCTCTATCTTTCCCCCTTCATGTCCTGCTCTCCCTGCTCTCCCTTCTCTCTCTCTCTCTCTCCATAGCCACCTAATAAACCTCTTTTATATATAAGATCTGTCATACGCCTAATCGTCTTTATTTAATTAGTTTTCCCCATAACCTTACACAGATCTCTGAGTGTTAGAGGCCAGATTTGTCTACCTAGTAAGAAGACCCCCATCTCCAAAAATTAAAAGGAAGAAAAAAAAAGGGAAGACTTAATACTTAGTAAATCATAGAGAAAATCACAGAGTTTGTGTGGAATGTCTCAATCATGGAAACTTCTGTGAGAAGGGGATTATTTTTGGTCATATAGCCAAAGGGAAAATAAAGTGCCTTTACTCTCTTTCTATTTATTTTTATTTTTTTGTCTATGAGAATTTTGTCTGAATGTATGTACATATACCACATACATGCCTGCAATCCTCCAGAACTGGAGTTATGGATGGTGCAGGTTGCTGTGTGGGTCCTGGGAACTGAACCCAGGGACTCTTGCAAGAGCAACAAAAGCTCTGAGCCATCTTTCTAGTCCATACTTTTACTCTCTTACATTTAATGTTTTGGGAACTGGAAATTAAACTGACAAAGGACAGATTATCAGGAGAAACAAAACAAAACAGCCCCCCCCCTCAAAAAAATAACAAGTTTAACCATGTGCCCACAGAAGCCCACAGAAAAATGTGACTCAAGAGGCTAGTTAGAGGGCTGAAGAGATAGGTTAGCTGGTAAGAGCATTTGCTGCTCTTGCAGTGGACCTATGTTCATCAGGTCTCAGCATGTACGTGGAGGGACACAACTGTCTATAACTCCAGTTCCAGGGCATGCCCTTTTCTAGTCTCCAGAGGCACCTGCCATCTGCTGTACATACACACATTCAGGCAAAGACATTCATATACTTAAGATAAAAATAAAAGTAGAGAGGGGGTGGCAAGGGGGTGGCCAGCAGTGGTAGAGTTTGTCTAATATCCATGAGGTCCTGGTTCAATCCCTACCACAAAAGAAACAAAAAATGCCAGGCTTAATTAGAGCTCAGATCCTACAGAACATTCTCTGCATAGAAGCTAGGTCAAAGCCAAGAGCACGTAGTGAAACAGGAGTGGGCCCTTCACTGACTAGATGAGAGATAATTCTGTGTGGTGACTTCCAGTCCCCAGAGATCAAAGCCAATCTTCTCTGGTTGGACATTTATGATTTTGGCAGCTCTGCTTTCAGACAATAAACAATTTCAGGAACTGAGGCCAGGATGTAACTCAGTGATAGAATACTTGTGCTTACTTTACATAAAGCTTAAGGGTGCATGGTGGCTCATACTTTCTGAGTCCCACAGCCTGGTCTACATAGCAAGTCCCAGGTCAGCCAAGGACACATGACACCCTGTCAAACAAAAAACAAAAAACAAATAAACAAACAAAAACCCCTATGTGCAAGGCCGTTGGTTCAGTCCCCAGGAATTCAAAGGCTTTCTGCCTAAAATAACTTTTACATCACAGTAATATGCTTTGGACCCTTTCCCTGCAAAGTTCCAGAGTGAGACAGTGACTACATACAGCACCAGGAGCTCCAGCCAGCTCATGTCTTGTCAACATTACCTTTATTTATTTATTTATTTTCTGCTGACACAAAGTTGCATAGAGCTTGCTTCTATAGCCGGGGCTGGCCTTAAACTCCTGCTCCTTCTGTCCCAGCCTCCTGATTGCTGACATTTTTTTTTCACATGACACTGAACTAGGCTCTGTCTTGTTCTCACTCTCCCATTTCCTCGACAGTCTCTCTTGCATCCCGGGAGCTCCTCCTGCCTCTACCTTGCAAGGTCTGAGAATCAGGTCTACCACCACGCCTGGTTTATGTGGTGCTAGGCATCAAGTACATGTTTCATGTAGGCTAGGCCAGCACTTGCCATATTATCTACATTCCCCAGCCTCCTCTCCCTCTCTCTCTCTCTCTCTCTCTCTCTCTCTCTCTCTCTTTCTCTCTCTCTCTCTCTCTCTTTCCCTCTCTGGTTACTGTTGTTGTTTTAAGTTATTTATTTTTATGTTTTAAGTGTTTTGCCCATACGAAAGTATGTGCACCATGTTTGTGCCCGGTGCCCAAGGAGGTCAAAGAGGGCATTGGCTCCTCCAGAACTAGAGTTACTGGGAACTGAGCACTGAGCTATCTCTCCCATTTGTGTTTTTGAGACAAGGTTTTGCTATGTAGCCCATGCTTGCTAGCTTTAACTTATGGAAACTCTGCCCCTGCCGCTGCCCCTGCCGCTGCCTCTTGAGCCCTGAGGTCATAGGCATGACCTCTCCTTGCTGTCTCTGATATTTTTTTCTTGCATGGCTTTGTTCTCAGGCTCACTCCTTCTCTGACATTGCTAAAGGACCTTCAGCACCTCCAGATATGCATCAAGGTAATTACTGGCAATTTTACTATTCCCAAGAGTTCTAGCAAAATTCCTTGAGCTTGGGCTCACTGGATTTGGGGCATGCGGGGGTGTGGGGGGGTGGGAGGTGTAATCTGCTGATTGGTTAGATCTGGCATACATGTTTGTCCTGGAGCCCAATATTTGAAAGTCAAGGTCAGCCTTTTGCAGAGCACAAGGACTGAAATGGGCGAGTTATTTCCTGAAGGGTAACATGCTGTTTTTTAACCAAAGGAGCGCAGATGGTGCTGGGCAAGGAAAGCCCACAGATACCCAACATGGAGAATCCCACAGTGGGAAAAGCTGAACCACCAGGGTCTCACAGGGTAAGAGCTGAAAAGCCCCTCACAAGTGGGCTCATTGGGACTTTCCTGTGACAGCAGCATTTGGGGGTTGGGGGAGCTCAGAAGCCCATCCTAGATCTGGCTGATGCCCAGTAAGAAGATGTCCTTGACAGTGCTTTTCTTCTGGAAGATTCTGGATCACAGCTGGCCACCAGGCTCCCTGTTTATGCTCCTTCCAGTAAGCTCTGGGCTCTGGCCACCTGCCAGGTTGGCATGGCACCAGCCACTAACTGTATACTCTTTCCCTGACACAGGCTGGGTCGCCACAACTTCCGGGGTTCCTAGGGAGCCAGAAGAAGGATTAGGAAGTGCAGTCTTTGTGTGGCTGAGGTCCACAGGGCCAGATGCTGTCTCTTCCCTTCCCCCAACTCAGATCCCACCCTCTGCTCCCTATTTAAAAGCAAGCACCACACCTCTTCCAGCCTACACTGCAGCATCCTGTTCAGACCTGCTTGCACAATCCTAAAGCCTAGGGCATTGTGCCCTAGGAAAGGAAGAGCTAACTCAAACAAAGCCTGCTTGAATGGGAAGTCAGCTTTCTCTGTTCTCTCCCACCCTCTGGTTCAGATGCTCAATAGGAGCTCAACAGGAATTTGTGGGGCATTCCCAAGGGCTCCTGCCAGCCTCCTTTCTTTTTTCCTTCCCTTCTTATTCTCTCTCTCTACAGGATGTTAAAAATACCTAATCAAGAGATTGAAAACTGGTGTGGTTCACAGTCCAGAACATGATGTGTTTGTCCTTTCCACTATTTAAGAAAAACTTGAGGGTCTGGGCTCTATATTAGTAGGTAATGTATTTGTCTCGCAAGCACAAAAACCTGAGTTCAATCTCCAATAAGGCATAAGCCAAGAGTGGTGATGAAAATCTGGTGCTGGCATTCAGGAGGTGGAGGCTCTCTGTAACAGTGAATTCCAGGCCAGTTTGAGATTGATGAGACCCTGTCACAAACAAAACAAAGCAATGAAAGATTGTTGAGGTGATTCTATATAAATTGATAACACCACTCCATGGTATGGTTAAGGGGAAGATTTTTATTGTAGGTGTGTGTATGTGAGAGAGAGAGAGAAAGAAAGAGAACAGCCAGAGGTATTTGAAAGAGTCCAGAGCAGAGACAGAAAAGTAGTAGGCTGAAAATAGCCAGCAGATTGGGCCTGGCCATGAGAGAAGCATAAGTAGGAACAGAGCAGAGAGACTGGGATGTGGGAGGGGAGAAAGAGAGGGAGAGAGGGAAGGAAGGAGAGGTGTGTGGGGGGAGATAGACAGAAACAGCATTGCAGATTCAGCAGGGTTATGAGGAGAATGAGTAGCTGGGGGAAGGGAAGCCCACGAGCAGGAGGGAGTTTACAGTAGGGAAGGAAGTGAGAAGGGCTGGGCCACTAGCCTGTATTTTAAAATGTGTAACAGGTACTTGTAACACTGAGGGAGTCTGGAGGCCAACATTCTCTTTGGTGTGCTAAAAGGCACCATAGGTCACTATTTGTCCCTTCTGCCAGTGATAAGGGAGATTTTTTTTTTTTGGTAATCTGAACAGGCCTCACAAGTTCCCAAGGAAAGCTGGCTTTTATCTAATCACCAGAAATCCTCTTACAGTCTATGTCAAGCCCATTTCTGGATACTTGGACGGCCTTTTAGAATTTGGGGAACTGGAGTCTCTTTTGAACCTAGTAGATGGTAGTGCACAGCTGAAATCCTAGCACCCTGGAGGAAGAAGTTTGGGGCGAGCCTTGACTACTTAACAAGTACAAGGTCAGCCTGAGTTGACCCTGCCTCAAAAACAACAACAAAACAAACAAATAAGAAAGCATTGGGAAGGTGAAGGAGGGAGGACCAGCGGTTCAAAGCCTGGACTACATGAGACAAAACACAGAAAGATAAAGAATAATGACATAGTGAGTTCCTTGACAAGCTGGGTTATCTATATTTTGAGACCTGACTTTAAAAAATTGAGAGTGGACATGGATGGTGGTGGTATTTCCTTTTTATCCCAGCAGGTGGATCTCTGTGAGTAGAGACAGAGGCAGGAGGATCTCTGTGAGTTTGAGTTCAGTTTGGTCTACAAAGGGAGTTCCAGGACAGCCAGGGCCATGCACAGAGAAATCCTCTTTAAAAATCAATAATAATAGAAAAGAGGGTGGTACCATGGTGGCTCAGCAGGTAAAGGTATTTTCTGTGACTCTCCCTCATTCCTGGGGTCTTTGGTGATTGGTCCTCAGGAACAAGGGAACAGAAGTGCCAACCTGGGGCTTGGTAGCCTGTGAGCATGAAAGGAAATGACCTTCCAGATCAGCTTCCAGGGAGGCAGATCAATTTTATTCCACGTGAACAAGGATTATACAGGACTTTGGGGAGGGTGGGAATATCCAGGGTGGGTGAATGTCATTGGCCGAAGGGCTGAGGTACTGAGATGCTTCATCAAGTGGAGAGGCACTCCAGGAATCACAGGTTCATGCTGAATGGGAGAACAGGAGTTAGACTTCTAATTTCCCTAAGGACTAAGTGACATTTCTCAGGTAGAGAGTGTGGGGATCCAGGATCCCCAGGCAGAGAAGAAGAATCCTCACTGGCAAAGGGAGTCTTCCATTCTGCACCAAGCTCAGGGCTTTTCGGTAATGGCAGACTGCAACCTTAGCAGCAGCAGGGTTTCCCGACAGACTAGAGTTTGAGCCCCAGAACCTACATGGTATAGGGAGAGAACCAACTCCAGCCAGCCATCCTCTGGCCTCCCATTGAGCATTGTGGCTTTTTGCTAACATTGGGTCTGTATATCCACACAACACTCGTTGGCAATATTAAATGGCAGTCACCTAGGAAGACAATAGGTTCCTATAGAGAGAGACTGGGTTCCAGGCCCTGGTGTGCTTTTTTTCCACTACAGCCAAGTACCAGCTGGCATTTCTTCACCACTAGATTATTGCTTCTCCCCCCCCCACCCCATTTTTCTTTTACATTTATTGTGTGTGTGTGTGCACATGTGTATGCTTCTCAGGGCTTCTCTTGGGTCACAAGCACTCTTGGTTGTAGTAAACCTGGTATTATGATTAAAAAGCTTTATTTATTTATTTATTTATTTATTTATTTATTTATTTATTTATTTATTTATTTATTATTATTCTGTAGACCCTGAGAGTATGAACTCCTCTCTGGTCTATATGGCCTGAATCTCCCTATTAGACGGATGGATTCTCAATAGTTATTTTATAGTGCCTTATATGGAGGGCCCAGCATGGAAAGCTGGATGGCAATTTGCAGAAAACTGATTTGGTCAAACCCCAGAGTTACTCCAGATTCCCACTGACTCTGCAGACATTCATCAAATGCCATCAGTGTGCTTGACACAGCCATAGCTCCTGGGCAGAGTGGGTCCAAGCTTCTTTCTAGTGAAAAGAGGGAAGAGCAAAACCAAGAAACATTACTTTAAGTCCAAAGCCCAGTTCCAGGACTTACCAACAGACTGGTCTTGGCCACTGTTCCTCAAGTGCCAGTTAAAGAGATGAAGAGGAGCGGGGCCTGAAGCTCACTTGGTAGAGTGCTGGGCCCACATGCATTAAGCTCTGGTTTTGATCTCTAGCACCACAGAAAACAAGGAGTGGTGGCACTGAGGAAATAGGGGCAGGAAGAGCGGAAGTTCAAGGTCATCCTCAGCTATACAGGAATGTCTAGGCTAGTAAGGAGCGACTACTAAGCTACTAGGAGAGACTAGAAATGGTGAAATGCAGAAAGGAGATGCAATCAACGAGGCTCCATTGAGAAACAGAGATGAAGGTCTTTAAGTGACCCCCCCCACACACACACAGCTATCTTTGGGATGTTGACATGGGCTTTATGTTTATACAGAAGAACACTGGGGCAGAATGCAAGGGGTATACATTTTCTTTAAAGGAAATGTTTTAGGGACTACAGAGGGCTCAGAAGCTAAGAGAGCTTGCTGTTCTAAAAATATTTTCAATTGCTTTTTTGGAGACAGGGTCTCTTTTCGTTTAGTTTTGTTTTGTTGAGACATGCTCTCACTCTGTAGCCTTGGCTAGCCTGGAACTCACTATGTTAATCAGGTTGGCCTTGGATTCATAGAAATCCACCTGCCTCTGCCTCCTGAATACTGGCACTAAAGGTATGTGCCACCAATCCTGAATAAATTGCACTTATTTATCTGTGTGCCACACATGGAGGGGAGAGAACAATTTTCAGGAGGTGTTTAACTATTCTTGTGGGTACAAGGATTGATGGACCTCAGGTCATCAGCTTGGTGGTTAAGAGCCTAACCTGTGAACCATCTGACCAACCGAATACTGTATTTTGATCATATTCACCGATTGCCCATTCTTGTCCCTTCCCACTGCCAATCCCCTTCCTCTTTACATCTACCTACCCTTCTACATTTATGTCCATCTTAGTCAAGGTTTAAATTGCCACGACAGAACACCATGACCAAAAAGCAAGCTGGGGAGGAAAGGGTTTATTTGGCTTATACTTCCACAGTACTGTTTATCATCGAAGGTCAGGACAAGACAGGTCAAACAAGACAGGAACCTGGAGGCAGGAGTTGATGAAGTCATGGAGGGGTGCTGCTTACTGGCGTGCTTCCCCTGGCTTGTTCACAGAGTCTGTTTTCTCATAGAACCCAGGACCACCAGCCCAGGGATGGCACCACTAACCATAGGCTGTGCCCTCCCTCATCGATTACTAATTGAGAAAATTGCCTTTCAGCTGGATTGTATGGAGACATCTTCGCAAGCTACCCTTTCAGAGGTTTGCACAAAACTAGCCAGCACAATGTCTTCTCTGTGTGTATGTGGCCCAGCGTGTTTCAGGAGCATGGACACCTTTCCCAGTCGCTATGCAACTGAGCTAAATTACTCTCCCTCATCCAGCCACCATTAACTACCTACATATACTTATGCAGTAATTGGTCCTCACAAGTCCCTCCCCCTTTCATGACGGTGTGTTGATGGTTCTAATATGGTGTCTGTTGTGCAGATCTTGAGCAGCTAGCTCATTGCAGCTGCCCGCCTTCAGGAACCTGACTACGCACCAGTGAATATATGAGCAAGTTTCGAGGCTTGAGAGATGGCCTCAAACCCACAGGGATCCATGTGCCTCTGCCTCCTGAGTGCTAGGATTGAAGGTTTGTACCATCATGCCTGGTTAATCCTTTTCTTTTTTTTTTAGATTATGGCAATTTTTCACTTTTCATAATATTTTTATTGGTTATTTGGGAATTTCACATCATGAGCCCCAATCACACTCACTTTCCAGACTTCCCAGGTTTGCCCCTCACCCTTATGCCCCCTCTCAAAAGAAGGAACAACAACGACACAAGTCCAATTTGTGTTGCCCATATGAAGCATGGTCAGATTCCTGGTGGCCAGACTCTTAAAGAAAACAGTCTTTTTCCACCAACATCTCCACCAAAAGACATCACTTGTGCAGCGCTCATCTTCAGCATCCGTATCACAGTTTTGTTTGTTTGTTTTGTGACAAGGTTTCTCTGTGTAACTTTGGCTGTCCTGGGCTCACTTTGTAGAGCAGCCTGGCCTCGAACTCACAGAGATCCACCTGCCTCTGCCTTCCAGAGTGCTAGGATAACAGGCCTGCGCCACCACACCCCACTCCCTTATCACAGTTTTTATGAGTTATCTTCAATGGCTTTCTGTCTAGACTGTTACATTTGTGGGGGAGAGGAGGGGTTGTCACAGAAGCCTTCTATGTCCTTCTTTCTCAACTGTGAGCCTTCAGTTATTGATACTACAGCAAAAGTAGCTTCCTTGTCCATTTTTAGTCAGTGGGAGCACGGATCATGGACATCCACATTGTGTCTGGTGTCAGCACATGCCACAGACCTCAGCACGGTCTCTGCTGGCAGTACAAACCACAGACATCAACACAGCCCTCTGCCACCGCCTGAGTCACAAACACCACCATAGCACTCAGGGGCAGCACAGGCCAAGGGCATCAGCACAATCTCAGTTGGCAATGAGGACCACTCACATCAACATGGCTTCAGGTATAAATCATGCCAATTCTCAATACCACCATATTCTTATATTCTCCCTTGGTGTTCCCTGAGGCATGGAGGAAATTAAGTGGTCTTGATGTTTCGTCTAATGATCATTGTCTCAGATCTGTTTCTGTTAGGTGGCCAAAAAGTCCTTCTTGCTGAAAAGGGCCAACCCACTCCCACAGTTGGACCTTTCTGTCTTGGGAGGTAGTACTTTCGGGGAAACTGGTGATGCTGGAATCCAAGCTGACTACAGGCTTAGGACAATGACTGCAAACCTTCAGGCTCCTTTCAGGGTCTGGAACATTTATTGTAGACCCTGACAGAAATACGTTACTTCTATCTTTGCCCCTTCAGCCTTGAAGGGGATGGGGTAGTTTGGTGTTCCTGGCTTTTAGACAGACACTTACAATAAGTATCATGCTCATGTGCAACTAGGGAGGTTATTGATTCAGATTAAGGGAGAAGGATGCTAAGAGAAGGAGGCCAGGCCAAGCCTTTTTTTTTTTCCCCCAAATTCTGAAACAGGGTTTCTCTGTGCAGCCCTGGCTGTCCTGGAACTCATTCTTTGGACCAGGCAGGCCTCAAACTCAGAGATCTGAGATTTGCCTGCCCCTGCTTCCCCAGTGCTGGAATTAAAGGTGTGCACCCCCATGCCCAACCAAGGAGGCCTGGCTTTAATCCTGCTTTTTGTTATATCTTGAGCCCAGGTGAGAAGTCACAGCTTTTTAAGCCAAAGCTTACCAAAAATACACATCCGGGCTACAGTGAAGGGACAGAGTCCGGGTGGCTCAGATGGGTGCTCTAAGAAACCGCCTGCCAAAGCTCCTGTTGAAACATCTCTTACAAGGAGCCAGGACTGGGCTCCTTGTAAGGGAGGCGGCTACATAGTGACATCCTGTCTCAAAAAAACAAACAAACCAGAACTTCATGGGCCCTCATTCACCAGAAGGTCTCTAAAAGGAGAGTGTCTTTATTTTTGCTGGGGGATGGAGGTTTTGCAGGTTAGATACCCTGTCCCAATCACAATATTAGCAACCCAGGCCACTGGGACTGCCCTGTAATCTGTTTCTCAGCTGTTATGTGCTGGCTTCATCGTGGAACAAACAGGTTGAACTAAGGGACTCCTAAAGGTCATTCTCGTAAAATCAGTAAAATCAAACACGTACAGAGCATACAGAGGCAATAGGCACCATAAACCTCTGAGCTCAGTGGCTGGGGATCTTTTGTCTCTGCACAGGAAGAAAACACTAATTAAGGCCTGAGCTCTGGCTCACTGATTTTTCTGCCTGCCCTGTGGGGTTCAGACAAAGCAGAGCTGTAGTTCAGCAGCTGTGGAATACGTCAACAGTAAGATACCAACTGCAAATACCTCAGTCTTAATAAAAACAAAGGGCAGGTCCTCTGGCCAGCTGTTAACACAGCCAGGTGGGAGGATGGAGTATACAAGCTGGGTAGATATTTCTAGGCAGATGGTTTGTGGCCCACAGGAGCCCCCCATGCCGCCTCTAAAGTGGGGCAGCCCCTGACCCAGACCACTCACATCTCCGCTTGCCCCTGCTACTCCCTTAGCTCTTGGTTTATCCTGATTAGAGCCTTCTAGCGTGTTCTTCCAAGGAAAACACCCCCCAGAGAAACTGAGAGTGGTGATAGTTTGATTCTGAGCTAAGAGGCTTTGTACATTGATCTTATCTATACTTATTTTGTACTGTGGCAAAGTATATGTGATATAAGATTTACCGTTTTCTTTTGCCTGGTACTGGGGATTGAACCCAGGACCTTGTGAATGCTAGCCACCTCTCCAAGCCCTCTTTTCACACATACACTCTCTCTCCCTCTCTCTCTCTCTCTCTCCCTCCCTCCCTCCTTCTCCTTCCCTATCCCCCGCCCCCACCCAATGTGCGTGTAATAGTGTAATGGGAAAACTTGGGAGTCATTTCCTGTGTTCTACCTTGTTGAGGCCGAATCTCGCTGGTTTATGGTGTTGCTCTGTGTACTCTAAACTAGAGCTTCTAATGCTCTTCTGTCTCTGATTCCCATCTCCCCTTAGGCCAGTTTTACTTGAGTTCTGGGGATCCCAATTCAAATTCAAACTCAGATCTTCATGCGTGCAGGGCTACTGCTCACTCACTGAGCCTTCTCCCCAATTACTGTGTAGCTCAGGCTGGCCTCAAACTGGAGACCCTCTTGCCTCAACCTCTGGAATGTTGGGATTACAGGTACATGTGACTACGACCAGACAAGATTTTCTGATTTTTTTTTTTTTTAAAGATTTGTTTTTATTTTCAGTTAGGAATATGCATGAGTGTCTGTGTGGAGGTGTGTGCAAGTCAGCATAGTTGCTCACAGACCCCAGAAAAGGGCCAAGGATCCTCTGGAGTTGCAGTCACAGGAGTTAGCCACCTGTCACGAGTGCTGAGAGTCAAACTCTGGTCTTCTGCAAGAGCAGTGTGTGCTCTTAAGTGGTTGCCAGGTCCAAAGGAAACTCCAGTTCTCCAAACTCCAAAAAGGAGCGCATATACCCAGAAATGAGCTCAACCTGGACTATAGGAGGATTTCTGGTGGTTGGGTAAAAGCCGGCATTTCCTCAGGAACTGTGAAGCCAGTTCTCATCTACCCACAAGAGTCACTTCCCTTACCTCTGGCAGAAGGAACGTATTGGCTACCTGTGGCACCTATCAGTACCTCAAAGCTCATGCTGGCCTCCAAGCACCCTCAGTCTCTGATTACCTGTTCTAAAGTCCATGCTAGAAACCTAGCCCTTCTCTTCTCACCAGGCTTCCATCCTCCCACGTAGCCACTTGTTCTTTTCATATTGGTGAAGTCTGTACCCCTGCTCCTGCTCTTCTCACTGTGCTTTCTCCATTCTCATCTCTGGATATTCTCCCTTTTCTCACAGACAGCCCTCGGCTTTTCTAGTCTGTCTCACTCCACATACACCCCCCTCCCTGGATTCTTCCAGATGCCTCTAGTGCTCTCTCTCTCCCTCCTTCCCTCCCTCTCTCAGTCTTTTCTTCCCTCCCTTCCTTCCTCTGTCTCTCTCTCCCTTTAACCCCCCCCCCCCCCCCATCTACAATAAACTTCCCCCTTGCCAAGCATGGTGGCACATACCTTTAATCTGAGCGCTCTGGGAGGCAGAGGCAGGTGGATCACTGTGGGTTTGAGGCCAGCCTGATCTACAAAGCAGCAAGCCCAGGACAGCCAAGGCTACACAGAGAAATCCTGTCTCCAAAAAAAAAAAAAACAAAAAAAAAAAAACCTCCCCCTTAACCATGCCATAGAACAGTCATGCCTGAAGTTCCTTAACTGTGCCTCTCTCATACACTGGTGGACTATCTCCCTAGCTCTTGATCTTTTTTCCTTTTTAGTTATTTTGAGGGTTTTTTTGGGGGGGAGGGTTGTTTGTTTTGAGACAGAATCTCATGTACTCAGGCTGGCCTCAAACTTGCTACATAGACAAAGGCTGGCTGTGGACTCCTGTTCTTCCTAGCACTATTTTGGATCACTGCACTTGAGCGCAGCCTTCACACCTGTGCGCAGATGGGGTGGGAGTGGAGTCACATAACTGAGGATTTACTGCTTTCACATGGTAGCTAATTCTTCTACCACTGTACTATATCCTCCATCCCCTTTGGGTATGCATGTGTGGAGGCCTGAGGATGAACTCAGGTATCCTTGTCATTCCTCAAGAGATCTCCATCTACCTAGACTAGTTTATGAATGAGACAGAGTCCCTCAGTGGCCTAGAAATCCCCAAATAGTCCAGAATTGATGGCCAGCAAGTTCTCAGGAGCCATCTCATCTCTCTCTGCCTTTCTAATGCTGAGTTTACAAATCCCTGTTACTGCACCTGACTCCTTTTCTTTTGTAAGTTGGGTTCAAGGGATTGGAATAAGGTACCTGTTGTTAGGGGGCAAGGGCTTTACTGACTGAACCAGAGGCTCATGTAGTTTTAAAGTTATGTAGCCTGTGCAGGAATTGAACCATGATTTTCCCGCCTTGGCTTCCTAACAGCTGGCATTACATGTTGGTACCACCAGGTCTGGCTAATGGCCTGTTCTTTTAGCTTCTGTTCCTACTGTGATTACAAACCTAGAGGTTCAGAGTAACCCAGAGTAGAGTTAGGTAGGCCTTAGAAACAAACCAATTCAGACAGATGGGTCTGAGTGCTACTTTGGATCTGTCAGTGGTAGACTATAAGAAAGTTCAAAGGGAGTCTGAGGCTGCCTACAGCATCAATAAGTAACAGCCACTATGGCAGGGATGTGTGTGTTAGAATGCAGGACTGACTTCAGGCATCTCAGAAGAGATCCATATCCCTCACTTCACAAATAGGAAAACCAAAGCAGCTAGGAGCAGTGGCGCACACCTGTGATCCTATCACTTGGGGAGGCAGAGGCAGGCGGATATCTGTGAGTTCAAACCCAGCCTGATCTACAAGAGATTGGCCAAATCTCTAGTGCAGTGATCCTTTTTTTGTCCACCTCCGTCTGACTCAGATCTTGGTGACAAGGCAGTTAGCAGACTTAAACTCAGCCATAGTCTGAGAGATTAGGAGTTAGATCGATTCGAGAGTAGGTACGCAGATCTGAAGAGGACCATGACTAGGTAATAAAGATGGAGAACTTCCAAGATGGCTGGCCTCTCCTCCACCTTCCTGATGGCTCAGTGGTTAAGAGCACTGGCTGCTCTTCCAGAGATCCTGAGTTCAATTTCCAGCAACCACATGGTGGCTCACAACCATCTATAATGTGATCTGGTGCCCTCTTCTGTTGTGTACATGAACATGCAGGCAGAGTACTGTATAAATAATAAGTCGATAAATATTTTTTTAAATGCCAAAGAAGTTAAAAAACCCCCAAGATAAAAAAGAAAATACTCTCTCATATAGTACATCTTGACCACCACAGTTTTCCATCCCTCGACTCCTCCCAGGTTATCCCCTTCACCTCCCCTCTCCTCTAAATCCACTCCCCCACTATTCCCCTTCTGAGAAGAGCAAGCTTCCAAGAGCCAATAACCAAACTGGACAAAACAAGATACAATACCAGCAGAACCTGTGTGCTGCTGTCTACTGTTAGAGATTCCCTATCTCCACCCTCACTGTTACCTGTCACTTGAGAGTTTTTCCTGCCTTTTAATTCTTTAACTGGCAGAGAACTGACCCCGATCAAGACTCCTCTGATGGCTTTCAGGTTGGTAGTGAGCTCTTGGGCGATGGGTGTCCCAAACCAGCTGTGTCGCCTTGATTGCTGGCTTCACTGGTGATGAGTTTCTCACAAAGAAAGCCATGAACTCATGCAGAGACACATGGGACCTTCTACATGCAGACTGTGGAGTCCCTAAAGCCCCATCAACGAGCAATTTCATTTCTCATCTATCAATCGGGTTTATATAGAACATTATATGGGAAATTCCCAAGGATTTGGACCAAAACTATGTATTTAGTCCATGGCTCTATGAGGACATGGATATACCTATCTGCAACTGATGGATGGGCTATTTCATTGCCATTAAGAGAAATGATATTTATTCTCCATTCCGCCAAAAAGGATAGGGGGAGACGGCAGGAAGAAGTTTCACAAATCGCTCACATGGGCAAGGGATAATGTGATGGTGCAGACAATGCCTACTTTAAAATCTGAGGCAGGGGTCCACAAGTTCAAGGCCTGCCCAGAAAACTTAGTGAGACCGTGTCAAAACAGAAAGTAAGAAGGCAGCTAGTGACAGAGCTAAGTAAGCATTTGCCTGGTTCCAAAGAGGCCTTCACTTACCCACTCTCACCAAATTTCCTCAGCCCTAATTCACCACGCAAGCACTTCCGGTTCTCGGTGGATTTGCATATGCAGAGCATTCATTTGAATGGTGAAGCCAACCCAGCGTTTGTCTTTTCTTTTGCTGTTGTTTTTATAGTCATCCAGTGAGTGTAGTGTTTCCATGTAATTTGCATTTGCATTTACCTGATAGATAATGATACAAGTACCTTTTTGTATTCTCCTAGTGTTACCTTGAGATGTAACTTTCACCCACTCAGTTGTTCTGTTTGTTCCTGGCTGTCCTGACATAAAAGAAGATCTTGGGGTGGGTTTGTTCTAGCAACAGGGTGAGTAGGATTCAGACCAGTTTCACGCGTCTCCTGTATTTATAAGAAGAAACCACTTGCAGATCTTCCAATAACAGAAACCACTTTAAATCCACTTCACAATGCTGTTTTATATAAGTATCTTTATGAAATCTTCACAATGATCACATGAAGCACTTCTACTGGGCTCAGAAAAGTTAAATAATGTGTGTAAGGTCATACAACAAGGAAATGACCACACTTATCTTAGAGACTCTAAAGTCACTGTCAGGGTGAATGAGCTACCATGACATGCCTCATCATTACTGAAGAACGTCACTACAGCCATCGTGATAGTACACTTGGGAGGCTGAGGAAGGAGTATCAGGAGTTCAAGACAAGCCTGAGTTACAGGAAACCCTGTTTCAAAAACCAAATGAATGAAAAACAAAACAAAACCCCAAAAGAATGGCATTGGGCTAGGCATGGTGGCTTGCAATCCTACCCAGAAGGCAGAGGCAGGAGGATACCAAGTTTGAGGCCAGCCAGGGCTACATAGAAAGGCTGTCAGAAAGAAAAAACAAACAAACAAACAAACAAACCAAAAACATTGTGGAAAAGTCTTAATATTAGTTGTTTTTCATACCCAAAAGTGTGTGTTTGTTATATTTGTGTATGTTGTTGGAGATTTATGATTCCCAATTGTTCCTGACTCCAAGTCTTAGGGTTTTTGTTGTTGTTATTGTTGTTGTTTGTTTTTGTGGGTGTGTAGTATGCATGTCTGTCAGTGTTCTCTGATATGAATGGAGGACCAAGAACGATCTCTGAAGTCTTCACTGATTGCTTTTTACCTTATTCATCAAGAAAGTCTCTCAGTTAAACCCAGAGCTCACTGATATGGCACTCTAGCTAGCCAGCTTGCTTGGGGATACTCATCTGCCTCTTGAGCCCTTAAGCACCATTTAAGGGGGTTCTGGAAATCCAAACTCTCATAGGCAAATGCTTTGACTGCTGAGTCATCTCCCCAGTTTATTTATTTGTTTATTTACTTTTGTACAAAAGTTTAAGATGATGATGATGATGATGATTTTAGACAGGGTATTTCTGTATAGCCCTGGTTGTCTTTGAACTTGCTCTGCAGACCAGGCTAGCCTCAAGCTCACAGATATCTGCCTGCTTCTGTTGGGATTTAAGGTGTGTGACACCACTGTCTGGCAAGATTCACTTTTTAAGTGTGTGTGTGTGTGTGTGTATGTTCATGAAGGCTAGAAGCATCTGGTCCTCCTGTAGCTTAGTCATAGCCAGTTGTGAGCCACAAGATAATAGGGGCTGGGACTCCTATTATCAAAGCAGCGTATACGCTTTGTTGTTTTGTTTTTGAGACAGGGTTTCTCTGTGTTTGTAGCCCCGACTGTTCTGAAATTCGTTCTGTAGAATAGACTGGCCTTGAACTCAGAGATCCACCTGCCTCTGCCTCCGTGCTACCACTGCCTGGCAGCACTATGCTCTTAAGTACAGAGCAATCTCCTTAACCCTCCCCCTCCCCTCCTTTTGAGACAGGGTCTCATGTATCCCAAGCAGCTTCCAACTAATTCGCTGAAGATGACCTTGAATTCTAGTCCTCCAAAACCTCCATAATGTTGAGATCACAGGCTTGGACTGTCATGATCTGCAGCTTGAACTATTGTGACCTACAGCTAGGTTTCTCATTTTAAAAAAGCATTATACTTTTAGAATGAAATGACCTAATTCCCTTGCAAATCTGTGTCAGATGTGAGTCTTTGGCTACAAAAATTCTAGTTTAGGCCATTAATGAATGGCTTATGATCTGATTGCCAAAGACTTTAGTGATAATCTTGCTAAGTATGAACCCAGCTTGGCACAAAAGGCCAAGAGTCAGGCAACCTGAAACGTCCTGTGTGTCCATGGTGACTGAATGCAACAAGAACTAGGCCAGGGCTCAGGGTTTCTGCTTCAAACCTGGCTGTACCACAGAGCTGAAAGCCTGATATCTGTCTTGCTTTCCATCTAAACTGAAGGGCTGGGACCACAGAGGCGGGTGAACTCCTTTCCAGCTCTGACCTTTACCCCTCTGCCCAGTAGAGGACCGCCTTACCATCCTGGACTCACACTGCTTAAAGGCCCCATTGCGTTAGCCTCCCGTTTCCCAAAGCATGTAGTACTTGCTTCCCCAGTGGGCGGAGAACTCAAGGGTGGTCTTATTATGAATGAATATGAAGCAATAACAGCAGGGCTGCGGCTTCAGAATGAAGTCACTATGGTGACCAAAGCTGTACAAATGACTACAGCCCCAGCAGCCCTCCAAGCAGCCCTCTTTTATTCCAGAACTCTGCTGGGCTCCGCACGTTACCTCTGCTGAGTTAACTGCCTCAAGGTCAAGGGAACGTCTAAATCTGCTTGTCTGTTCCTGGCTTCCTCAGCATCCACGGATTGGGGTGGGCTAGGCCGGATCTGGAACGAATATGGGTTTTGATACAACAATACAAGGGCCAGTTTCTAGGAAAAAGGGGTTTGCTTCTGAAGGTTCCAGGGGCAGGAGCGAGGCCACCTCCTAAACAGACCTGAAAGAGACAGCCAAGTCCCAGGCCTTGCCTCTTCTGGAAGGGAAATGTGCTTTATGAATCATTTAGAGTCCTTGCGAAGCTATTCTGGGACATGCTTCTCGCCTTCATCCAGCAAACCTACTGGAGCAGGAAATGTATCATGACCCACAGAAAGGCAAGGGCAGGCTGCTGGAGGCCCAGGCTTCTCTGATAGGGCCTCATCTCTTTACCATGAGATCAAGGTGATTCCTGGAACCAAGTCACCCTCCCCTTGGCTCTGTACTTCTTATTCAGGGACCAGGTTTGGGATCCTCCTGCCATCAGGTGACCTCAGGGCACTCCCTCACCTGTTTTTGAGACGGGGTCTCTTGTAGGCAGGATTGGCCTTGATCCTCCTACTTCTAACTCCAAAGTGCTAGGGTTTCTGGCATGTACCATTAAACCTAGACCAGACCCCATTTTCTCCACTTCTTTCGTTTTGTTTTTTTTTTTTTTTTTTTCCCACATTCCTCCCAACAGTTTCCCTTCCCCCATCTCTCTCTTCTTTTCTGCCCTGCTTCCTATGGAACCTAGGGCAATAAGCACACCAGGCCAGTTCTCTACCACTGAGCCACATCAAGCGCTATTTCCTCCTGAAGAAATCCATGTTCACTGTAGAAAAGTTAGAAAATTAGGATCCTGGAGACATACATGTACCTGGACAGAAAGAAAGTGCACAGTGATCTATCACCTAGAAATCATTGGTTTGTTCAGCCAAGTGTTTGTTTAATGCTACAAATATGTTTGAAAGCTTCCTGTATTTCAGCAAGGCTATGCACTGCCTGAGAGGGGTGGCCAAGGAAAATCTCACAGGACTTTTTCCTTTAAATAAAATTTACAGTCTATGCTTAAGGCTCCATGGGACTTTTTTGTTGTCATTGTAATTTTACTCTAGTGTCCTGAGTGTGTGTGTGTGTGCCTGTGTGTGTGCGTGAGTGTGTACATGTTTTAAGGCAGATGATAACAGTCAGAGTTGGTTCTCTCTTTCCGACAAGGGTTCTCAGGGTCATACTGGAAGTACCTTTATCACTAATCCACCCTACTGGCCACACAGGGGTCTTTTCTATGTAAAGCTGTTTGCATATAGCTGTTTTTTGTTTTGCTTTGTTTTTTGTTTGTTTGTTTGTTTGAGACAGGATTTCTGTGTGGAGCCTTGGAACTCTGTAGACCAGGCTGGTCTTGAACTCACAGAGATACACTTCCCTCTAGCTCCTGAGTGTTGGGATTTAAAGGTCTGTGCCATCACTGCCAGACTTGTATATAGCTTTTTTCCTTTTCTTTTCTTCTTTTTCGGCTTCCTTCCTTCCTTCCTTCCTTCCTTCCTTCCTTCCTTCCTTCCTTCCTTCCTTCCTTCCCTTTTCTTTCTTTGTTTTGGAGACAGGATCTCACGTAGTCCTGGATGGCCTCACACACTAAGTTGCCAGGAGCCAAAGCTATCTACGGAAGCAAAGCCAAAGCTATCTAGTGAAGACAAAGGTATCTACAGAAGCCTTGATCAGAAGAACAGACTTGGCTTTCATTTCTGCTTCTCTTGTCCCCTCTCCCCCCCATTCCTTCCACTCTCCACCTTAGAAACCCTGTTGAAGCCCTGCGGGTTGGGGCACTAAGTAGCTGAGGGTGGCCTTAAAGTCCTGACCCTCCTGCCTCCATTCACTTCCTAAGTGCTAAGATCACACACAGGTTCCATCACACCTGGCCTGGATAGTTCTACTTGTTTATTTATTTAATCTTGGTAGTACCAGAGAATAAACCTATGGCCTCCCACATGCTTGGTACCTTCTACTACTGAGCTAGAGCACCCATCATTAGTCTCTCAGGCAAACCGAGATGGTTAGTGGAGATGCCAGTTCCAAGAGAAGGATCTCTGGGATTGTCATAGGAATTGAAATAATTCTCATCTCCATGAGGATGAGAAGTAGTTTATTACAAAGCCAACTGTAAGTGATAAAGGCACAGGGACATGGATTCTGGTTGTCATAGATTACATGTTCTAACATGGTCATAGTTTGATGAAGTGTCTATAGTACCAGAAAGTCGCACATGGAGGGGCTTTACAGATACATTAGTGGCAGTTTCCCTGGTGGTCTGGTGGTTAGGATGTGGCACTCTCACAAATACGTTGGTGGAAATATAGAGTAGGTGGGTTAGAGCAAAGCAGGGTTATCTCAACCATAGGTTTCAGAGCTATCTGATGACAGTCTTAGCTTTTTGGGTGGAAGAAACTAGGGGTAAGTTAGCACATTCTAAAAGTTTGTTTTGTTTTGTTTCTGTTAGTCATATAGATTTTAGGTCATATTCGGAGGTAGGCAAGGGATGACTATGTGGGGTGCTAAAGATAAACTGTATTAGGCTCTGAATTTGTAGCATTTCAACCTCTCCACAATCATCTATGTTATTTTTAAAAAATATATTTATTTACTTCTGTTTTATGTGAATGAGTGTTTTGCCTGCAAGTATGTATGTGCACCAACTTTGTGCCTGGTTCCCAGAGAGGCCAGAAGGTGGTGTCAAATCCCCTAGAATGGGAGTTACAGATGGTTGGGAGTAATCATGTGGGTGGTAAGAACCAAACCCAGGTCCTCTTCAAGAGTAGCAAGTGTTCTTAACAGTTCAGCCATCTCCCCAGTGCCATCACTGATGTTTTAATCAGCCTTGCAGAAGGTTTGGTGGAAGGCACGGCTTCTTTCCAGAACCTCTGTTAAAAAAGCCAAGTTTAAAAACATCTGCAGGCAAAACACTCATATACACAAAATACATAAACCTAGAAACAAGCAAGCAAACAAAAACTACACTGAAGGCCCATGAGAGGGCATAAAGGTACCTGTTGCCAAGTCTGGTGGCCTGAGTTAAATTCCCGAGCAACACATGATGGAATGAGAGAACCCACTTCTGCAGATTGTCTTAGAGTCTCTACATACATAGCACAGCATGGCCCCCTTCCACATGTGAACAAAAAAAAAGTGATTAAAAAAGTGGGGGGGAGGGGCTGGAGAGAAGGCTCAGAGGTTAAGCGCATTGGCTCTTCTTCCAGAGGACGTGAGTTCAATTCCCAGCACCCACATGGTGGTGGTTTTCAACCATTTGTAATGTAGTCTGATTCCCTCTTCTGCTGTGCATGAAAACAGTGTCCATATACATAAAATAAATAAAGTTAAAAAAAAAAAGTGTGTGTCACCACTGCCTAGCAAAAGTCTTTGTTTGGAGGAGGGAGGCTTTGTTTAAAAAAAAAAAAAAAGTGGGGGGGAGGCATGTTGACACAGCATTCTGGGTGCCTACAGACTTACTTGGAATGATCACCCGAACCCAGGAGTTTGAGATGAGCCTGGGACACACAAGATATTACAAAAATACATGTGTGCCTTCTTCTTCTTTGGAAAGATGAATGGCGCCAAATGGCGGAAGACACCAGTGCAGTGGGAGGGCCCAGAGGATCAGGGTAAGGAGGCAGCAGTCTTAGGGTCTGAAGTCACGCTTGAGGCCTTGGCAGTGGTAGAGGCCAAGGGGCTTGTGGAGGTAAAGCTGTGGATCCCCATCCCCGTCACAAAGATGGGCTGCTTGGTCAAGGACATGAAGGACAAGTCCTGTTCTCCATCTGTTCTCCCTGCCCATTAAGGTATCTGAGATTATTGACTTTTTCCTGGGCACATCCCTGAAGGATGAGGCTCTAAAGACCATGCCGGTGGAGAAGCAGCCACTGCTGGCCAATGGACGAGGTCCAAGGCTTTCGTTGCTATTGGGGACTATACTGTCATGCTGGTCTTGGTGTTAAGTGCTCCAAGGTAGTAGCCAGTGCCACCTGAGGGGCCATGATCTTGGCCAAGCTTCCTATTGTCCCTATGTGCAGAGGCTACAAGGGGGGAACAAGTCTGGCAAGCCCTACACTGTTCCATGTAAGGTGGCAGGCTGCTGTGGCTCTGTGTTGATGCATTTCATCCCTGCCCCAGAAGCATTGGCATCATCTCTGCTCCTGTGCCCAAGAAACTGCTTCTGCTGCTGCTGGCTGGTATTGATGACTGCTACACACCATCAGCCAGGGGCTGAAGTGCCATCCTGGCTAACTTTGCCAAGGCCACCTTTGATGTCGTTTCTAAAACCTGTAGCTATCTGACCTCTGGCCCCTGGAAAAAGACTGTGTTCGCCAAGTCTCCTTAGCAGGAATCCACTGACCGACCATCTTGTGGAAACCCACACCAGAGGC
The DNA here is from genome assembly GCF_907164565.1 of Psammomys obesus. NCBI lineage: Eukaryota > Metazoa > Chordata > Mammalia > Rodentia > Muridae > Psammomys > Psammomys obesus. The sequence goes on along the minus strand of NW_026591597.1, from coordinate 2,405,638 downwards.
TCTGTTCAGAGGACCCAGGCCCCGGCTGTGGCCACCACATAAAGGTTTTGTGGTGTACAAGAAAAATAAAGTGAATTAAATGTATGTGTGGCAAGCATTGGGGAGAGCAGGAGGAAACAACACCCAGGCCAGGAAGGAAGGTGTTTCAGGATAGTGCCTACAGTTTTCGGCACTTGATTCCCTAAGCTCAGCAAAAGGACAGACTAACTGTGGCTTTCATTTTGAAGGATGCTATCAGTATGGCAGGCGGTGGCTATCTTTGCAGTGTGCTGAGTGAGGCTGTTACCATGGGCAGGCGGTATGGGGAGAGGGCACTCACAGGAGCTGCAGCAGTTCTTAACACTGTAGAAGTGTGGGGGGAGGGGAGCTTGGACTATCCTTCCTTGTGTCCTTTAAACCTTAAGGCATGCTGGCTGCATTTGCTTCTGAAAGGATCATGATGAGTTCTGCCTCCAGTTACTGTGCTCTCACAGGATTCCTTTGTGGATCTTCTCTCCCCTTTCCTGGGACTCTGGGACTAAAGTGACAGGCTACTGCTTGTGAGATTAGGGTACAAAAATGTGGCTCCTCTGTTATTTACATTTCTTTATTAGTCCTCTCAGCTTGGTCTTAAGGAGCAAGCTACACATTTCAGACTGCCCTGTGGAGCAGACCTGTGGCCATTAAGCTGAGGGCTGCCTGTGGTCAACACCCAGGATCAGAATGCAGCCAGTATTCACATAAGCTTGCACGGTCAACATTCTCAAGGGAGATGGAACTGATCTCGGCTTGGTGGCTCATGCCTATCATCCCAGCACTGACACTGTGGCAGTGGGATCACCAAGAGGTGGAGGACAGCGTGGGCTACATAGTGAGTTCCAGACTAGCTAGAGAGTGAGGCTGTGTTTCAAAATAGGTAAGACAGTGGGGCTGGCGAGATGGCTGGCTCATAAGGCAAAAAGCTTAGCGGGCCTGACAAGCTGAGTTTAATTCCAAGTGATTGGATTGTGCAAAAGAGTTACATGGTGGGTTCACAAATCACGACGTGTGACTGATTCCCCGTGGGAGGCTTATTAGGGGAAAGGGAAGAGACCGTCTCTGGACAGGGCAGGAGAGAAAGAGAGAGAGGAGGGGCTTTGAGTTCTCTTCTAAGTCGACGCAGAGCACACACAACGCACAGGTAGTTTTAGGTGGTCTGCAGGAGGCCTCACAGACGCCAGGTAGCCAGTTCGTTGGGTCCCTTGGGGCTGGGCGTAGAGATGCCTGCTTAAGGTTCCCAACACCAAGAACCTACATAAAATTAGCAGGGAACCAATTTCAAGAAGTTGTCTACAGGGCTGGAGAGATGGCTCAGCCGTTAAAGGCTAGGCTCACAACCAAAAATATAAGAAGTTGTCTACAGACCTCTAAGCGCACAGGAACGCGTGCATGTGTACCCACAAACAGTAAAAATGGTAACAATGATAGTGACAAAGTCAGCATCAACTGGACATGGTGGTGAACACCTGTAATCCCGCTTTGGAAGGCCAAAGCACTGAGACTAAGTTTAGTGCCAGTCCGGGTAACATGAAATATTTTCTTTAAAAAAAAAAAAGTTACTTTGTTTGATTTGGAGGTGAAAAAGTCACCGTGACCAACCTGTTTCGGCAAGCTGGAGACTTAGAGAAGCTAGCACTGTTTGTACACTAAATGCCTGTAAACCGAGGAGGTAGCCACTGCTGTAAATGGCAGTTCAAGGGCAAAGGAAGCTTGGCATCTCAGATCCAGCAGGCAGGCAGGCAACAAAAGGGTGGACTCTCCCCCTTTTTTTTTTTTCTCTCACCAGGCATTTGAAAGACTAGGTGACACCCAGCCACATCAGGGAAATCCCCTTCAAATGCTAATCCCTTTTAAAAACACATTCATAGATGCATCAGAAATGATGTTCAGTCTGAGCTCCCTGTAGCTTGGTGACGTATAAATCAAACACCACATGGCTCTTTTCCTAGCTGAGCTTTCAGAAAGGACCACAATCCCTGCTGATGCCTAGATAACAGCCGTGGGCAAGAGGACCGGGTTAAGTCAGGGTTTTGACTTCCAATCATAAAATACCTGACTATTGTTTAAGAAGTGATGACACTGGCCGTCATAGGCAGTACAGTTTATCTACCGAAAAGTACACAGGAGAGCAAAGCTGGCATTATAAAAAGTTGAACATAACCTGTATAACCAGTATCCAGGCCAAGAGACAGAGACTAGATTTAGGAATGGCCACTCACATTTCCTGTTAGTTCCCTAGCCTCCCAGGCTCTGGAATTACAAGTGTGAAGCACCATGCCTGGCTTTGTTGTTTCTATATTATCAGTGTGGGTTCATAGCATGTGTGCAAAACAGCTTTGGCAAATTCTCCAATTCCAAAGTGCACTGAGAATCACTGGGTACAAAAAGAACCAGTGCTTGACAAATTCGCCAGACATTCTGACTCCATCTGGGAGCAGGTAGACTAATTCTAGAACAGAAATACTGGCTTCCAGACAGAAGTAGGAGGGACACCTCACTTGGCTCTTGTGTTTAGCTCTTGTGTCCCATGAGTCTTTAAAGCCATTCCCTTTACCCTGGTCTCTGCCCCATGTTGTCTTCTGCCTGTTACTCAATTTCCAGCGTAAACGTGTCCAGAGAGAAGAAAATAAGTGCTAAGTCTTAGTTCAGCATTCTGGCCTGTGAGCTAGGGGCTGGGCTTTCGTTTTCAAAAATCTTCTGAAGGTTTCATTATTGGGTAGGTAGTTGAGGTCCAGCAGCAATGTGATTAATCTAAGATATAACAATCATATTGTGTTTCTGGACCTAACTGTTAATAACGTTGAGGTCTGTGTTATATACTTGATATTATGTAGTCAGGCATGGTAGGATACTCCTGTGATCCCGGCACTTGGGAAGCAGAGGCAGGAAGACCACCAGACGTTTCAGTCTGGCCCGGATTACACAGTGTATTCCAGGTCAGCCAGCGCTACAGAGTAGTACACCGCCTCAAAAGACAAAAGACAAAAAAAAAAAAAAAAAAGTTACATCATTTAAAATAAAACAAAACAGAAAAACCTCAAATCAACCTAGGGCTGGAGAGATGGCCTGATGTGCAAGAACCCTTGATGCTCTTGAAGAGGGTCTGGGATCAGTTCCTCAGTTCTCAGCATCCCTATGGCAACTCACATTCACAGCCATCTGTAACTATAGTACCAGGGGGTCTGATGTCCTCCTCTGACCTCTGCAGGCTCCAATGCTCTCTCCTGGTCACACACTCAAACACACACACACACATCAAAACAAAAACAAACAAACATATGCTGGCCAAAAACCAAAACCCTGAACCAAATTCTCTTGGAGATAGCTATTAAAACATGAGATTTAACAAAATACACAGAGTCTAGAGAAACGGCTCAGTCGTTAAGAGCATTTGCTGCTCTTCCAGAGTTTGGTTCCCAGTACGGTTGTCAGGACCATCTAGAATTCCAGCTCCAGAATACCCACTGCCTCTGACCTCCAAGGGTATGTGCACCGGGGTGTAAAGACTCACATGTAAACCCACACAACAAAATAGATTATAACTGAGGAAACAGGTTAAATGATTTAGCTAAGATCATGGAAGTTTTGTATAGCCAGAGAGAAGCTGAGTTGAAGCAGACACAGGTTCAGTCTTGAAGTTTAAACATTCTTGAGGCTTGGCCAATACTCTAGAACCCCACAGAGCTTGGAACTAAAGTCTGTGACAGTCGGGACTTGCTGGGGTGCCAGGCTGAACTTCTTTTTCTGATAAGGGGTTTTACCCTGTACTCTAGTCTAGCCTGGAATCCCAACTTGTTGAAATTCTCCTGCCTTAGTCTCCTGAGTACCAGGATTATGGGTGAGAGCCTTGAGCCTTGCTCCATCCATCTGGACCGCTTTTAATTTTTACTTCTTAGCCTAGACATAGCCTTATGCATGACAGGCTGGCCTTAAACACTGAACTTTTGGTCTTCCTGACTATTGTGTGTGTTGCCAGGTCAGGCTGTTTTTTTTTTTCTTTTCTTTTTTTTTTTGTTTTTTTGAAACAGGGTCTCATGCTTGTCATGCTGGCCTTGAACCCAATATGATATCAAAGAAGGCCTTGAAATCCTGGTCTCACCGCTTCTAGCTCTGGTACGATAGGTGTGAGCTACCATGCTCAACCCCAAGTGGATCTCTGTCTCTCTCTCTCTCTCTCAGTCTCTGTCTGTCTGTCTCTCTTGTTTCTCTGAGGCAGTAGCAAAAATTCTTGTCAGTACAGGAGAGAACACAGATTAATTTTTATGACAACTGTAGACTCCAGGGCTTCTCTGTGAGAAGGTTAGCTCATTAAGGAAACAGACTACTGCCCAAAACAAAACCAGCAAGTATTTGCAACAGTGTTCAAGATGATGCAAGGGGGGAAAAAAAGCATGTGGCTCATTTGATGAAAAATGTTTTCATTATAGAAAAGATTTGAATTTTTCCTTTTCCTCCCACAAACCAAAATCCGAGGCCTTGGCCTAAACAAGGAAATCAAAATGAGGTGACTTCAAGTGAACCTCAAGTCTCCCTACTTACCCACCATCTTTACATACATCTTTGTACACTATCCAGCACCCAGAGGTGGAACTCAGTGAGCACATACCTAGCATGAACGAGGCCCTGGCTTCAAGCTCTTGGAATGAAAAACACAAAATCACAAGAAAGCCCAGTTAGCATGTTATTTACCGATATGAACTCAGTAGTCTCAGCTTTCTCCTGTAGGAAGTTTTTGACCAAATTGGAGTTAAGCTAATTTCACTTGCAAGAGAGGCCCTGTGAGACTAGTATTTGTTCTGTGACATTTAATAGCAAGGCAGCCCTCCAACTGCAGGGGCCTATTAGGCTAAAAAAAACACATAGCCTGTAGCTTCAGTGTGGAGAGCCAGGGTCTACAAGCCTCGCTGTTAGCAATACCCAGCTCTCAGACAGGTTCAGTTCTGCTGACACGACTAGAAACTGTCAGGAGGCCACAGCTGTCCAGGTTAGTAGGTGCACATCTCTCATTGTCAATGCTTAGGTTGGTCACGGGAAAGGAATTAAGAAGCTTAGGTTTGGGAATTGCATAAGCATTATTTACCCAGGAGGCAAGGTTCAAAGTCCTTCTCTAGGTCAAAGAATACAAAAAAAAAAAAAAAAAAAAATAGGTCATAAGGATTTCCAATCAGCACAGCTAACTTTATTCAACTTTAAAGCAGAGCAGAACAGTTTCGCTCACAGACAGATAATCACTGTATTAAATGTCACTCAAGCCTCCACTTAAAAATACTGCATCCCTGTTTCAGAGCTGAGGTTAAAGAACAGAATTCCCAAGGACTCCTCAAAGCATTCTAGAAGGCAATGGACACGAACATATTCAAGTCATGGGGTCTGAGCTTATGGGTACATTGTGTTTGCTTTTTTCCTTCTATGAATGGGGCATCCATCTTGAGCAACTTGAAGACTGCTGGGTCTTCAGCTACTCAGGCAGCCTGGGCATGTCTCTGCCACTGGGACTGGGCTCTAGGCTCCTTTGTAGGGCTAGAGGGCAAAACCTCCATAATCAGACTTACAGATCAGACTGGTCCAAAGGGGCTCTGTTTATCTGATGAGTTCTTATTGTTCCCATTTCCATGGTCCATAGTGTCAGGGTTTGGGCCAGATAAGGCCGTGGAAGAAACAGAGGTGAAGCAGCTTGTGGACTTCTTTACTTTTTTAAACTAATTACAGTTTAGTCACTTTGTATCCCAGATGTATCCCCCTCTCTCATTCCCACCCATGAACTTCTTCTTGAATGAGTGAGGGGATGTTCTTTGTGGTGAGATGAACACTATAGCTTTAACTTATGGAGTGCTTCTACCTCTGAGAGGTACTTGTTCTTCTCATTGGGAAGTTCCTTGTGGTGTGTGTAGCCAAGCATCTCTCAGTCCTGCCTGTTCCTCAAAATGCCAAATGCTCTCCTAGGTCTGTTTTGTGGTGAGATAATTCAAGATGACATGGGTAGCTAAAGCTAAAGCTTTCACCATGGGAATTCTGTCCACACTGTCACTAGCTATTGACAGAGTCATCTCACAATAGGGAGGTGACAATGGCTTCTCCATCCTCTGCTTGATGATGTACTGATATGTGTGTTCTGGAATCTCTGGCTTCCAGGGGATGCTGCTTATGTCCAGTGGGGAAGGAGTCACAGGTGCAGGGTCTTTGAGGCATCTTCATACCTGGATGCCTGACAACATATTTCCACAGGCAGGGGGCATCTTGCCTAGATGCTCACTGGGTCCAAGAGCATAGCAAAATGATGTAAGTCTATGCTGACAGACAGATGTTAAACGAGGAACACTGTTCAGGTGCTGCACATTAACTAGGCTTCCATTCAGAGGTTCTGCACACTGGCTGCAGGCTGCCTACCAACCAGGCTGGAGGGTCCAGATCTTCCCCAAGGGCTGTGCCACAACATACAGCTAAGCCATTATGAAAGTACAATACCCACAGTCCACACCACCCTTCTGGAGCACTTCCACTACTACTGGATTTCTTATTCTTCCCATATTTCTTATTCTTCCACACATATATCCAACCCTCCAACTATCCATTCATGCTGCTACCAACTAAACCCATACAGTACATGGCTATCGATGATCTCTCCATGTCAGTTCCATTTCAGGAGGAACCTGATGGCAGAAGTTCCTGGGTTACAGAAGCAAATGTAAAAGCCAGGTTCTCTGTTGGATCTGGGGTTCCCTAAGGGAGAATCGCTTAGAAAGTATGATGATTTAGTTCCTGCTTTCCTTTCCAACCTCATTTTACCTATTTATCCTCTTGGTCATTGTCTTCAACCACCAATGATCTTCCTTGTCTTTCTGACCAAGCCAAGCCCTCTTTAGCCTTCAGACTTTAAGCAATTGCTTGCTGTTCTTTTGTGAGCTGAACATTCGGCTAGCAATGTAAAGAGCTCGCTGTGTTTGTTTCTTTGCATCCTCTAAAGTGTCCTGTCTTTATAAAGGCCTTGTTGTACCCACCATCTTTAAAGGACACATTCTTTTGCCTTGCCCATTTTACTTTATTATCCTAGCCTGCTTCTCTTATAGAATTACTCAGAATCTTTGATCATCTTATTTACTATTTTATAACTCAACAATTAAAAAAGGCCCAAGTGGACCAATACCAAATCTTTTTTATTTATATGTCACGCCTTCTGCTTGTCTCACTGATTGCAGTTACTGATACATAGTAGTCCTTCAATGTTATCTGGACGAGAAAGAGAAAGATGCATGAATACCTAGTCCTAGTATTAGAAAGGCTGAAGATTTGTAGAGGATCGACTCTGAAAGACAGGCCAGGGTTAGAGAGAGGATCTTCACGGCAAAGCAAAAGAGCCAACTCAGTGTGTACACAGGGTGAGTAGTGTCTTGAACTGCACAATGGAAATAGTGGCTTCAGAGGGTGCCTTGCTATTTATGCCACAATATGTGATAAATTAGAAATTTAAACTACTCACTACAAAATTTTGTAATTACTTTGAGAAGTAATGAGGTCCCAGGACCCAAGATATATTTTCCTCCCTGTGGGAGATTATACAGCATGGGAATTCAGGATGTCATGGTGTTACAGACTACATTTTATTGTAACAAGCTGATTATGGTGAACTATAGACATAGTATCATAATAAAAGTTCTGTAAGGCAAGACCCGTGTATGTTTAATGTAAGCACAATGTCCACAAGAGGTTTCTGGCTTTCTTACAATGCTAGGTATCAACAGCAATGCTGTGCACAGGTTTTTTGAGAAAGGCTCAGTTTTTTCATCTGTAAAAGAGATCTAAAGCATATTAGTGGATTTATAAAACTGATTACTGAGATTAGGGTCTCATTATGATAGAGCTCTGGCTGGTCTAGAACTTGGTATATAGATCAAGATGAACTTGAACTCACAGAGACCCACCTGCTTCTGTCTCCTCCACTGAAAACATGCACCACCATGCCTGGCTATTTTTACTACTTTTAGATATTTTTGTATGTATGTGTCTGAGAGTAGGTTTGTGTACAAGGAGGCTCTTAGAAGAGGGCATTGTATCCCCTGGAGCTGGAGTTGCATGCCGTTGTGAGTCACCTAATCTTGGTGCTGAAACCAAACTGGAGTCCTCTGCAGTAGCAGCACATGCTCTTCACTGCTGAGCCCTCTCTCTAGCCCCTATAGCACAGGGTTTTAAATGTGAGGTTATGGGAAAATTAGTGGTACATAGTAATCACTAAGTAAACTCATTTTTTGTTCCTGTTATCTTAAAGGAAGATTCTGAATTCTCCCCAACTGGCATCTTCTATTGGACTTTCACTTTCCTAAGAGCTGCTAGACTTGAAACAGACAGAACACTGACTGATAGTTGCTTATTGCCATTTTGTCTTTCCCATAAGAAAACTTGACTTATGACTATGTAATTGAGGTTCCTAAATGACCTTAGGGACCTCTTTTTGTCCCAGTTTTCAAATAAAATGAGTATACCAGTACTTGTCTTCTTGCAAGAATCATGTAAGATTGTACTGGGGGGCTGGAGGTTCAGAGGTTAAGAGCACTGGCTGTTCTTCCAAAGGTCCTGAGTTCAATTCCCAGCATCCACATGGTGGCTCATAACCATCTGTAATGAGATCTGGTGCCCTCTTCTGACCTCCTGGCTCACATGCAGGAAGAATACTGAATAAATAGTAAACAAAAGAAATAAAAACAAGATGATTCTTTTAAAAAAAGATTGTACTAGGACTGATATATAGTCTTCAATTAATCTTCAGAATTTCATTCTCCCCTCCACATTGGTAACACTTCTTTCTCCTTTGTGGGTGTTCTTAGTGCCTCTGATCTCAGATACAGGAAAAGGCTGACTGGGGAACAGTCAGCTACAGTTTTGTAGCTCCTTCTAGACTTTAACAAGTGATTTAAAATAGGATTAGCCTTTAAACCCAGCACTAGGGAGGCAGAGGCAAGCCGATTTCTGTGAGTTCCAGGCAAGCCAAAGCTACACAGGGAGACCCTGTTTCAAAAAGCAAGACAACAAAACCCAAACCAGAGAAACAAAGACATTATAAAACTGTAGGGACCCTCACCCTTTATTTTTCCTTTCTTGAGACAGGGTCTAGCTCTGTAGCCCAGGTTGTCCTGAAACAGAATGAAGTCTGTGTTGTCTAGAATCGTTGCTGTTTCTGCCCATGCCTCCCAAGTGCTGAGATTAGTCCCACGGACAACTATGTCTGGATTGAGCCCCACCCCCCACCCCCACCCCCCAGCACAGAAGAGGGTTAGGGAAGAAAAGGCTTCAGCAGTGAAAAATTTCCAGTGGAACCACCATGCACCACCATAAGCAACGTGGCAGGACTTCACTCAACTTAGCATGCCAGTTGTCTTTCCTCTCGTTAGAATTGTCCTTCTTTGAAATTAGCAGGTCCCTAGAGGGGCAGATTGATCCTTTGTTTCTAAAAAGTGAGGCGAAGGAACTCCACGTGCAGGCTGGAGCTCCTGTCATGTGGTTATGGAGAACGTCTTGTACGTCGTCTTATTCCCAGCACCTCGAAGACTGACTTAGCAGAATAGGCACCCAAAAGTATTTCAGGATTATTTTGGAACTTTAGTTATCTTTCTCACAGAAGCCTGTTGTGCCCACCCTCGGCTCCAAGCAAGTCCACGCCTAGAAATAACATTTATTCTAAGGATGTCTGCGCAAAGATTCTTGGGAAGTGGTTCCCCTTCTGCATTCTCCCGCTATTCCTCCCTTGGGGAGTCTTTGAAAGAACTGGCACGACCAGCGTTTCCTTTCCTTCTCCCACCTCCGAAGAAGAGGCCGAGTACGGGCAGGAGCATACACCAATCACGAAGCGGCATTTCCCCCTCCCAACCAATAGATACCCGCGGCAAGTACAGCGCTCCACTTTCGCTATCCTTCAGGCCGTACCTCACGCCCCCTTTTAGATTCGCCGCTTGACAACTCACCGGACCAATAGGAAGTTCCTACGCTCAGCGAGGGGGCGGGACCCGGCCAGCGACCGATGGCTCGCTGCGACCAATGGGCGGACAGAGATGCGGGAGGGGCGGGAGGCGGAGCCAATGGCGCGGTGCCAATCACGAGCATCAGGGAAAGGGCGGGACGACAGTGTTAGCGGGAGGGAGGGGAAGGCCTCGGGAACCCAGCCGCGCTGCCGCCGCCGCCGCCGCCGCAGCCCGAGTCGGAGGAGAGAGGACCCAGTGAGAAAATGGCGGCCGTGGCTGCTGAGGCGGCGGCGACCGCGGCGTCCCCCGGGGACGGGGGCGCCGGCGAGGCCGAGCCGGAGCTGGAGCCCATCCCCGGCAGCGAGGCCGGCACCCCCCTCCCGGTTACGGCCACCGAGGCGGCGGTGCCGGACGGCGAGGCCGACGGGCGCCAGTCCGCCCCTCAGGCCGACGAGCAGCCGCTGCCGCCGCCGCCGCCGCCGCCGCCTCCGGGGGAGCCGGCCGGCGGCCCCGAGGCCGAGGCGAAG
>NW_026591597.1:2346326-2394743 GCF_907164565.1 Psammomys obesus | reverse complement strand
CGCAGCTCATCCCCGGCTCGGAGGTGCGGGTCACGCTGGACCACATCATCGAGGACGCGCTCGTCGTGTCGTTCCGCCTCGGGGAGAAGCTCTTCTCCGGAGTCCTCATGGACCTGTCGAAAAGGTACCGCGGGCCCCCCGACAGCACGCCGTCCGCTCCGCCGCCAGGGAGAGCGCCAACCCCGGCGGCTCCCGCCCCGCCCTCGGGTCCCGCGCGCCGCCGTGCGCGAGGGGCGCGCTCCGCGTGGGGCAGACGCGCGCGCGGCCCCGGAGGGCGGGCCCGGCCCCAGGTGTGCGGCGGGGGACGCGCGCGGGGGCAGATGGCTGGCGCACCCCGCCTCCTCGTCCCCGGCCCCCTCTGCGACCCTGGCTTGCGCACTGGGGCAGATGGGTTAATGCAAAACGCAGATGGATTCCCCCAACCAACCGGGTGCCGGGCGGGGGCTGGGGGAGGAGGGGGAGAAGTGCGGCTGAGGCTCTGGTCTGTCCTCAAATCAACCTTTAACTTGAGTGGGGCGGAAGAGAGGGGTGTGTGCTTTGGGCTTCCGAAGAGGTTACCTGCCCGTGTTTAAAAGACGAAACCCTTGGGATACTGAACCCTTTTTACTCTCACTGATGGAAGGAGTTCCGGGGGGGTGGGGTGACTCTTCAATCAGGAGGCGCATTTTGCTAATTTTACTTACAGCTTAAAAAAATACTGAAGACGGGACGAGACCCTTCTTGTATTTTGAACCTTTATTATCAAAGTGGTGGGTTTACAAAGAAATACTCGCATAACTTTTCTTTGGCAGTGCTAGGGACTGAATCTTAAATGACTTCTGAAACTATAGTTACAGTTAAATTTAGGTTTTGACTGGAAGGTTGAGTTCACCTGCAAACCTGTCTTAACCAGTATATTTTCACCTTTTGACTTAAAATGTTCTGGGTACTGCTTTAAACAGGTAAAGAAGATAAATCTGTTTTCAGTTTAGAGTTAACCTTTTTATTCTCTTCTTTTGCAGATAGGAAGTGCAGAGACTCCCATTCATGGCTTTCCATTCTGTTTCCTGCAACAGCACACACTCTGGTGTCTCACCTGTTTGGAAGTGGTTTATTAATGTGTTTGATATGTTTATGTCTTTATTTTAATTTCTATTTTTCCTGGAGATGAGATTGAACCCAGAGCCTCCTGCATGCTAGGGAGGCATCCTAACACTGAGCTGTACATCCCCAGCCTTCTCTAGATTTTCTTTCTTTTATTTTTGAGGCACGGTCTGGGTTAAGTTGTCCATGCTTGCCTTGAACTTGCAATGGTCCTGACTCAGCCTCTCCCAAGTACTGATATGACAGGCATTTCTCATCATAACTACAATCCTGGCTTATGCTTGTAAATTCCTTGACCTCCAGTCAAGTCACAAGAATTGTTTTCGTTTCCATTTGGGAATAGCTATTTAAAATTTATATTGGATTATGGTGGTTGGCGCCTGTTCAGTCACTCTGCATACTTTGTTAGTCCTCAAGGTTTTTGTTTTGTTTGCTTTTATTTTTTATTTACTATTTACTTTTTTAGTGATTTTGGGTTAATGTTTTCATTAGTACTTTAGTTTTCATTGTTAGAAAGCTGAATTAAGACAGTTTTCTACTGGTGTTTTTAGTAGCAAGAGAGACACTCTAATGTGTATGCTATTGAATCAAACAGAAGAAGAGGCCAGTGATTGTGTGAGAATCTGAATTTCAAATCTGCAAAAGAAAGGTGCAAAAAGGTAAGTTTTTGGAAATAGAGTGGATCGTGTTTTCTCATGTGGAGGTGCTCATTCTGTCAGTTTTAGAGAATTGTAATTTTGAGTTTTTGTCTATTTTGCTAACAGCACTTCTTGTAAAATAATAATTTCTTTTTGTTGGAGGAGCTTTTGAAATGATATGGAGTCTCTTAGTCTTGATGTTTGAAACTCTGTTTGGAACTCTTGGGCTCAAGCTGATCCTCTTGTCTCAGCCTGCCTCCTGCCCAGCACCCACGGTAGCTGGGACATCTGTGTCCTGCCTCTGAGCTATATACAGCCCTGGGAGATACTTTTTATCCACTGTACTCAGGCCATAGCTACACTGTATTCAACAGATACTTTGAAATAATTTGTATCTTATTTGAATTGGCCACTGAATTGTACTTCCTGGTAAAAAATTACAGGAGCCCTTAGTGGCAGACATTGTATCACATAAGTTAGAGTGTATCATTTATATAGAAGGCAATTGAGGATTATTTAATTTGGCCAGTTAGTTTATGGTGTCAAAGTAAAGATTTAAATGTAAGTTAAACGTTAGATGGGGTAGCAAGTTTTCTTTTAAGCAGGAAGTAAAGAGTTGTGTATTTTTCAGATTCAGTGCTTTTCTTGATTTCTATTGACTGTGCAGGGTGCTGTAAAGGGCTCTGGGTCTTGAAGCGAAGCAGAATAGTCCCTTAATAGTCGGGCTATTCTAGAGAGTCTTTATGTTCTTTCTTTGAATATAGGAAGGCACATATAATACTTTCAGAAGTTGGGAGTTCCTGCCTGCTCATTCAGTGAGATAATTGGGAGAATGTGTCAGTGTATTTGTGCTTTTGTTTAGTCTTCAAGAGGGTTAGTTACTGCATCTATTTAGTTATTTAGTGGGGTTTTTTGGTGAGGAGGATTGAAACAAAGGCCTCAAACATGGTTTCTACTCCTATACTTCTTTTGAGGGTAATTTGTTTGGCCAATTCACATGAGTACAAATAAGCATAATGCATATAAACTGTATGTCTCAGTTTACTCAAAAAGACAGACCGTGCTGTTTACCGACTGTACTTTTGATGAAGACTTATTATCCTGTGGCTTCATAGCTTTCTAGTTTTCAAAATTGGCACTTTTCAGAATATGCCCTTTCTTTTATGCTTGGATTCACATTTATTTAGGAGCTTAAGATATCTTCTACTTGAACAGGGACTTAAACTCTGGACCCTCAGATTAAAAGTAGAGGCTCTACCAATTGAGCTTGAGCTATCCAGGCTCTTTTTTTAATATACCCTTCTTTAAGCAGCACACGAGTTGTGTCACCCCTTACTTCTTAGAGATCTTGGCCATAAATGATACAACTAGCCTAAAATGAGGGTAGTTTGAGTATCTAGCTAAAAGCATTTTGTTTGTCATAGCATAAAAAATGCTGAGTACCTTTAAGTGAAGCATGAAGTTCATTTACTCTTGCTGTTTTATACCCAGTCCTCTTAGCTAGATTAGATTACTTGCTGTTTGCATTGTCTAATCAATTAGCCTTACACATTAATTTTATTTTTTTTCTTCTTTCTCCTCAATCTCAGCTTTTGTAATTTAGGCATATAATAAGCATTCTTTAATAAACTATCTGATGATTTTAAACAGCAATAAGGAATTCCAGAGTTCAAGGCCAACGTGGTCTACTTAAGACCCTGCTTCAAAAACAAGCAAACAGGCCAGGTGCTGGGCCGCACACCTGTAGTCACTGCGCTCTGGGATTACATCAGTAATTACGTCAATAAGTTACTGATATACTTTTTGGTGGGCTTTTATCATGAAATATGAGTCTGTATGTGTACACTGCCCTGCTTCAACATTTATCACAGTGTAGTCAAATATATTAAGTCATGTAACTGTCTGCATTGGGTACTTTCTGAATAACGTCCCAGGCATTTACACAATCATTTCCTTTTAGCTCTCTGGAAAGGTAAGGGCTTTAAAAAATAACCATACTACCATTATCATTCCCAAAATTAGAGGAATTCCAGTTAATTAGACTTTCAAGGCCCATATCTGAAAGAACATACCCTATATGAATTTTGTTTGTTTGCTTGGTTTTTAACTAATTAATTAAATAGTTTTTTTGAGGTAGGGTTTCTCTGTGTAACCTTCGTTGTCCTGGACTCATTTTATAGAACAGGCTGGCCTCAAACTCGGGAGATCTTCCCACCTCTGCCTCCCAGAGTGCTGGGATTACAGGTGTGGGCCACAGCACATGGCCTGTTTATTTTTGAAGCAGAGTCTTAAGTAGGCCAAGTTGGCCATGAACTCTGGATCTTCTTGCTTCTACTTACCTAGTGCTGGAATTACAGACATGAGCCACCACATCTGTTTTTTTCTTTGTCTTTCTTTCTTTTTTCTTTTTTAAAGACAAGGTCTTTTGTGTAGCTGTGGCTGGCCTTGTACTAGCTATGTAGCCCAGATTGGACTCCTTGATTCCTGTTAGGATTATAGGTGTGTGCCATGTCCAGATGGATTATTTTATTTAGTATTGTATTAAAAATAGTTTTAAAGCTACTTTGAAATTCTGAAAAATCTTTCCAAGTCCCTGAATTAAGGAATCACAAAGTAATCATTAATACTTAAAAAGCTTGTATATTTTAATTTTATGGCACAAGTATCATATTCTGGGTATGGGGGGCTGCTTATTAAAAATTGAAATGATTTCTTTTGAAAACTTCAGCATTTGCTGACTAGGATCTTAAATTTGTAGAACATTTACTTGATCTTGAAGGAAATGTAAACCAAGACAATGATTTTTTTTCTTTACAGAGACCATGAACGTATGGTGCAATAGCCCTACTTTTGGTGGGAAAAATATACAGCCATTCTGGTGGAGCAGTGAGTAGTGGTGCCAGTAGTTTATATTAAAGCTTTGAGGTTGAGGACATAGACCCTTGAGTAGTTTGTGTGATGGTTGGGTTGAACTGCATATTCCTAAAAACGTTTGAATTTGTTGGTGATTATATCTTGAAAGGCGTTAGAGGGCTTGTATCGTAAGGGACGTAGCAGAGACAAGTGCCAGTCACTTTCTGTTCCAGATAACTTACTTATAGGGTGCTTGCTACTGTCCTATACTGAATAAGTTCCTCCCTTGTATGTTCTCTAATCTGACTGTTTTGGTGGCCAGGCATAATTAGTTGTTGGTAAATAAAAATCCAGTTTGAATCTGAGAACAAAGAATTGTGATAACGTTTTACTTTGAGACAGGGTTTTACTGTGTAGCCCAGGCTGCCCAGACTGCTTTGCAGTGTCTCTACCTGAGCTTCCTTGAGACCTGGGATTACAGGGACGTTCTTGTCTAAGTTCCCAAATAAATGTTATTAATTTTATTAGATATATTTTTATATATGATCTCCCCCTCTGCAAAGGTCTTTGTAGACAGGCTTGCCACATCCACATGCTGATCCTGAACTCAGATGTTCTTGCCTCAGCTTAGTTTCAAGTTGGTGGAATAAAAAGCCTTTGTCAACACATCTAGTTACAAATATTGCTTATTAGGTAAATGGATACATTATATATACACTATGCTAGGCATGCTTTATTGGACATGTAGTTTTTTTTTTCTTTCTTTCTTTGAGATAGGATTCATTCTGTGGCCCACACAAGCCTCAACTGTCCATGGATCTTTTTCTGTCTTAGCCTTTTGA
Organism: Psammomys obesus; assembly: GCF_907164565.1. Classification (NCBI taxonomy): domain Eukaryota; kingdom Metazoa; phylum Chordata; class Mammalia; order Rodentia; family Muridae; genus Psammomys; species Psammomys obesus. The sequence continues at coordinate 2,389,327 of NW_026591597.1, read as the reverse complement.
GTGCTGGAATTACAGGCATGGTTGGACTTGGCTGGAGTTTCTAATAAGGTTAATTTTCAGGTTTTTACATGTAAATAAGACCACATTTTTACTGTGTGTTGTTTTAAAGTCATGATGAAAATATATATTGGTAAGGACAACTTTTTTGGTGAGGGGAGGGCTGTTAAGTAGTTTAAGTAAGGGCTGGAGAGATGGCTCAGTGGGTAAGAACACTGTCTGCTCTCTTCTAGAGGTTCTGAGTTCAATTCCCCAAACCACATGGTGTCTCACAACCATTTATACAGGGTTCTGATACACTCTTCTGTCATGTAGGTGTACATGCAGATAAAGTATTCATCTCTGTAAAATAAATAAATAAATCTTTTAAAAAAGTAGTTTGAGTATTAGTGCTTGCTTCACTGTTACGGTTGATTTATTTCAGATGATAAAAGGCGAAATATGTTTTTAATTGTTTGGCCTGTTAGATATATAATTTTTTAGTGGCTTGGTTTTCCCTAAATTCCTAAATGCATGTTACCAGAAAGAAGCTTACTGTAGTGACTGGCAGATAAAAAAGTAAGTTAAGGTTTAATTATATTCTGCCTGGATTTAATATAAAATGACTTGGCTAAACACCCATCACCCATAGGTATAAAATATATGTATTTTTTTAATGCACAGATTTCTGATCTCTTCCCCATCAATTTGACTTTGACTCAGTGTGGTTCTGATGCTAGACCATTTAGGAGATACTGGTTTTTAGGGATAGTTTAACTCAATCAGCAGAAGGGTAAAATTTCTTAATCCTGCTACAAGAAGTTACTTTAACTTAGAGTGGAATATAATTGAAAACTAAGCAATGCATTTGGAGGATGTACAGCTTGGGTTGCAGATCTAGATAATTGTTGTAAAGCTAGTATATATGCTTGGAAGTGGTTTCTTAAATTTAGCTACCCATTGCAGGTAGAAGTTGTCTATAATTTTTAATCCTTTTCCCTTTGAGCCAAGTTATATAGTTGCCGAACTCTGTAGTTTCTTGTCATATGTACATCACCTAACAGAGCTGCCAAGCTTTACTTTCTCAACTAAATAATATCTACCCTGCAATTGCCCTTTTTTTTCTTTCTTGAGACAGGATCTTTAGTTCAAGCATATCTCAATAACCGTAGTTATGGATGATCCTGAACTTCTGATCCTCCTACCTGAATCTCTTGAGTGCTACAATTATAGATGCATGCTACCACCTAATTTTTTTTATTTTTAATTTATATATTCAGTTTACATACCAATCATAGCCCCCTTCTTCTTTTCCTCCTGGTACCACCCTCCCATCTTCTTCCCACATCCCCTCTCCCCTTCTAGAAGGAGAACCCCCCTCCTTGCCTCTTGATTTTATAAAGTGTTGGGATCCAGTCCAGGGCTTCACCTATGCTTGGTAAGCACTCTGCCAGCTGAGGTGCGTTGCCAGCCCCCACAGTTACCATTTTTGTGTTAGATACATTGTTTCATTTCACTCAGAAAGATCTCAAGACAATACCAGCTTAAGTAAGTTGCTTAAAGTTATTATTGGTAGATATAAGTAGGAATATATAAGATGCCTATTCTTAAAACATGGTGAGGCTCTTTGGCTAGTCTTGGACCTTAAGGCAATCCTCCTTGTTGTAGCCTTCTAACTTCTGGAATTGCAGAACTTTTATTTCTTTTACTATTTCTTAAATTTCTTCTATTTTTTTCTTCTATTTCTTTCTTTTTTTTTTTTTTTTTTTTTTTATTCTTTATTGAGACAGGGTTTGATAAAGTCTAGACTTGCCTCAAACTTGATAGCTGAACCTGGCTTTGAAGTCCTTAGACTCCTTTTCTTAAGGGCTGAGATGACTGACATGTGCTGTGATCCCTGGGTGATTTCCTTTTGTCAGTGCTGTGGATTGAATCCAGGGCTTCATACACATTGGAGGAGAGGGGCATTCTGTCCATCACTGACTATTTTAAAATATTGTCCATATGTTGCGTTGGTTGACCTGAACTTGTGGTTCTCCTGTTGTAGCCTAACCAGTTACTGACCCTGACCCCAGTAGTCACAATCCCAGCCTACTAACCCTATTCTACTTCTATTTTATATTGTGTTTTGGAGACTGAGTCCAAAAGGACAACTTCCAGGGTTTGTTTTTTTCTACAAGCATCTTTACCCACTGAATTGTGAAGCATCTTGCATGGTGTTTTTTCTGGTTGATATTTTGTTTTTTGTTTTGGGAGACAAAGTCTTGTTATTTAGCTTTGGCTAGCTTGGAACTCACTACGTAGACCAGGCTGGCCCAGAACTCATGGAGTTCTTCTGCCTGTGCCTCCCAAGTATTGGGATTAATGGCCTTGTGACTCTCTCTCTTTTTTTTTTAAGAACAGTGTCTCATGTATCCCAGTCTTCCCTAAAGTTTACTAGTAGCCGTGGGAGGAGAATTTTGAACTGCCTGTCTGTTGTCCATTTTCTAACTCCCAAGTCTTGGAATTGCAGGAAAGCACCACCATACCCAGTTCATGTCTTGCTGGAGATTAAATCTAGAGTTGACTGCATGTCAGGAGTAGCATTTGGCCAACTGGCTTGCATCCTGAGACGTGTTTTTAACTTAGCTTTGTTTATTTTAGAGTGTGTGTGTGTGTGTGTGTGTGTACTCATGTGCATGTAAGTATGTGCATGCCATAGTTTCTGTGTGGAAGTCAAAAAACAACTTCTGGGAATCTCTGTTCCCCTATTGTGGGTCCTGGGCATCAAATCCAGGTTATCAAGCTTGCTAGATAAGCATCAATTAAAATTTTTTTTCCTGAAGAGCTTTGATTAGAGCCAGATAATAGCTAGCTTGTGGCATGCCAGGGCTATAAGAGGAGAACCTATCAAAAAGAAAGACAGAAAAAATGGTTTTGGGGAAACTGAGATTAAGATTATTTCTTTGGACTGGTGGTAGTGGTGCACACCTTTTTCCTAGCACTCAGGAGGCAGAGGCAGGTGGATTTCTGTGAGTTTGAGGCTAGCCTCCTCCACAGAGCAAGTTCCAAGACAGCCAGTGATACATAGAGTCTTGAGTCGCCACCCCAAAAGAGAGAGAGCATCAGGATTGTATTTTAGGGTCTTGGCCATATTGACTGCCTATCATGGTTACATTTCTAGCTCAAGGCAGTATATTTTTAATACTTATTTTTTAGTTTATGCATATAAATGTCTGGCCTGTGTGCACCATTGTGTGGCTGGTACCCATGGAGGCCGGGAGAGGGTGTTGGATAGCCAGTGACTAGAGTTACAAGCAGTTATAAACCGCCATGTGAGTGCTGGAAATCAGTGCTGTTCCTCTGGAAGGAGCAACCTCTGCTCTTAAATCTTGAGCAGTTTCTCTAGTCCCAAGATGAGATTTTTTTTTTTTTAAGTATATAAATGCAGGTATATTGGAAGCAGCCCTTGGTCTCCATGCAGAGAGAGAGGGAGAGAGAGAAAGAGAGAGTGCAGGCAGAGAGAAGAGGAGAATAGAAGGAGAGACACAGAAAGAGAGAAGAGAGACCAAGATTATATTTTTTTTTTTAAAAACCAATTTTTAATGTATTTTTGGGATGGGTGTCTAAATGGTGAGTTAATTATACACACTGTTTTCCCTACAGTACTGTAGTAAATTGTGTGTGTTTACACATCCGTAAGAGAACATACGCCGCATACATGCACACATATGCTTGCAGGTGCATATGGAGGCAGATGCCGATTTCAGGTGTCAGTCCTCATGAATTATTTACCTTGTTCTGAAGTTTTAGCTTTGTTTTTAATTGTGTTTAGGTATATGTGTGTCTGCATGTGAGTGTAGGTGAGGGTATAGGCCAGAGGTGTTGGATTCCCTGGAGCTAGATTTATAGGCTGTTGTTGAGCCACTTGACTTGGGTGCTGGAAGCTGAGCTTGGGTCCTGTGGAGGAGCAGCAAGTGCTATCTTTAGACCCCTGCCCTGTTTCTTGAGATAGGCTTGTCTTTTTTTTTTTTTTTAAGATTTATTTATTTTATGTATATGAGTGTTCTAGCTGCATTTACACCTGCCAGAAGAGGGAATCAGTTCACATTGTAGATGGTTGTGAGCCACCATGTGGTTGCTGGGAATTGAACTCATGACCTTCGGAAGAGCAGACAGTGCTCTTAACCACTGAGCCATCTCTCCAGCCCCCAGGCTTGTTTATTGAGAGGGACTGGGGGCTTGCAGTTCAGACCAGGGTGGCTAGTCAGTAAGCTCCACAGATCTGCCTGCCTCTACCTCCCCAGTGCTGGGATGACAAATGATTCAGCTATGTTCTCTTGCCAGCAAGGCAGCACTTCACCTACTAAGCGAGGTCCCCAAACCATGTTTCTGCAATTAACTTTCTTTTATTTCTTTTGTTGTTGTTGTTTTGTTTTTGTTTTTAAGACAGGGTCTTACTATATATTCTAGCTCTTGGCTATCCTGGAACTCCCTCTGTAGAACAGACTGGCTTTGAACTAAAAGAGCACCACAAGTGCTGGGATTAAAGGCTTGTGCCACTATACCAGCTTATTTTGAAATTTTCAATCATTGTAGAGAACTCTTTTTTTTTTAACCTAGGGTCTTTAATTTATATTTGTCTCCCTCCCTACCCCCAAGGATCTACTGGCTCAGATTGGCCTAGTTGGGGATGACTTTTCATTGATTTTCCTACCTCTGCTGAAATTAGAGGCACACACCACTATACCCAGATAGTTACTATTTTTTTTTAAAACTTTGCCCATTGCTTTATCATTAATTTTTTTTGTTTTATCAATCTTCTTAAAATTTTTTTTTTCACTTTGTGTGTGTGCATATGTTTGCCTGCATGTGTAATGTTTATCCTGTGAGTGCCTGTGCTGAGGAGTCCAGAAGTGGCTCCTGGAACTGTAGTTAGACTGTAATAAGCTGCCATGTGGTACCTGAACCCAGGTTTTCTGCAAGAGCTGCAAGATACTCTTAACCACTGAGTATTTCTCTGTCCTGTTTTACCATTAAAAAATATAAAAATATTTTTATTTTTATTATTAAAATTATGTGTTTAGGATGGGCAGTTGTGAACACCTTTAATCCCAGCACTTGGGCAGTAGAGGCAGGCAGATCTTGGGAGTTTGAGGTCAGTGTGGTCTACAGAGTGAGTTTCAGGACAGCCAAACAGCCAAGGCTGCACAGAGAAACACTGTCTTGAAAAACAAAAACAAAAACAAAAAAACAAAAAAAAAAAAAAGAAAGAAAGAAAGAAGACAATTATTTGCATATCTAGTGTGAGTATATGCATGGGTGTGCAGGTTCCTGAGGAGGCCAGAAGTGTGTGGATTTTCCCTGGAGCTGGAGTTACAGCTAGTTGTGTGAGCTGCCTGATATGGGTCGTAGGATACAAACTTAGGTCCTCGGGGAAAGCAGCATACATTCCTAACCAGGGAGCCATCTCTCCAGCCCCTGTTTTATCATTATTGATATAAACATCTTTCTCTAAACTTTTCAGCATTAGGTTGAAAACATCAGTCTCAGATGTGTTTCTATGTGTACACACAAACACATATTTTAGATTTTTGAAAGCATTTAAAATTTTTTTTTGTTATGTGTGTGTATCCGAGTTCTCATGTTCTAAGTGCATGCATGGAGGTCAAAGAACAACTTTGAGGAGTTCATTCTTTTCTTTCTTCCTTGGCTTCTGGAGATCAAATTTACATTGTCAGATTTGGATGGCAAACAGTCTTATTTTAAGATGGCTCTTGCTCTGTAGTGTACACGCTGGCCTTGAGTTTACTACCTTGTTGCCCCAGTGACCCCCACCCCAGCCCAAATGCTAAGATTATACTTGTGCTTTTATGACTGTGTCTTGGATTTCTTCCCCATATTTCTTTTTCTTCTGTTTTTATAATTTTTTATTAGATTTATTTGTTTTATGTTAAATGTGAGTGTTTTGCTTGCATGGGTATTTGAGCACAGATACCCTTGAACGAGTGTGTGGGTGGGTGCTGGGAATTGAACCCAGGGCCTCTGCAAAAGCAACCAGTGCTCTAAACTACTGAGCAGCCTCTCCAGGATCGCATTGCTATATTCTCTCTGTTTCTCTTTCTCCCTCCCTCTTTCGCCATCTCTCTTTCTCCCTCTCTTCCTCTGTGTCTCCCTCTCTCCCTTCTCCCTCACCTTCCTTCTTTTCTTGGTTGTTGCTTTGGGATTAAAAAAAATTGTTTATTTTTTCTTTCATATATTACATCAAGACTGTAGTTTCTCCTCCCCTCCCAGTCCACCACCACTCATCCACTCCTCTTCCCTTTCGTTAAAGAGCAGGCTTCCCATGGATACCAAACAGCATATGGAGTTGCAGTAAGACTAGACACCTCCTTTTGTATTATGAGGCAATCTAGTAGGAGGAAAAGGGTCTTTAGCAGGCCAAAGAATCAGAGATGGTCCCTGTTCCCACAAGAAAACGTGTATGCAGAGGACCTAGGTCAGGCCCATGCAGGTGCCCTGATTGTTCAATCTCTTTTGAGTCGCTATGATCCAATGCTTAGTTGATTCTGTGGGCCATATTTTTGTGGTGTCCTTGACCCCTCTGGCTCCTATAATTTTTCCCCCTTTTCTATAGGAATTCCTGGAGTTCTAATTAATGTTTGGCTGTGGGTATCTGCATGTGCTTCCATCAGTTGCTGAATGAAACTTGTCTGATGACGATTATGCTATCTTCCATTTTTAAAAATCAACTTTACCACCTAAGTTTTCTTTATTCTACCCTCCCCATCATGATTGTATATTTAGTTGCAGTCTGATTCATAAATCTAGGGACTGTTTCTCAATTTGGGTTTGTCTGACTTACTCTGGGAGCTATAAAGAAATAAGAAAAATATCTTCAGGTTTCCACATTTGCAACCACTAGGTGCCATCTTGTTTCTCTATTGAGAAATTATTATTTTCCATGCACTAATATTTAAAATATGATGCTTTGCACTATATTTCCTACATTTGGGTAGCTATTACTTGTGTTTGTTTTATTTGTTTGTTTGCTTTTTGAGATGGAAGTCTCATATAGCCAAGGATATCCTTGAATTTCCTAGAATTTCCTAAGTGCTGTTACAGGCATATACCACCATGTTGGTATGGCTTTGTACATGCTAGGCAAGCACTATCAGCCAAGCTACATTCCCAGCCCTTGTTCTCTTTGTTGACACCAAGTCTTATACTTACAGGCAAGGCTTTGAACATGAGACAGTCCTGCTTTAGACTCAGTGCTAGTTGAGCCACCCACCTGGCTTCATATTCTTTTTTTTTTTAATTTTTTTTTTAATGTAAAAAAATGCATAGAGTTTAGTCTGACCATTGATTGTACAGTTGAGTGACGTTTAGTGTGTTTACATTGTTGGGGCAGTGCTCCCATCTTGCAAATTAAAACTTGTTAGACAACAGATACCCTGTTTTCCTTTCCCAGGCCTTGCTGGCAACCATGATTTCTAGTCTCTACTTCTATTTAAGTAGAGTAATCCCCTCTATCTATAGGGGATCATTTAGTTGTCAAAGCCACAACCATATGAGCTATGGGGGTCATTCTCATTCAAATCATCACATTCCATTTTCTGGGTCTCTTAGGCTTGCAGCCAAATCATATCATAATGCAAAAATACATTCAGTCCAACTTTGAAAGTTCCCAAAGTCTATTACAGTCTCAACACTGTTTAAAAGTCCAAAGTCTTTCTGAGATTCATGGCAGTCCCTTAACTGTGACCCCCTGTAAGAGCAAAATCAAAAGGCACATCATATCCTTGGCCTTGAAGATTACTCCATAGATAGAGGAGGTTACTCTGCTGAAATCCCACTCCCACTCCCTTTTCCCGCTTAGCATCAGGCTTTTCTTTACATTTTTTATTTCCTGGAGCTTAAGACTTGGTTCCAACAAAACATTTCCTGGTGTTCCTTTTCTCCTCCAACTGTACCCTATGTATGTCTCCTTACCCCAGTGTTCATTTTGGATTTGCATACATTATTATTAATAACCACATGACACAGTGCTAGGCTGTGTAGAAGTCTCCTCTGCTAGTGCCATTGATCCAGACTCTTCAATTTCAGGTACATTTTCAGGACAAGGGCAAAAAGATATTGTGCCTTTTGTGATTTTGCGTCCGTTCCCCCCCCCCCCCCCAAAAAAAAAAAAAAAGCCCAAGAATGGTCTCCAGGCCATTTATTAAACTTTTTTTTTCAAAGAACATCTGAATTTTTTAATCCTTTACAGATTACCAAGACCACTTTTGATTAAGAAAACTGTAGAAAGTTAGTAACTGCCACAGGCAGATGCCAGGTGGTAGCATGTGTCAATTTTCCAGAGTCCTGCTTTGCAGGTTATTGGAATACACTGCCCAGGGTCTCTGCTTAAACTTGCTGGAATCACTCATGGCATATTTTAGTACACAGTTCACTTTTCCCCATATTTCTTTGTACTCTTGAGCATTCTTACAGAATTTTTTATGGTCCTTAGAATATTCTTCAGCTAGGTGAGCCTGGAGTGGGTGCTCAGGATGGGGGTCATTCACCGGTACTATAAGGGACTGGATTACTTGGTCAGTCTTGGTGGCTGGCTTCCAGTTTTCAGCACTAATTACTGGCAGATAGACTTGCCCCCCCCTTCTCATCGATGTTAGGGTGGTAGTTCATTGTTTTAAGTGTGATCTTGGGTGGTTTGAAAGGATACTGTAATGGAAAGTTGATTTCAGTTCTAAAGGCTCCCTTATCATGTGGAGGGTTGTCAGGAACAGTAAGCCCTTGCCAAGTCAATAAATTTAGCTTCATCAACTTGGATGTTAACAGAAGTTTTTCATTCCAGTATCATGGATCCCTTCAAGCTCCTTCATCAGTCTCTTGCTGGTTGCCATCTTGGATCTGGTACTGTTGCTTTCCCAAAATGCCACTTATTAAACTTTTTTAGTTGGCCTCTACAGTTCAGATCACCCTAAGCCACTCCATGTTTCTATATCCTAGGCTCATTAAGCCTTGCTCAAAGTCCCAAAGTTTTACATTTTTTCCAACAAACAGTATGGTCAAGCCTGTCACAGCAATTACCCTAGTCCTTGGTACCAACTTATGTCTTAGTCACTGTTTTTTTGCTATGAAGAGACACCATGACCAAGGCAACTATTATGAAAGAAAGCATTAATTAGGGGCTTCCTTACAATTTCAGAGGTTTAGTCTGTAATCAGCATGGCAGCATGCAGATTCATGCTAGAACAGTAGCTGAAAGCTACATCCAGATCAGCAGGCAGAGAGGCTTGGGGGAGGGGGCTGATACGGCTTTTGAAACCTCAAAGCCCACCTCCCAGTGATGCATTTCCTCCAACAAGGTCACACTTCTGTGAGCCTATGGGGCCATTCTTACTCAAATCACCATACCAGTAGATGCCTATAACTGAAGTCTATATAAAATTGGCTTTTATTCTGTATCCACTTAGAAGTTTATTTTGTTGTTTTTAGATAGTGACCCAAAAGTCTTTCAAATTTGTATAATTTAAATACCTTGGGTAAATGGCTAATTTGAAGTTTAAAAAATAGGTATGTCTTTATAGTTGACACTATTAAGTGTAACTTAGCGTTATTCTGTTTTGGGCACTGGTTAAGTTAATAATTATTCATTACTTTATTTAGCAGCCCAGGGTTTAGGAGGCATGTGTCTATAATCCTAGCACTTCTGAGGCAGGAGAATCATGAATTCAAGTTTGGCTTAGGTTACATAGTGAAACACTCACTACAAACTAATTTTTAGACACTGTATCAAATTTAAAAAATTGTTTAGTTTGTAGATATAATTCTAATTAAGGCACTTGTTTGGGGATGTTGACAAACAGGGCCACATGCATATTGTAATCCATTACTGAATTACACTTAGACCCTCTAATTATTATTTCAATCACATTCCAATGCTAATTATATTTTACAGTGATCCTGCAAGTGGTTTTTATATTCTTGACAACTTACTTAAATTCATACTACATTAGATAGAACACACAGATCTACAAATGCTAAAATAATAAAATGTTAATTATTGAACATCAGTTCAAAGCTGTATGCTCCTTACATTAAATTTTTGCAGAGAAACTAAAGACTTTGGATCTGTTGATAAACACTTTCTGCTGCACTGTAAAGCTGGTCTGTAAGCAAATGGATGATACAGTAAGAATGGTCTAAAGCACAGAATATTAGAAAATGATAGATTGTAATGTTCTATTTCCTAGACTTAAAAGATTACTTGCGGTAGATGGGCTGGAGAGATGGCTCAGTGGTTAAGAGCACTGTCTGCTCTTCCAAAGGTCATGGGTTCAATTCCTGGCGACCACATAGTGCCTCACAACCATCTATAATGTGAACTGATTCCCTCTTCTGGCAGATGTAAATGCAGATAGAACACTCACATACATAAAATGACTAAATTTAAAAATAAAAAAAAGATTACTTGGGGTTAAATTATTTCATTTATTTTTATTGCTGAGGCTGGGTTTAGATAGCACAAGCTGGTGTTGAACTCATGTAGCCAAGTTATGTGTGTATGTTTTTTTTTCCTCTTATAGAACCATTAAATACAAATAAGAAACATTGTTACAGAAACATTAAATAACGGTATGGATTTGTGGTGTGTGGGAGGATAGGGTAGATGAATGCAAGCAGCTGCCAGGGTGGAGTAGTGTGGGTCCAGTCCTTGCAGTGGTTAGACTGGTCATCTGAGAGGCTGGGCTGTGGATGCTTGTGCAGCTTTGCCTGCAGCTGGATAATGTCCTCTGTGAGGTTTGTGCAGGACTCCAAGAGCCCCTGGATTTTCCATCTTTCCTCTTGATTGTCCAATTCCAGCAGTTCATACATGTTACTTCATTGCCGGAGCCCGCCAGCAGAGTCGAACGGTTCTTGAGTTGGGAGTGAGGATTATTAATTTTAATAAACTAACATACGACACATGGGACCTTTCCGAGAGGCTCTGGTGGAGACTAGACGCCTTGCTTTATTTCAGATTCCTTTTTAACCAGAGGAAAAGCAGTTCTGTACAATGAGTTAACTTCACAAGGAGGTGAAATAAGAGGTGTGATTTTGACAAGGTATCCCACCTACTGTCTCAAACAAAAGGAGATAGACTTGGAAATTCTTCACTGACTTCAGTGAAGGCCTGATAAAAGCAGTCTTAACGCTGAGATTTAACTATCAAAGCAGCTGGCAGAACAGGGGTTCCTAACACCTCATCAGGCATATCTGAGTCTGTTAAGGTATAGTTCCTCCTGGTGTCTGTCCATCTGTTTGTCCACAGCCAGCCTCCACTGCAGCTTCTACTTGTACTTGGTGGTCTCTCAGTGCGCTACCTACCAGCCCCACTCCAGCTTGCTCAGTTAGCTTGCACTTGCCCGTCTCCTGTGCTGCCATCCTGACCCTCCATCCCCATCTCTATTTTTATGTAGCCATGTGTTGCTGTGTGGGGAGGTGCCCAGCCAGGCCAGAGCCTTAGGATCCCCTGGAGCTGTAATTAAGAGAAGGTTGTGAATCATTCCACATCCCTGCTGAGAATCTGATTCAGGAGCTTTAGAAGAACAATAATGCTCTTAACCACTGAGCCATCTCTTCATCCCCAACTTTGGTCCTCTTGATCCTGCCTCACAAATTCTGGAATTTGATTACAGGCATCTGTACCATGTCTAGCCTAAAGCTATCATCAATATATTAACATAAAGTTTTATTTTTGAGAAAGGATTTGTGATAACTAGGATAATATACTGTAACAAAATTATGTGGGCCACTGAAACTGGAAAATGACCAGGATGTGGGAGGCTACCGTACTTAAGAACATCCTGTATGTGGATCTGAGAACCTCCTTGAGGCTAATCTATGGTGTAGTGAAGTGACATGATTTATAGTGTTTTGTTTTTGGTTTGTGAGACGGGCTTCATGTAGCTTCCTGAATCCTAGGATTCTGGTAATTGGGATACAGAACTGGTAAAATTCTGTTTTAGAGGGAATGGATATAATTTTGTTTGGAAGTAATTTCTATTGCGCTTAGATGCCATTGAATTAATTTTATTTGTCCTGATTAAATATTAATCTAACCAAATCTTACAAAGAAATGTGCAGCAAAATCAGTTTACAAAGACAGTTTCCTGTCTTTCTAACCTAGTCTGTTGCTGTGTGTGCGTGTGCATATGTGTGTGTAGAGGTCATCCTGAGGTGTTATTCACTGGAATTGTCTACCTTGTCTGTCTTTCTTTAGTTTTTCTTTTTTTCCTACCTTTTCTTTTGAGACAGTGTTTCACTGGGACCTGAGGCTCTCTGATGAGGCTAGGCCAGCACCCAACAAGCTCCAGGGATCAACCTATGTTTGTATCTGCTCCTGAATCTGGATTATAACACTTACCATCACTTCCAGTGTTTTCCATGGTGCTGGAGAATAAACACAGGTCCTCAGCATTTCTGCAACTTTAGTTTACTGATGGAACTATTTTTCCAGTACCTGAAGAGGTACACATCTGCTTGAAATAAAACAAATCTAGATGTGACTGTTCAAGTGGTTATAGACTTCATTTTTACTTTCTGTTTGCCAAAAGGGTAGTTTGATTCATCTAGAGCACTTGGACCTGTTTCAGCTAACTCTCCTGAACTTTTCTCTGAATGATTAGTTTGTTCCAACTCCTATGCTTGTCTGTAGATTATAGTATCTTTGCATTTCTGTATTTTTGTATATGACTTTTAAAAGAATCTCTTACATTTACTTCTTGGCAAAAATAATGGGAGAGGAGCAAATGAGAATCAGTTGTGTTCTGCTGAACTTCTCTAAGCAGAAGAAAAATAATTAATTTGAGGACAGAAATGAGTTGGTTGAGAGTACTGGTAAGTTCAGCAGATGAACATTGCCATCATTAAAATGAACAACTTTCAAAATCAGATTAGAAATGCAAGGGGAGCTAGTTGTATGGCACATGCCTGTAATCCAGCACTAAGCGGCCACATGTTAAAAGCCAGCTTGAGCTGCATGGTGAGTTCCACCTAACTCTGGGCTACAAGACTCTGCCTTAAAAAACCGAAAATTAAAAAATAAACCCAGAAGTATACCTGACGTAAACTAGGTAGTTGTTGGTAAACATTTCACTTAGGTTTCAAGTATTCTGGAAAGGAATTTTGATAATGGTTCTAAGCTTAACCCAGGAAGCAATGTGAGTTTAAGTATAGGGTTGATTAGTAGTACTAGAAATTTTGAGCAAAATCATAAATAAAATCCCTATCTTAAATGGGATCCAAATCCTAGAATGAAAAAAAAAAAAACATTTCTTGCTTTTGGATTTTGAAGATGGGGACTCACTGTGTAGCTCAGTAAGACCCAGAGCATCTCCCTGCTTCTGCCTGACTAGTCTGGGGGAGCTGGTATGCTACCATTCACAGTTCAAATCACTTTGACACACCTGACACTGTCATCTATTCCTGCAAGTATTATGGACTTTTCTTTGCTTGTTTGTTTGTTTGTTTGACAGGGTCTTTTATGAACTTTTGACCCTCCTGCCTTCACTTCCCAAGTATGCTAGGATTACTAGTATAAGCCAGGTTTGTGTCACTTTGCCCAGCATTTGCATTGTTGAACCCAGGGCTTTGGTCATGCTAAGTTAGCCTTCTACCAACTAAGCTACATCTCTAAACTCCTAGACTGGGGCTTCTTCACTGATTTCTCTTGTTCTGACTAAAACATGTTAAATACCAGTGTCCTTCTCTTTCTTTAACTTTGGTACTTGCTACTTGTTCAAGAGTCAGTTTTCAAAACAATTTAAAATAATTGTAGCCACAGGAAGTGCAAAAACAGTACGGAGGTCTCTTGGATCTTTACTTTTCCTCACAGATTTTTTTTACTAATTTTGTGTGGTGCTGGAAATCTATGCCAGACATGTCCAAGCAAGCAGTGAGCTATAAGCTCTCCCCCCCCCCCCCCCTTGAGCTAGAGTCTTGCACTACAGCCTAAGATGCCTTGGACTCTAGGTCCTTCTGTCTCAGCATCTGGAGTGCTTGTGTTGCAAGCATATACCATTATGTCTGGAAGATTTTTTTTCTCCCATCCCCCACCCCATGCTGAAGATGGAATCCCTTGGATCTAGCACATGCTAATGCATACTCTGCCATTCAAGTGTGCTCCTAGTCAGAACTTTCTGTGGTAATTAAAGACTGAAGATGGGAAAGGGTTAGAACAGTCACCAATATCTGCTCTGCTGCACATGCGGTAGGAAGAAGATACTCCACATACCACCTGGTTCTTGGAGCAATTGCAAGCAGCTTTTTAAGATGAAGAGCATGCAAGAGATTCCATTCTACCTTCCCTCCATTGAGCTTGCTCCCTGAAGAACATTGATATGGGACATAAATGTCTGCTTTAGAAAAACGTAATCAACAGTGCTTATGGGAAGTTCAGATTATAGTTGTGTTTAGGGAAGACTTAAGATTCAGTGCCAAGACAGAGCAGGGTTCTGTTTTTTTCAAACCTTCCTGGTGAGACAGGCTCTCACGTATCTGAGACTGACCTCAAACTCCTGGTCCTTCTGCTTCACCTCTGCAGAAGAAATACTCATGTGTGGTCATCTATACATACATAAAACAGACATACTTTAGTTATGTATATTACTCTGACTATGCTGAGACACAGATTTTGCTTTAATCATAGTGTGACTCTTGGAAATCAGTTTCATAACTAGTGTCTTAACTGTCCATGTGAGGTGGCAATGTGATGACTGAGGGTATGTGATCCCTCTTTTCTTTTTTCTCTTAAAGTGATTTGTTTTCTGTTCCCTTGAGGTAATTTTCTAATTATTTAAATATTTTGGGGCTCAGGGAGATGTTCCAGTGGTTAAGAGCACTTACTGGTGTTTCAGGGGACCTGAGTCTGGTTCCCAGAGCCACTAGGCTGCTTACGAGCTTCTGCAGCTCTAGATCCAGAGGGTCTGACACCTGCATGTGTGTGTGCCATGCCTCCACACCTCGCTTTAAAATAAATTTAAAAACTTTAAAATCGAACCTGGGTATAAGTAATTGATAGGTAAAGTATGAGAATTTCAGCTCTATATTAGAGAAATAGAAAACTGTTTAAATGAAGTAATAGAAAAAAATAAAAGAAGTAATATTTATACCTAACATTTGTTGATGAATTTGTTGAGGATTACCTGAATCCATGAGCTGGGAACTCACCCTATTTTATTTTATACAGCCAAAACTAAAATTTGTAGTTGATAGGCACTCTGAAAACTTCACTTTAGATCAACTGGGTGTGGTGGCACATGCCTGTCATCCCAGTGCTTAGGAGGCAGAGGCAGGAGGATTTGAGTTTAAGGCCAGCTTGTACTACATAGCAACTGCTGGGCCAGCCTGGAATATACAGTGAAACACAACCTCAAAACATTTAACAAATCATTAAAGATTATTATGTTTAAGTTCTTCAGGCCAATAATTTATTATTTTTAAAGAGGAAGTTGAGAGGATCCTGTCTTTTTGTTTGTTTGGGTTTTTGAGACAGGCTTTCTCTCTATAGTCCTGGATGTCCTAGAACTCAATATGTATGTCAGGCTCTGCCTCCTGATTGCTGGGATTAAAGGCATGGGCTACCACAACTGGCCAATGATTTACTCTTTTTTGTTGTTGTTGTTTTGCAGTGGGGCGGGGTGTTTGAGATGGGGTTTCCCTGTGCAGCCTTGGCTATCCTGGTGGTGTTTTGTAGACTAGGCGGGCCTCGAACTCACTGAGATCTGCTTGACTACCTCCCTGAGTGCTGGAATTATATGCATGCGCTACTGCCCCTGGCCAAAGGTTTATTCTTAACAAGTTATTCTGAACCTTCTGGAGAACATTTAAGAGGACAAGAATGTAAAAAACAAACAAAAACTGAAAAAAGAAAACTGAACTATGGAAAACATTGACATTGAGTTTGCAGGGTGCTACCTGATTGGATAGCCTGCTGCTGACCTTTGGTTCTCTGTAATTTTGCCTTATAAGACTGGCTTTAGCATTGTCTTGTGCCAGGTGATGCCATCTTGGTGTTTAAAATAAGCATGCTGATGTACACTGAGATTACTTGGAATATGGTTTCATTTTTATGTGAAGGCAGCAAATATAAAAAATTTGCATTTCTTTATTTTAGCCAAGGTACAATAAACCAGTTACATTTCCTGAAGCTGAGATCTATCTAGGCATATATAACTGGTTTTAAATTGGATTATGTTTGAAAATACTGCTTGTCTGTCTCTTTCTTTCTTTCTTTCTTTCTTTCTTTCTTTCTTTCTTTCTTTCTTTCTTTCTTTCTTTCTTTCTTTCTTTTTCTTTCTCTCTCCTTTCCTTCCTTCCTTCTTTTTTTTTTTTTTTTTTTTTTTTTTGCTTTTCTCTTTGAGACAAGAGGCCTTGCTATGTTGTACAAGTTGACTGCGGATTCAGAATACTTTGTCACACCTTCTTGGTTCTGCCACTATAGATGTGGCTACTCTGCTCAGCTGAAATTATTTCTGAATGTAGTATGTGATTTTAAAGGGGATGATAACACTGAAGTGATGACTCAGCAGTTGAGAACACAGAACTGCCCTTCCAGAATGGGGTTCAATCCCCAGCACCTACATGGTAGCTCACAATAGCCTGTAACTCCATTGCCAGGAACTCTCCTCTGGCCTCTGAAGGCATTACACTCATAGTGCTTACAGATGTTCATGGAGCCAGACACCAGTGCACACAGCCTAGTAAAAGCAAACTTTGAACCCATACAGTTCTGTCTGTCAGCATTGGAAATAATTTGAATATCAGTTCTGTGCTGTTTAAATTGGTCTGGAACTTGAGGTCTCCCTGCCTTAACAGCATCATGGGTGTGGGGACTGCAGACAGGTGCCACCATCCTATCTTTATTACACTTCTAAGAGATGTTATAACCAGAGGGAGATGATTATATGTAATGGATGGGTGCATTTACTGAAAAATGTACCTGGTTCCATGAGTAAAATATCACATGGCATTTCATACTCATCTGTCTGATAACAGAAAGATCTATTTTAAGTAAAGTCATCTATTCTAGTATTGTCTAGGGTAACCATTTGGATATTTATGATTTTCTCTAAAGTGTAGGACCAAAAGAAGTGGGGATTTTTGTTAACTTTGGAGAGAGCAATAGTATATTTTTGATTTTTGTTGCATAGGTATGTATGAAGTCGTTTACATTTAAGATGTTGAATTATAAATGTCAACTCACGAGCTTCCTTTTGTTCTTCCATTTCCTTCAAAGGTTTGGGCCCCATGGGATCCCTGTGACAGTATTTCCCAAAAGGGAATATAAGGACAAACCGGACGCCATGCAGCTCCAAAGTAACACATTCCAAGAAGGGATAGAAGTCAAGCGGGAAGTGAATGGTGCTGTTCCCGATGACCTTTCTCCAGTCCCTCCTCCTGAGCGCCTGTGGACTTCCAAACCACCTCCTCTCTTTCACGAAGGAGCACCTTATCCTCCCCCCTTGTTTATCAGGGACACATATAACCAATCAATACCTCAGCCGCCTCCTCGGAAAATTAAGCGACCCAAACGAAAAATGTACAGGGAAGAACCCACTTCAATAATGAATGCGATTAAGCTACGGCCCAGGCAAGTCCTGTGTGATAAGTGTAAAAACAGTGTTGTTGCAGAAAAGAAGGAAATTAGGAAAGGTAGCAGTGACTCTTCTAGGTATGAAGATAAAAAACGGAGAAATGACAGTGTAGCTACTGTGAACAAAAAACTGAAAACTGACCATAAAGTGGATGGGAAAAACCAAAACGAAAGTCAGAGACGAAATGCTGTGGTGAGGGTTTCCAGTATTGCTCACAGCAGAGGCAGAGTAGTCAAAGTCTCTGCTCAGGCAAATACGTCAAAAGCTCAGTTAAGTACCAAGAAAGTGCTCCAGAGCAAGAACATGGATCATGCAAAAGCTCGGGAAGTATTGAAAATTGCCAAAGAAAAGGCACAAAAGAAGCAAAGTGAAACCTCCACTTCCAAAAATGCACACTCGAAAGTTCATTTCACACGCCGCTATCAAAATCCTAGCTCAGGTTCCCTCCCACCTCGAGTGCGTTTAAAACCACAAAGGTACAGGAACGAAGAAAATGACTCCTCTCTGAAGACAGGACTGGAGAAAATTCGAAGTGGCAAGCTGGCCCCTAAGCCGCAGTCTCGCTGCACCTCCACCCGCTCAGCAGGTGAGGCCCCTTCAGAAAATCAGAGTCCCTCAGAAGGCCCTGAAGAGGCCACCAGTGAGGTTCAGGACACAAGCAAAGTGCATGTGCCTGGTGAGCAGGAGGAACTGCAGACATTGGGCAAAAAGGGCAGCAAAAGCAATATCTCTGTTTACTTGACCCTAAATCAAGAGAAATCTGACTCTTCCAGTGCTTCAGTATGTAGCATTGATAGCATGGATGATTTGAAATCTTCCAACTCTGAGTGTAGCTCTTCCGAGAGCTTTGCTTTTCCTCCAGGCTGTATGCATGCACCTTCTGCCTCTTCTACTTCCTCTTCAAAGGAAGAGAAAAGCCTCAGTAATTCCTTGAAAATGAAAATCTTTTCCAAAAATGTCTCTAAATGTATCACACCAGATGGCAGGACCATATGTGTAGGGGACATTGTTTGGGCCAAGATATATGGCTTCCCGTGGTGGCCAGCTCGTATTCTTACCATAACTGTAAGCCGGAAAGATAATGGCCTTTTAGCCCGACAGGAGGCCTGTATTTCATGGTTTGCGTCTCCAACAACATCTTTCCTTTCTCTTTCACAACTCTGCCCCTTTCTAGAAAACTTCCAGTTACGTTTTAATAAGAAGAGAAAGGGTCTATATCGCAGGGCTATAACAGAGGCAGCCAAGGCTGCTAAGCAGCTGACCCCTGAAGTGCGGGCTTTGTTGACACAGTTTGAAACGTGAACATGGACAATAAGGTAGGCGAGAACCGCTGGAGCTGCTACAGTTCCCCGGCTAGTTAGTAATCATTTCCACCAGCTAGCTTGGCCAAACTGGGGAGAAATCAGTTGGCGTTTTATACTTAATATCTAGCCATTTTTAGACTAAGAAGCTTAAAGCTGAACATGCTATCAAATTTTCTCTTAAGGAAGTGAGATTTTATCATTATTTTCAAATTTTGAAATCTAAAACCATCCTAAGGCATAGAAGCCATAGTGTCAAATGAAACAATTTTTGCAGGGACTGTTAATTGCCATTTGTACCTATTGTATACACACATACACACACATACATACACACACAAACTTTTGCCTGTCACCATGTGACACAGTTTGCATATTGGGTTTTAATAAGGGCTGGAGCTGGGGGAACAGTAGATAATGTCTACTTGTTTTATTATTAGTGAACACTTAGACTTTCTATGCACATAATGGTATAAAAGTTTGATATTAGGTGTTTGACAAACTGAGATGCTTGCTATGACAAATTGGGATGCTTACTGTTTAGGTATAGAGCCTGCTATACACATTGCCCAGTATTTGGGATGAAAATTAAGACTGGATAGGTTTGAGTTACCACTCTCTTGTCCAATGAGGACATAACAAACTTTTGGACTTATGGTTGGGAGATTAGATAGGTTTTAGTTGGGGTATATACATAATTGAGTGAAAATTTGGTCAGATTTCTCCTGATTGGCTGTTCCTAAATTCTTAGGACAGGCCTAGTAATTAATTTGTGAATTAATGTCATGTGTAATTGTTGCATTTTGGATGTACCTAATTTGATAGTTTTAAGAAGCATTTCCATTTAAGGTAATCTGTTTGCAGGTCAGAAAATGAGAAATGTAATTGTGTAATGCATTGAAATGTAAAAAAAAAAAGCTGTAAATAAAATCAACTAAATCCAAATTATTTGTGTGTGTTTCTCAAAAAGCTTTGAACAGTTTCAAAATAGTAGAAAATTATTCTTTGCAATAGTAATTAGAAAAGGTGAGAAATCAGATTTAGTTTTTTATTTGCCCCGTCAGGGAATATTATCTAAGTAAAATTCAAATTACAGGAGCTACAGTGAGGGTCTGTAGTAATGCCAGCTGATGGAACTCTAGTTCCCACCAACCTCTCTTAATGCTTTTAATTTTGTTTTGTTTTGTTTTGTATGTTTTTGTTCTTTTTAGCCTTGATAAATTGTCATATGCTTTAAAAAAAATTAGGTAATCATGGTTGGTCTGCTTTCTGGTCTTATGCCTCAGATACCACTGCTTTTGGGGCTAGTAATCTAACTTCCTATTTTTCTACACGGTCCATGTTTCCCTAAGATATTTTGACTTTTGAGAAAGAGTCTCACTATGTCACTTTGGCTGGCCAGGCTGACCTCAAGCTCAGAGTCCTGCCTGCCTCTGCCTCCTGAGTGCTGGGAACAGAGTCTGACTGCCTGTGGAGGCAAGGTGATCTCAAAAATTAAGTTGCTTCCAAGCTTTCTGGTTTTTTAAATTTGATATAATTTCAGTTTGGTACTTGCTTGAGATTCAAAAAAGGTAAACTTTTTGTGGATTTCTAAAATAATCCAGTGTGAGATATATTAGTTAGCATGGAATTAATAATATTAAGATTAGCAAAATTTGGAAATTAGCTTTTTAAGGCTAAATACCTGATTATTTCTGAGAAAGAGAATAGAATTTCTTCTGGGGAACTTAGTCAATGCTTTTTGATTTTAATAAACACACAATAAAATAAAAAAGATGCATATTCTTTCCTGCAAACAGAAACTAAATATCTGATTGTGACAGGCTAGAAGGTTCATGGTGTGGTGGAGGGCCTGTAAGGGAAATATCTCTCCAGGATTTTTGAGTAACTGTTTTAGATCAAAGTACTTGTTTATTTGGTTATCTTTGAAAATTGCTTTAAACCAGGAGTCGCATAAAATGTAATTTAAAACGATTTGTAGTGATCTGGGATGTTTTGTTGTAGTAGTGACTTTGAAAGTGGGTGTTGCTAATAGTAAGGTGCTTTTGGCACATATACCTTTATGGCATAAACCATTTGTGCTATTTCAGAAGCTACGAAGGAAAATTCAACCAGTGATTGTGGAGTTTATAAACAACATTCAGTCAGGTGTGGTGGTATGTTCTAGAGTTTCTAGCATTTGGGAGGTGGAGGCAAGAGGATTTGAGTGACTTTGAGATTGCCCAGGCTACATCAGGAATTCCTGCCTGAAAAAATAAGCAAAAGATGTATTTGGCTCTGTTTGCTGGTGTGCACCTTTAATCCTAGAAGGCTGATTCTCTCTGAGGTCGAGGCCAACATTGTCTACAGAGTGAGTTCTAGATCACCCAGGGCTTTAGAGTGAGATATTCTTTTATAAAAGTATTCTAGTAGAATTTTCCAAGCAAGGTGATCTAGTATCTACTGCAAGGGGAGATACAAAGTTTTCTCTGAGAAGATAAGAGGCACTTTCTGTATGGTCATAGCTCAAGTGAGCATTTTTTATTTTGTTGTCTCATTTTGGAAGAAAATTGACTAAAGGACTAGAATGAGCAAGGGCAGAAACCAAGTGAGAAAGTTGTCAAAGGGTGTCTTTAGAAATTTTAAAACACCAAAAGAATTATTTCTTTTTTTCATTTTTTTCGAACTGAGAAACCAAGGAAATAGAATGGTCATTTAGAAGAGAGATTTATCCAGTTTTTTCCCCACAAAGCAGGTGACCTGTAAGAGTCTTGTGAAGGAGTTGGGAAGACTAGGATTCACTTGTCTGAAGTCTATGACTTGATGGTGTTGTCCCTAAGTGTTTTGTCATGTATGGCAGGCTGGGCTACAACCCAACCTTGAGCTTCTGATCCTCCTGCCTCCACCTCTTATGCCAAGATTCCTGGTGCTCAGCACGACACCAGTTTATGTGATAATGAGTAGTGAGCTCAGGTTTTTCCTCTAGGCACTCTACTAACAGTTTCATCATCCCCAGTCTCTTAAGTGATTTTGATATTTTTGTTTTAATGTTTTCGAGTTTTAGAGCAGGATTACACTCTATAGCCCAGGCTGACTGTGGGGTCTTCTGTGCTGGTATGATAGGGCATACAGTAACAAGTGACTGGGAACAAAATGTTAGTGATGGTGATTATAGATTAATATTATGTAGAGCAAACAGGAATTTATTTCTGAAGACACTGTAGGCAGGCAACATAGAACTGGTACTAAAATCGGCTGTTTCAGAGTTTTAGCTAATTAAGAGAAATTGTTACTTTCTAAAGTTGTTTATTGAAGGAAACACATGTTTAAGACATTGCAAAGTGGCCAGTTTGCCTTTATACTGAATAACTGAATTGAGGACCGGAAATCAGAAGTTTATAGTATGTATTTAAAATTAGATATTCTCATTTGAGGTGTGAATGTTCTATGGGTTGTGCTGAACTGGTGGCACACTAACATGCCTATAAAAGTTAGTTTAGTTCAAAGATTTATGTTCAGTGATGGTTTCAAATAGGGAATTAGCCAGACAGTGAAATTCATTTTCTAAGGAGGGGCATATTCGGTTTTTGCTTTGGAGCTATGCAAATGTAGCCATTAACAATCCAACATGAATAACCAGAATAGAGAGCTAATGTTGGGCTGGTGTCATTCCATTTCCTGCCAGGAGACAGTGAGTGGCCAATCCTCATTCATTACTTCCACCTGGTTCTGACTTGAAAGGCTCTTACTGTGTGTGTCTACAGGTTGTATACTATTACTGTACTGAGGCCTTCATTCAGCCATAATTTCATGAATTAAAAGGTCACAGTGGTAAATGATTTATTATAGTTTTTGCAGAGTATCTGAGTATTTTTGCCATGACAGTTGATTCTAGCTGGGATGATTCAAAAGGACTTTCCCCTTTTACTTTCCCTGTATCTTAAGTTAAGAATAACATTGTTTTTGTCTTATTAAAGTGAGTTATAATTTTATGCATGCTTAATACCCATGACTTAAAATTTACCATTTTGGGGCATACTTTCTTTTTCGAGGATTTTGTTACATGGTCCAGGCTGGTTGGGCATGCAGTGATCCTTCTGCTTCAGCTGCTTGAGTATAGTATTGGATCACAGGCATGTGCCACCACACTCAGTCTAATGTTTTGCCTTTTTTTTTTCACCAATTAGACAGAGTCTCACTGTGTAGCCTTGCTATGTAGACCAGGTTGGCCCTTGCTTATCATCTTAAAACCTATTTTAATTGTACAACTAAAAAAAAAAAAATCTGGTGTGTGTGTGTGTGTGTGTGTGTGTGTGTGTGTTTGTGTGTGTGTGTGTATATGCATGCATGCATGCCACATACACAAATGCCTTCAGAGGCAAAAAGATGTTAATTTTCCTGGAGCTGACCTTATAGGCCATTGTGAGCCACCAAATGTAAGTGTTTGGAAATGAAGAGCAGCAAGCTTTTGGAACTCTGAGCCATCTCCATTGCTCATTTGTACAGCTCTAAATGTGCTAAGTATGTTTGTGTTATATAACCATCACCACTGTCCATCTGTAATCTGGATGTTTTGCTTTGCTTTTTTTTTTTTTCCCCTCATTTTGGTTTTTTGAAAGTAGGTCACTATAATAACTCAGGCTACTTTCTAGCACAGGACAATCTTGCCTTCGATTCCCAGATGCTGAGATTACAAGACTGGCTTATAATCAGTATTTTTAATAGGGTTTTAAATTTGCTGAGAATTGGTACTAGGAATGCTTGCTTTTAGGATTTTTTGCTGTGTACCTGAAAACCTGCATGGGGAGATTATGTAGATAACAGTGCTAACAACGCTTTCTACTTAAGAATTGCAGTAAAAGTTTGAGGTGAATTAAGGTGACTACATTAACCTATTCAATGATTTTTAATTAAAATAATCTTCCAATAGTAACAATTGCATGGATAATTCTTGTGACTAATGGAGTCATTTAAATTATTTTGATAATAATGGAGGCTGAAGAAATTGTGTCAGCAGATGAAAATACACCAGTACCCACAGCAGCTCACAGCAGCCTGTAACTCTGCTTCTGGCATATGGGACACTGACTTCTGACCTCTGAAGTATCAGGACTGTAGACCTGCACCACTATGCCCATCTCTAAAGGCATGATGTAAGATAAAATCTTTACATTCTTTTGTAAAAATTTGTCTAAAAAAAAAAAAAAAAAAAAAAAAGGAAGGTCAGTCAGGAAAGTCAGCATTGGCTAAACAGCAGGTTTGAGGCCAGCCTGGGCTATATGGAGCCTGTCTTAAAAAAGCAAAAAACCCCTCATAGTTTTTATACTGGTATCCTTGTCTACAAGGGAAAGACAAGTTCTTCATAGCTAGTGTATTAGTGCCCCCTCCATGTGTGTATGTGTGTTTAGGGGTGGGTGTAAGTATGTTAAGGTTTTGTTTGAGACAAGGTCTCATGTAGTGTAGGCTGGCTTCAAACTTGACATTTTCTTGTCAAGTCTTCTGTCTCTGACTCCTGAGTGTTGCGTGAACTGCTTGCCACACTTGGCCTGGAGTGTTGGAATTTTATGGTTAAACTTTAAAAAAAAAAAAAAAACATGTCATGCAGTGATGGCACACACCTTTAATCCCAGCACTTGGGAGGCAGAGGCAGGTAGATCTCTGAGTTCAAGGACACCATGGTTAGCACAGCAAGTTCCAAGATGACCAGAGATACAAAGAGAAACCCTGTCTCATTGGAAGTGAAGGGGGAGTCAAAATTTAATGCATAGTAAATTCTAGCAAGGGTGTCTTTTCTTTTTAAAAACTGTTAAAGGTATTTTGCAGTCATTTGTGTCTCATATTTAACTCTCATGTAAGATTTTTTTTAGAAGCTATTGAAGAAGTCTGGTGTGGAGGATCCTGATCTCAGGTTAGACCAGGCTGCATAATAAGGCTAACTCACTTTGTGTTCTCCAGAAAAGGAAAACAAAACCAAACTATTGAATACCTGGGGAGAATATTTTTCCCAGTTGAAAAATGAACTGGAAGTTTTTGGTTGCTTAAAGAGATTATTTCTGTAGAAAGGTAAGAGTACCATCTAGATAAGAGTAAAGGAGAAAATAGATAAATAACAGCTGTGATGCAGGGGAGTTCCAGCATTAACATTTTGCATTAGCTGTGCTTGACAGCAGGTTTTTCTCAAGCAAAGAGTAGTGTCTTTCACTTTTTAGGCACATATTTGAAAGTGCTTTTGATCCAGATGCCCTAACCTTACTCTGATCTGAGTTAGACATGAGGCAGGTCACCTCATGTTATCATCTATGACATGGGGAGAGTACCACATCAGGAGGTAGTTTTGATAATTTAAGTCTTTAAAGCCTGGAACAAGGTCTGTGTAAGTACTTCTCATATTACCAGCCACTTGTGTGTAGCATAGAAACCTCATTTTGGTAGTTTTTGATACTATCTGTCAAACATTATATACAAACATTATATACTTAGCATAAATGAAAAGTTTTATCTAAGTTTCTATAATAGCACTATTAACCACAAATATCTAGAAGTAGCATATACTCCCTGGGAGTTTGGTAGTTTCTGTTTTGAGATTGGCCTTGGACTGTTGGTCCGGCCTTTTACCTCACTGAGTTCTGAGATTACAAATTTTTGCCACCATGTGTGGCTAAACTTGCTGGTTTTAGCTGGCATTTATGGAGACTAACTATTGGTGGTCATGGGAATTATATGTGGGATATAGAAATCATGATTAAAGTTCATTATATGATCATTTAACTTAACACACTTCAAGACTATCTAGTACTCTCCTATTCTGCTCACAGCAAGCATAGGCATAAGTAAAAATGCCATGTAGAGCTGGCAAGATCGTAAAATAGGTAAAGGAGCTTGCTGCAAAGCCTGACAATCTGAGTTTGATCTCTGGGTACAAGGTAGAAGGAGAGAACTTACAACTTTAATTGTCCTCTGACCTCCACACACAGGCTCTTCTGTGTGCACACAAAAGAAATAATCTTTTACTTGTAAACAAAGAGGAAGACTGACTCAAGACATGAAGTTGGCCAGTCTGCACAGCTTCTGTGTATGTTCTGTATGTTATTGGGGCCTTGACCTTTAAATAACTGTTGAAAGAGGGGCAGCTGTTTGCACATGTGTTGGGTAGGAGATTTCGGAGGGAAATACCTGGCTAAGTATATGATCAGTCCTTCTCCCTTCACTTCAACTTTTAGAAAAGGATCTGTCTGGGAGAGACATATCTAGATGTGAGTCCAAGTTTACTGGAAAGAACTATCTTCCAGGTTTGTCTAAAGCTGTGTGATCAGAAATCGGTTAAAAAACTAGAATGTCTCTACAAAGAGACTTCTGCATTTTTTTCTTGCTTATATTGCATTATATTGCATTAGAATATGAGTGTTTAGTAGAATCATAGCTACATGCATATAGTCAGAATTTTCACTTTTGTTCTGGGCTTTGCATTAAGCATAGTCTCCTGTTTCCTCCTTGCATTGACTCTTCAAGGGAGATTGTGTACTTATCCTCTTCTCTTTGGCCTCATGATCTCTGCTGCTCCTAGGAGAGCACCATTGTCACACTTAGGCTTTATCTTAGAGGATAAAATAAGTAACTTGAGCTTGACATTTTGCTGCCTTTTTTATGGGGGGGATCCTTCCCTTTACTGCATCGTAGTCAGTGGTCCTTACCGCTTCCTAATAGACAGCCTATTGAGTGATAAGTTTCCAAAGAAAATTTCAAGATCCTGAAAGGATTGAGGGAAAGCTCATCTTCAGCGTTAGCACCAAGTTCCTGGCAGGTTCTGTATTGGAGCTGATATGCTGAGGTTTTACTTAGCATTTTAAGGGTTGCAGTAGAGAAAAATAAACAGGAAAGGTGAGTTCATCACCTATATTTGTGCTTGTTTACATAAAATCAGAGGCCAATTCTTTTTTAAAAGTAGAATTATTTGGGGCTGGAAAGATAGCTTGGTGTGGTTTAAGAACACTTGTGCTTGCTGATGACCTGGGTTTAGTTCCTAGTACCCATCTCTATCTCCAGTTTTAGTTGCTCCAATGTTGCCTTATAACTTCCATTGTCACTCGTACACATACTCATACTCATACACATACTCATACTCAAACGGCACAACACTCATACAAAACATTTTTGAGGCATTCATACATGCATATAATCTATTTGGATATGATTCATCCCTTTCCCCTAACTGCTCCCAGATTCACCCACCAACTTTTTAAAAATTTATATTTTATTATAACCCTTGGTGTCCACTCACTGGAGCATGGTTGACTTTTACTCTTAGAGAAAACTGGTTGGGTTTAGTAAGGAGGTACACTTTTGAGGCAGAAACAGGCATATCTGAGTTCTGAGCCAGCCTTGTCTACATAACAAGTTTCCGGATAGCCAAGGTTACACAGAGAAACCCTGTTTCAAGAAACACAAATGCATACCTCTGACTAACTCCCTCAGCCTCTGTACACTGTCCATAGTTTCTGGGCTTGGGTGGTTCCTGGAGGGTGTGTGTGGTGATCTCGAAGTCCAGTGGAAGTTGCCCAAAGCAAGCTCTAGAGCATTAGCTCCTTTTTTCTGTAGTTGCACATGCCTCCGTTATCAGTACACTTAGATTCCTGTGTAAAACCTTACTATCTGAACCTCATTTTAAGGAGTTATTTCTCTCTAAACTAGAATTCAGAGATGATTGTGTTTATACATTGGGTTTTTCAATATCAGGAGAGCTTAAGTTTATAATTTACTATTCTTCTGTTTTTGATTTGAAATTTTAATTAATTTATTGAGACAAGGCCTCCCTTTGTAGCTCTGGCTGTCCTGCAACTTGCTTTGTAGACCAAGCTTGGCTGGAACACAGAGATCAACCTACCTCTGCTTCTCCTGAAATTAAAGGGTATGCATAGCTATGCCTTGCCTGGTAATGAAATTTTCTTTTCAAGACAAGGTCTCTCTATGTATCCTTGGCTATCTTGAAACTCACTCTGTAGAGCAGGCTGGCCTTGGCCTCGAGAATGCAGAGATCCACCTGCCTCTGCCTCCCCAGTGCTGGGATTAAAGGTGTGCACCACCACTGCCTAGCATTTGCCTGATTGTGAATTTTAATAGTAAATAGTAATAAATGGATAATCCCAGAGCTGGCTGTGCTAATGATAAGGGATTTGTTTATAGTAAAACCAGGCATATAAGTACGTAACCAAATATGTTTAAAAATAAAACTTAAAGCAGGATGTTCTGCCTTATGCTTGTAATCCTAGCACTCAGAAGACAAGGCAGGAGTTTAAGGTTAGGCTACAGAGAGTTCTAGACCAGCCCCAGGAATGTAGTTGGTGTAAGACCCTGCCTCAAAAGCAGAACAACAGCATGCTTAAAATAGTAGTCTTTCATTTGACTTATGTTCAACATTTTAGGCTTCGTTCAGAACAGAAAGCCTAAACGATAAAGTTTATCATGTTAAAAAAATCCTCTTGTTCTCAGCCAGTTAGAACCGAAGCTATGCAAGGATGATCATTAACATTCAAGGAAAAGGGGCTTTTGATGGTCTACGGAATGATGTAGGATGGGTGAGGTGAAAACTTCAGCCCTCTGGACCATCCATATGAAGACTGCTCCAAGAACAGGCTAGTATTAGATGGTAAACCTTTTTCTTTTCTTTCTTTTTTTTGCTCAGGGACATAAAACATTAGTTAGCTCCTTTTTCATTATAGGCTTACTGGAGAGTACTTCACAAGGTTACATTTTGCCTCTAATTGGACGTGTACACAAGAGTGCCCTCTCCTGGCCATGGTAGGGGTACCCACCTGGCTTTTCAGGCTCTCCAGTTCCAAAGCTTTATAGTCCGAAGCTGCAAGTTATCCAGAATAAACTCATTAGAAAAATTCAAATTAATTTTGGTCTTAGTTTAAAAAGTTTTTTTTTTTGTTAAGATGGATTAAAAAGAACTCTACTGACTGCTCTATTTTTGTTAACTTGGTTTTTTCTACCATAGGTCTCAACAAATGGCAGCTATTACATCAGACAGTGACGAGTCCTGCTGCTCCCTTACAGTGTCTGACAGACCACTGTGGATTCAGACTGGGAGCATTGAAGTTAACAGTGAAGCGGGCAGGTCTGTCTGTCTTAAGCCCTGCCAGGAAGTGAAGAGGGCACCACATCATCATTAACCATCCCTGAAGCAGATTAGGCTAGCCTTCAGAAGACATTAGTTTTATTGACCTTGGTAGTTGGCTGTACTTCCTTTAGGTAATAATTTCCAGGAACTGAAAACACTTTTCTAGAATAGAGCCTCTTGTAAGCATATGTATTGAGAGCAGCCTTGTGAGTCAAGCTTTACAATGTAGGTTTATGTTAGTTGGCTGATTCTTCCTGAAAATTAGAGACTGGTTCATTTTTTTTTTTCACAGTTTCAGTCTTTGTCACTTAATATTTGTCACCTTTGTTACTTATTATAACTCATTTGTTACTTATTACTGTATGCATGAGATTGTAGGGGATGGGAATGTGGCTCAGTTGGTAGAGTGCCTTTGTCTAGCCTGTACAAAGCTAGGGGTTCATCCCTAGCACTGAATAAACCAGGCATGGTGATACAAGCCTGTTAATCCCAGCACTTAGGAGGTGGAGGCAGCAAGCTCAAGATCATCCTCCTTACCCCAGTAAATCCGAGAAGAGCCTAGACTACTGGGAGTATCTGCCTTTAAGAAGAGAAAAAATAATGTTTAAGAATATGTATGTGGGGCCTAGTGTGGTGGGGCACGCACGGCTTTAAGCTCAGCACTCAGGAGGCAGAGGCAGGTGGCTCTCCAAGTTCCAGGCCAACCTGGTAATGGGAAGTTCCTATGATAGGAACATAGGGAGTTCTAAGATAGCTAGGTCTATATAGTGAGACCCTATCTTCAAAAAGAAAAAAAGACGAACATGTAAATGAATACTTAGTAAGTAAATCTTGAAACTCACTCGTTTATATAAGGTGAGTCAGAACTTTAGAGGTGGTATGATAGGATCAAAATGTTGTAATCTATTGCTATATGTGACTTAATGGATAACGTATAAAACTGATTTTGGACTCTTACATGGTAGGAAAGGTTTATGGATTTTGATTGTTCCTTTTGAACTTTTTATGTTTTATTATTTATTGTATTTATTTTCATTTATGTGTGTGTGAGAATATGTGCTAGATGTGTGTGCGCGCTCTTGGAAGCCAGAAGAGAGCTTCAAGTCCTCTGGACTGGAATTACAGGCATCCTCTGCCTGATGTGGATGTTGGGAATGGAACTCAGGTCCTCTGCAGAACAGTAATGTACTCTTAACCACTGCGCTATGTCTCTAGCTCCTGAACTTATCATTTATTACTTTCTTTAAAAAAAAATAGTTAGTCTTCTGGGATGGGGATATACCAGGGTTATTTGACATACTGTTTATGGAGAATTGTATCTTTGCATGTGAACTTTGATACTGGTTCAAAATGAAACATTTTCCATTGAATACTATATCAAAATTTTGGGCTCTTATCTAAATAGGCATGGTAGCCACCTTAATATAATATATTAAAGAAGAGAGGATTTGACTTTCTGTACTTCTTATAGTAGTCCTTGGCTTTCTTGTTCTGGTCTTCAACTGCCCTTCAGTAAGCCTTACATTAAAACCAGATTTTGAAAGGCACAGTTGGGAAACTGTCTCCGTCCCTTCCCTTCAGTTTATAAAGGGTATGTTCACTTCCAAACTTCTATGTGAGTCTATGTCTGTTAGTCATATTAGCTAGCCATCTCATTTTGAGAACATTGAATAATAATAATAATAATAATAATAATAATAATTATTATTATTATTATTATTATTATTATTATTATTATTATTTCTGAGATAGGGTTCCCAGACCTTTACTCACTTTGTAGACCAGGCTGGCCTTGAACTCAACAGCAATCCAACTGCTTCTGCCTCCCTGAATGCTGGGATTAAAGGCATATGCTACTGAGCCTGGCTTGAAAGTTTACAGTATTTTCCATTGCTTGAAAGACATGACAGAATGCCCCATGGAGTTTTATTTTATAGGCCCTGATCCAGGAAGCAAATGAGCCATGTTAACACTGGAAAGTTTACTTAGAACAAGTCTGTCAAACCATGGGAAAAATATAGACTTTGAAGTATTAAATATTGGGAAAGATGGGTGCTTTTTTTTCCTTCTGCTTTCTGGGTGTGTTTCATTATTCCCCTGAAATAGCATTGTCTTTGTTATAAATATATAACTGATGCAAAGATCATCTGTCTTGGGTCTCCAGCTCCCATGTTGAGGGTACAGTGAGGACTGGATGGTAGAGGGTCACCGCTACTTTGTGTGCTACCTGTTTGCTGATGTTGGGCAGTCTGACCTTGCTGCTTGGCAGTGCTTTCTATAAGCCACACTGTCTGCCAGTGCCTGTGATCCTGTCTTTGCGCAGAAGTTTACTGAAGATTGCCTTGTGGTGGTCAGGTGTAATAAGAGGCACTGATTAGTGCACTGGAGTGGTGTAGTAATAAAATGGCACTCTCAATGCCTCTGGTGTGTCTGACTTTGGGGAGGCTCCTTCCAGTCCTCTCTTGGCTTTGTGCAAATAGTACACTGTGATCTACAGCTGATTTTTAACGTATCTTGGTTCTCTATAAAATTTGTTTAAGACTAAGCAGTTAGCTTTGATGGTATACCCCTTAATCCAGGAACTCAAGAGATGGAGGCAAGGTAGATCAGGAGCTCAAGGTCAGCCTTCACTGTATAGCGAGTTTGAGGTCATCCTGGGCTACAAGAAATGCTGTCTCAAAAATGGGGAGGAAGTGGGGTACGGCTGGGTATGGTGGGCATGGAAGGCATAGGCAGGCAGTTCTCTATGAGTTCCAGGCCAGCCAGAGTTACACCATGAGATTCTGTCTAAAAGAACATTTTAAAAAGACTGAAGGTTAAATGTGTTGGAGAAAGGCTGATGTTTCCTAGGGGTCTATCTCTGATACTTTGATGTATTTTAATTTAGAATAAGCAACATAAAGAACAGTCAAAATTCTTTTGCTGTTAGGTGGAATATTCCTAAGAAAAGGACTCAGGCAATAGCCACTTGTGTTGGAATTTGGTCAGATGTGCTCAGATAAATTATACAATTTTTTTACTGGTCTACAGTGGAAATAAGGCATCTTTAAAAAGTCAAATGTTTTAAAAGAAATGTGGTGTGATGCCATGATCTGGAGGACATAAAACAACAAGGACTTATTCTCACATGTTACCTGTGATTAACTACATTTTCTTTTGTTTATTGTATTTCAGCACAAAGACATTAGCAGATTGCTGGTTTCTTGGACGTGTACCGCAGTGACAGAACAACAGAGCATCAGGACTGAATAAGATTGGAGTTTTAAGCTGCACTAAGAAGTAAATGTTAAGGCAGTGACTAAAACCAGTCATCAATACAGGGGCACTTGCAAAGTAGACTGAATGGAAGAAAAGGTATTAGGGAATATTTTATATATATAAAAGAAACAAACTGCTGCAATAAATTATGCATGAGGTGAGGAGAAAAGTGATAACACAGGTGCAGGATGCACTTGAGTGTGATGCTGAAGAATCACTGACAGTAGCTTCTTTTGAATGTGACAGTAGTTGGGACAGGCCTACCAGGCATGGGACGGTGCAGGAATGTGGAATTGTTTTGCATACTTAACCTTTGTGCTTTCTCTAAGGATTATGTTTATGAGTTCAGAAGTGAGCAGAGGTGTGTTTAAAATGGCACTCCTGTGAAAGAACAATGGTCACATGTGCTAAGGCCAATGTTTCCTTCAGGGTGCCAGTAGAAACAAGAGGAAGATGATCTGACATCCTGCTGAAAGGATGGTTAAGTGCCCCACCCCACCCACAAGTAAAATGTTGATCTTTTCTTTCTTTTAATAAAACAGGGCTGTATTATCTTGAATATATGTTTGCTTGTTAGAACATAATAAGATGTATTTATTTGCCACTAGTATTTAACATTTTGTGCACATTTTCATAACCACATTCTTACCTTTTCGTATTTTGACCCCCAAGTGGATAGGCTAATGTTGATCTTGGAATGAAATGGTACACTCCCAAGAACTAGCTCATAATTTTCCTGAGCTGGACAGGCTTTTATTACTGCCTCTCCCCTTACTGAGTGGTGCTGTTGAGAAAAGGTGACAGCATCAGTGTTGATCTGCACCTCTTTCCACAGCAAGAAGCCCCTACTTTTCAGTGCAGAAAAGTCTCACAGGTGTCTAGAGGAATTGGCCCTGGGGGACAAGTGGCAGAAACAGATCCATGAAAGCAGCCTAAACTTTTGGTACATCAAACATGAATTCTTAACCGAGACCACAGATTTTTGTCTTTGGTAAATACATACTATGAAACCCCTTAATTTTTCTTGTTTCATGAATGGAGAACACATGAGAAAATCCGATGGACCTGCTAGTACTACATTTTTAAAGCATTTTATATTTGATGGTGCCGTAATTTTAATAATAAAACTGAAGATTTTTAGTGGCAATACTGATTTATTTTTTAAACCAGAAAGATAACACCATATTGATTACTTACTACAAAAAGAAAAAAAAAAAAAAAAGAAAAAAGCCAAAAAGAAAAAAGAAACTTAACTCACAAAACCTATTCAAAGCAACACAACTGATGAAGGAGCACTTGGCTCAAGAGTTCACTTTCTGATCTTTCTGTGTGGGTGAGGTTACCCAGCAGCCCATTGCTCAGGGTTAGAATATGCTCTGGGTGGTATTTTTACATCATTTACTATAGCTGACTGTGATTTGATTTGTAACTCAAGAAGAAAAGCCGGGTAGTCTGGAGTCTAGTGAGCTTAATTCAGACCCTAACATATTGCAAGTGCTGGGAAATCCTGACTGCATTTTACAGTGATCTCTTTGGAGACTTCCATACCATGACATCATCTTATCAAATGGGCTCAGGAACTATAACAGCAGGGAGCTGTGGGAAAGACTTGAATCACAGCTCCAGGCTCTGGGGTCAGACTTGTCTTAGACCCCCAACACCAGCAGTACCTTTCATGCTCACTCAGGAACCAGATGTCTCCCAAGCCATGTGGAATTATGCATGGATTGTATCAGGAAGACCTTTAAGCTTTAGAAATCTTTATCTGTAGAGTGATGGAATTGACCAAAAAATAAAAAAAAATAAAAAAAAAATTAAAAAAAGTTAAAAAGGCAGAAGCACTGGGAGAGATCAGGTTTTGAAAAATCTACATATTTTTTTCTCATGACAAATCCTTAAAAGCATTTTAATACAAACTAGATTTTCATTTATAAAAAAAAAGACAGTGGTATTTAAAATCTAGGCCTACCATGTTACAGCTTCATTTCTATTGCTTTAGTTGCTTAATATTTAAGCTCTGCTTCATGCTACCTTTTGTCTGTTATTTAAAATCTTCACAGGCCTATTTTATTTGTAGACTTGAATGACACATTGTTTCTCACCTTCCATCTGCTCAGAGTTAAATGTTAAAGAATGTTGTGTAACGTTATCCAATAAAGTCATTGATTTTTTTTTAATTTAATTATTTAAAAACTGTTTTACTATGTAGAGGTTACCTTTAAAAGTGGTTTTTATTTTGTCTTTGTACTTTAAATCCAATCCAGTTTTGTGTTCGGGAAGTAGTAATGTGTCCTAAGAAGGACATGCAGGTTTTGGTCACTAAAGGCTTTATGGGATTTCTTCTCACTAGAGGTAGAGGCCAGCCAGCTGCACAGTTTGATGAGGGCCCTGTATACAAAGACTGCTCTTCTGTTTGAAGCAGCCTGCCCTATACAATTGGGGTGACTACACAGTATTGGTAGGTTTCTTTGATTTTAACTGTAAGGAGTCCATAGTTGGGTAAGATGGCACATGGGGACTGTAATCTCAGCACTCGGGGTTATAGTTTAAGATCATGCTATACATATATCAACTTCAGGCTCCCCTACCTCCCCCACCCCCCAAGTCCCTAAGGAGGAGTCTTGCCCATACAGACTGATTCCTACCATAGGTTATAGGATTGACCTGTGAATGAAAAATTCTTGGTTACTAGGAAAATAAATAGTTTCTGAAAACTGGCTGCCTGGTTCTACAGAGGATATGTGGAATTTTTAATGTCAAACACTGGTTGATTCAGTTTACCTGAATATCCATAAAAAGGAGCCACTGGAGTCTGGGATCAGTTTATGAGATACAGCTGCCAAGAGCACATTATTCAGGGTGGTCAAACCATGCTTGCAGACAGTGTGTCCCACAGATAGCCAGCAAGCCCATGTCCTCAACATCTAAATGCTTCTAACCTCATTCTCTTCTTGCATCCCTGGCCTCAGGGCTGCTGTACTATCTTGCTTCAAGTCCTAAGTTTCAAGGTGACAACACTGACTGGAAGCTGCATTTTGTTGGCTTATGATGTGACAAGCATGAGCCCAGGTGATGGCCCAAGGTGAGTGTTAGTACACACCCACAGCAGAGCAGTGCCATTCTTTCAGCACAGCTGTTTCCTCATGAGCAGTTTCCTTCATATCTGTCGTGATGACCAAATGGCCTCTGACTCTCAGGGCCTGAGAGCAGTTCTAGCAAGGGAACTAGGCAGCTGTGACCTGCCCAACAGTCACCACCACAAACTGCTCTCTGTAGGCTGCCATGGCAGGTATTGGGGCGAGAATAGGCCTATGCCCAGAGTGAAGGGAAGGAGGATATGGGATGTTTTTAAGTTTTGGCTTGGCAAGCTTCTGTATGATGAGCCTTATTCATAGCTTGGAGGTGTGGGAAATTGAAAGTAATCTTTAAAATATTATCCCTATCCAAAAGAATTGTAAAGGTGGAGGCTGGTGAGATAGATGGCTCAACAGGGGAAGGTGCTTGAAATTAAGGCTGTTTTGAGTTTGATCTGTGTGACCCACAAAGTTGAGGGAGAGAATTGACTCCACAAGTGTTTTCTGACCTCCACACAGTGCTGTAGCAGGCATTCATGAACATGCACACATACATAAGTTTTTTTTTAATGTATCTTTTAAAAAAATTCATGTAACTCATTCCCAGCTTCAGTAATTACCAGCTTTCGACCAGGGAAGTTGAAGTTCTTGATGCTTTGAAATATAAAAGGTATTTTTAACCTTGGAGGGTTTTATGAAGTCATTCACATGTTCTGAGGCTAGCTTAGTCCTTTTTGGTCTCTTCCAGTTATGAACTCTGGAGTGGGCTCATGTCAGACAGGAAGGAATTAGAAATGTTAGTATTCCCTGTACAGTATACGGAAGAGACAGAATTCCAGCCACTTCTTCGAACAATGAGACAGGAGTTCACTATAGCGTAGGCTAGCCTCAACCTTGAGCCTGTTCTCTTACCTCAGTCCTAAATTCTAGGATTAACAGTGAGAGCCACTATGTCCAATTAAGGTGCTGTTGTATGTATGTATAGTGGAATACACATCCATAGCATTTGTGATACTAAAACTGACCATAGGCTTCATACCCACTAGGCAAGCCTGCCATTGAGCTGTAACTCCAGCACAAACTTTAATTATTTAGGTTTTTATCTATTCAGTTATTTTTTAGATAGGGTCAAAGGCTGCCTTCACCTCAGTTCAGCCTGACTGCTTCCTGAGTGCTGTGATAAAAGTCATGCCTGGCCATTAAATATTTTTCATTTTATGTGAATGAATATGTTACCTGTATGTATATGTGTGCTATATATGCAAGGCTGGTTTCCATAGAAGTCAGAAGGCATCAAATTCCCCGAAACTGGAGGTATGAATGGTTGTGACCTATTCTATAAAGTGTGTGTGTGTGTGTGTGTGTGTGTATAAAATGGGTGTTGAGCTATATAATGTTTATTATTATTTGCCCAATTAAGGTGGTATTATTTAACCCACTATCACAATAAGGCAGACACCTGTTAGATTTTGTAATTGTCTATTTATTTACCTTGGGCTGGGCAGATATTTCACCTACACAGTCTCAACAACCTCACTATCCACCTCCTAGCCCCCATCCAATGCCATCTGCCTCAACCATTCTTGTCTGTGCTACCTCCCATCCATAATCTTCTGAATACTTGCTTATATTTGGTGGGTTTTTTTTTTTTTTTCCATCCATACCATTTTTGGAGACTAATCCATCATGGTGTTCTCCTCCTCTCTCCTGTCTGTCTTTCCCGTGATTCTCCTTAGCTACGCCTATGCCATTCTTTCCTGTCCAGCTTTTAGGCCTTTAATCAACCAATCGGGTATAATATGTTAGGTAGCTTTACACAACAAAGATAGGTTTATACAGGCAATAACCAGATCTTGAAGGTCAATAGTTAACACCAAAACACAAGCGTCAGACCAGCCCTCAACAATGTAGGTTCTGGGAATTAAACTTGGGTAGCCACCCCCCAACTTCTACACTGATGAAACAGGGTTAACTATGTCACCTTGGCTGTTGGCCAGGTTGGCCTCAAACTAAAAGATCTCCCTGCCTCTGCCTCCCAAATGCTGAGATTAGTGTGTACCACCAAGCTTCAGCTTCCAACTTTAATTTTTGAAGGGAACCTAGATGATAGAAGAATTGGGCTGATCAAGGGTGGAGGTGACGGGCTGTAAAAGACCACAGCCACCAAACTTTAATTCAGAGAGATTTTTGCAAAGGTTGTGTGGGTGTACAGAACCTACATTATATATAGGACTGTATTTAGAGTCTTAAGAAAGGTAGGGGCTGAATGTTGGAGATGTCTAAATATTTGGGAGGCAGATCTCCTAGCTTGAGGCTATCCCTATATTCATAGTGATTCTAGACCAGCCAGAACTGCATAGGAGACCTTATCTGAAGAAGAAAAAAAAAAGGGGGGGGGGAGGGCTTAGTAAGAAGAGGCAGAGTAAAGAAGTGGCCATGGAAGGGCAAACGAACAGAGAGGTCCAGGTCTGGCAGCTGCCTCTGATGTAGGCTAACAGGACTGCTGCATTGTATTAAGATCGGCCTGCTGAACCCCAACAACTCTGGCTGTGCATTTGATCCCAAGAAGCTTAGAGGAAAGCCTAGGTAAGAGCAAAACACAGAGGCTTGGCACTGCCTTTTCCTGTGCAGTATCTGACTTGTACTGTGGTTCTTAGAAGTTAACTGGACAATCTTCTCATAAAGCCTTCATCCAGGACCCAGCACTCAGGAAACTGAAACAGGAAGATCTTGAATTTGAGGCCAGCTTGGGCTACAATGGAAGCTGCTGTCTAAAAAGCAAGTTCAACAGGACAGGAAATTGAAGGTCATCCTTAGTTACATACTAAGTTCAAGGCCAGTCTGAAATACATGAGACCCTAACTCAAGGAAAGCCCCATCGCCCCAGCAAATAAAGCTACCATTAACTTGCACAGCTATTTCAAGTCTGCCTCTTGGGTTCCTATCATACATACTCTTCCATTTTGACATCCTGGGCCCTGCTAAGCTGGTTGTAAAAAGCAGGGTTTTCAATATACAGACTGCAAAACCAAATCTTTCAGGTATATGTTTAACACTTGCTCTTAGTTGCCACCCTGCTCTCTATTGAGAATGCCACTGAAAAGCCTAAATTACCCCGGATACTTGAATACTGTGTGAACTGATTTTCAGTAATTTTAGAGGCAAGATCACCAACTCATAGCATCAGAAAATCTATTAGCCCATCCAGCAGTCTTTTTTTTGTGTGTGGTTTTTAAATTTTTATTACAGTTTATTCACTTTGTATAACAGCTGTAGCGCCCCCCCTCCCCAATCTTACCCTCCCACTTTCTTCTCCTATGCCCTTCCCCCAGTCCACTAATAGGGGAGGTCCTCCTCCCCTTCCATCTGACCCTAATCAGGTATCATCAGGACTGGCTTCATTGTCTTCCTCTGTGGACTGGTAAAGCTGCTCCCGGCCTCAGGCAGAGGTGATCAAAGAGCCAGCCCCTATTCCCATTACTAGGGACCCTCTTGGACACTGAGCTGCCATGGGCTACATCTGTGTAGGGGTTCTAGGTTATCTCCATGAATGGTCCTTGGAGCATCAGTCTCAGAAAAGACCCCTGTCTTTTTTGGTTCTGTTGCTCTCCTTGTGGAGCTCCTGTCCCCTCCAGGTCTTTCTATCTCCCCCTTCTTTTATAAGATTCCCTGCACTCTGCCCAAAGTTTGGCTATGAGTCTCAGCATGTCAATAGAGAAATGCTCAATATCCTTAGTCATCAGGGAAATGCAAATCAAAAGGACACTAGATTTCACCTTACACCCATCAGAATGGCTAAG
Organism: Psammomys obesus; assembly: GCF_907164565.1. NCBI lineage: Eukaryota > Metazoa > Chordata > Mammalia > Rodentia > Muridae > Psammomys > Psammomys obesus. The sequence goes on along the minus strand of NW_026591597.1, from coordinate 2,350,195 downwards.
ATCAAAAACTCAGGTGACAACACATACTGGAGAAAGGGGAACCCTACTCCTATGCTGGTGGGAATGTAAACTTGTACAACCACTTTGGAAAGCAATCTGGTGTTTTGTCAATTAGCAATAGTGCTACGTCAAGATCCAGCTATATCACTCCTAGACATATATCCAAAAGATGCTCAAGTATACAACAAGGACATTTGTTCAACCATGTTCGTAGTAGCTTTATTATAGCCAGAAGCTGGAAACAACCCAGATGTCACTTAGTTGAGAGGAATAAATACAGAAATTGTGGTACATTTATACAATGGAATACTACTTAGCAATTAGAAACAAGGAAATCATGAAATTTGCAGGCAAGTGGTGGGATTTAGAAAAGATCATCCTGAGTGAGCTAACCCAGAAGCAGAAAGACACAAATGATAATACACTCATTTATAAGTAGATATTAGACATATGGTATAGGATAAGCATACTAAACTCTGTACACCTAAAGCAGCTCATCAAGGAGGACGACTCTGGGTAAGATGCACAATCTTCCTTTAGAAAGGTAAATGGGACCAACAGGGAACAGGACAGAAGCTTATCACAGAGGGCCTCTGAAAGACTAAGCCAACATTCTTAAAGTGGTCTACCTTATAATTGTATCTGAGCAACTTTGAAGAGCCAGTATCTGGGCATTTTGCTGAGGTTTAGATGTAGGCCCACTACTGTAACATGAGTCACTAGTCAGGCTTAGCAACTGCCCAAGCTCTGTATCTGGACATAGTGTAATGTTCTCTACTTAGAAGCACGGCTGTAATGGGAGTAGATGTGGCTGCAAAGTGGTGAAAACAGGCACATGCAGAAAGAGAAAACAGTTGAACCATGCCTGGGGGTTCAGGTCTGTCAACCGAGGCTGAGATAGGAAGGTTGCAAGTTGAATGTTAGGGCTACCGAAGTCTAAGCTGCCTAAGACACAAGACAAAGGCCTAAGGATATAACTCGGTGGAGCACTTGCCTCTTATGTCCAAGGCTTGAGTTAAATCCCTAGCGTGGGCAGTCAGGATTCTAAGAGGGGAAGTTTGTGGCTATAACAGTGGTATAACGTCACAATCTAAGTAAGATTAAGTAATCTATGGTGAATGGTATACAACATCACAAGAGTATGAATGTGCTGTAGAATAGCCCTAAGTATGGCCAATGGAAAAGTACCTAGTTAAAAGTCACTATATGGTATGGTATGGTACACAGGAAACGATGGAAATATAAACAGGGGTGGAGACACTGAAACTGCAGGACAGATGGGACTTCTAAAGACTCAAGACAAAGTCTTACAGATAACCAAGATGTGAAAACTTAACTGGAGTCAAGCATACAACTAAGGATGTTCTACATGACCAAGATAGAGCAGAGTAGCTTCAAGTGACCTCTTAGAGAATCTCTGAGCTTCCTGCATATAACTTCTAGACTAACTGCTGAGCAATCCCAGTGCACACTTGCCAGCATTACAGTTTGCCCAGTACACTGCTATAAAGTCTTCTGGTGGGGCCATCCATCCATCCATTTACTTATCTCTGGTAGGGTCTCACTGTGTAGCCGTGATTGGCCTGGAACTCACATTCTGCCTCTGCCTCCGGAAGGCTGGGATTAAAGGCTTGTGCCACCATGCTAAGCTAGTTAAGTAGTTAGTATCAAGTCCTTTCCTGGATATACAGAGGAAAAATATATCGATTCACTGGCCTTTTACTGCCTCCCAGTTATATCTGTGGAACATGAAAAAAATCACCCAAGCCTTCTAGACTTGATACTGGGATTACTTTCTAGGTCTTTAAGATGAGTGTAGTGGCACATCTGCAAATCCTAGCATTTTGGGAGGTGGAGGCAGGAAGATTAGAAGTTCAAAACCATCTTTGGCTACATAGAGAATCTGAGCCTAATGTAGGCTGAAACCTTGTCTTACGAAAACAAAACCAGGGGTGGAGAGATGGCTCCAAGGTTAAGGGTACTAGCTCCTCTGAGGTCCTGAATTCAATTCCCAGCAACCACATGGTAGCTCACATCTATAATGAGATCTAGTGCCCTCTTCTGGTGTGCAGGTGTACATGCAGATAGAACATTGTATATGTAATAAATCTTCACGAAGAAAAAACGAAATGGACAGACTCTGAAGTCCTCTGGGTTTACATTGTTAGTATCTCTTGTGGAATCCCCTGGTGCTAAGCATATAAACATGGTCCGCCCATCTAGTAATCACAGTGTCCTTACAACAGCAGACTAACAGATCAAAGCTTGCTCCTCTAGTGCTGGGAGTCAAATCAATACTCACACATGCTAGGCATTCACTCTGTCACTGTGCAGTAAGTAGTTCCACCCTCAGCTTATATTTTAGGGAATGTCTCAGTTTTTATTTTTTGAGGTTGTCGCATGTACATGGCCTTCTGTCTCCTTTCTCAAGTCCTCGGTTACTACAGGCATGTGCCACTGTGTCTAGTTTTTCAAAACAATTCTAAAAGGAGATTGAAAATTAACTTTTTACCCTCTGCAATATTGCTGGGATTGGAATACATATGACATTAGGTGAGCTGTACATCTAGCACTTTGGGAGGTTGAGGCAAGAGGATCAGGAGGCCAGCCTGCCTACAAGAGGCCCTTGTCTTAAAGAGCAAACAGAAAAAAAAATGTTAATTCAATTACCTTATTAAAGGTAAACTCTGGGGTCTAGGCTGTAGCTCCATGATATAGTGTTTGGTCAGTCTACACGAGATTCTGCTCTCAATCCCCAGCATTCCCAAAGAAGTAAATTCAGGTGCACCATTTTTGGTGTGGGGAGAAATCACAGAATTTTCAACTCAGAAATAAGCAGTAGTAGAGAAACATGAGCCACCTTTCTACTTTACATGCCTACTTCAGCCCCATTTCAAGATTTGGTATTGCCAAACATTTCCAAAAGCTGTGAATCTAACTTTTAGATTTGTGGACTGGGCTACAGGCTCCTGAGCAGCCACAGAGATCCTCCCTTTCCTCTCTGGAAGCACACATACCTGTTTCCTGGTGCATGCAACTCTGGCTTCCCTCAGTATTCTCTAACATTTCTGTTTGAGGGCTGGAGGAAAGGTCCCCCCAATACCTGGACTCAGGAGGTGGGTGAGTGAAGTAAATAGCAAGCAGGAGGCACAGACAGGGAAATCTCCGAGTATGAGGCTAGCATAGTCTGCTGGGCTGTAGGCCAGCAAAAACTTAAAAGATATCTGACATCAACTTCGGGGCTACACACACTTGCTCTTGCATGTACACATGCATACTTATGCACACAAGCAAAACCTCTATACCCTGCAGCAATGTCTGTATCAGGAAATGTAACCTGGAAATACTTCCTTTCTGTGGGGTACAGATACATCCTTTACAAAGGGCTGGAGAGACATTCAGCAGTTAAGAGTTCTTATTGCTCCTGCAGAGGACCCAAGTTTAGTTCCTAGCACCCACATGGTGGCTCACAACCAACCAAGACTCCAGTTTCTGGTCTGTGAGCCCCTGCATGCACATGGTGTTCATAAACTCACATAAGTACACACATACATGCACAGAGGACTTGAGGTCCTGTCATGTTCCTGGATCTCTCTGAAAGCCTAGGGAGTTAGCAAAGGGAAGGTGTGCAGTGGTGACTCTTGATTTGCCAAGCCTGTCTTCCAGACTGAGACTTAATCAGCCTGGACCTTGTGGCAATCCTTGTGCCTCAGGCTCCCAAGTGCTGCCGTTGAGGTACTACACTCAGCTCTGCTGGCTACATGTTACATCTGGCATCCAGTTTCCCTGAATAGGGTATATGTGAACCCTCCCCCACCCGATACACACACACACACACACACACACACACACACACACACACACACACA
>NW_026591597.1:2256380-2346316 GCF_907164565.1 Psammomys obesus | reverse complement strand
ACACACACACACACACACACACACACACACACACACACACACACACATTGTATGGAAACCTTAGCCAAAAGCTACTTGGTGTTAGGCACGTTTGACTAATCTTGTTTACAGTGGAGGCTCCAGGGCAGTCATCACACACAGCTAACAAAACATGGCAGTTCACCCCCACAATAAGGCCCATGTGTCACTGTGACACTCAACTCACAAAAACTCACTAGCATCAACAGACGTTTTTTGGAAACAATAACAAATCAACAACAAAACCAAAAACCTCTCCTTGAAACTTCCGCCTTCATGCACAGTTGTGTTTGGTGACACACATACCATTCTGAATGATGTGATCTTAAGCTAAAATTAGCACTGATGCCTGCTCAGAACCACTAATTTCACAACCATACAAAGCTAAAGGTTTCTCTAGATGGCTTAAGGCAGGATTTCTGAATTCTGGTCATTTATTCAAGAAAGAGTCAAGCAGCAAAAACTTTAGCTTTGTGGGTTCAGAATCAGTGACCCTGACTGAAACCAGGACTGGTTTCATATGTCACAGACTCTGCCTCAGCTGCTATTAATGGGAACAAAATTAACAACATAGACCCCACAGTCACAGAAAGCTTTTATTAACATGGAGGAACTCAAGAACGCTGAAGTCCCTGTACTGCAAGCCTCTGAATGAGTATGAGCAGGGAGGGGCAGCAGGAGGGGACCCTGTCCAGCACGTATGGTCATCACCCAACTGATAGGCTTGCATGGTTAGGGGGAAGGCTTTTGGTGGATAGCACATTTGTGTGGCTCTAAGAGTTCAGCCTTGACAAGCAGGTTTCCCTGCCAGACAAAAAACAGCCAGAACCAGGGACAACAGCTGCACAGACACCACCTTAAAATGGAAATTAATGAGGCTGATTACATCAGGAGGCACATTCCACCCTGATCATAAAACAAGAGCAAGAAGGCGGCTGGGGCTCTACTACACAGCCTTTCCTAGATAAGATACCTTTAACTATCAAACACCTGCAGGGCCTTGCTCCTTGAGAACAGTACATGGCCTCCCAGTCAGCCTTTAAGACTACTGTTATTTCTGTTATCTATTATTATTTGGATTTTGAACAAAATTGATGGAGTAGGAGCCTGTAGAAGAATCCTGCTTGATCTGGAAATTTTCTGTGGAGAGCCCAAAAGGTCGCAGAACCAAGTTGCCGAGATCTTTTAGTTTACCTGCAAATGTAAAAACAACTCAGATGAATGCTGGAACAAGCAAGGTTAGCTGCCTTTGCCTCTTGTCACATGCTATAGTTTCCAGTAACCCGACACTCTCTGGGAGGGCTCTCAGTCTTTTTCCTCTCAGTGGTGCTGTCCTTCTACAGCCTGAGCAAAAACTGGAGTTCCAGGTCTTTCAGGCTCCCTCCAGGGAGATCAGTTTGCTGTCAAGCTGGCTAGAATGGCCCAAGGTTAGGGACTTCCATGCTAAGTTCTGGGTGAAGGCATTTGGCTGACTGAGCCTTCCTGGCTAGGAAGACAGGGTCTCCCTAACTCATCTGCTCTCAGAAAAACAAACAAACAAACAAACAAACAAACACAAAACAAACAAACAAACAAAAAAAACACCACCACAACAAAAACTGACAGTAGCTATCTGCTGAATTCAATCCAACATGGAACATTTTGCTGAGCCTCTCCCATTTACACAGCTTTCCACTCTGCTTTTTACAAGGCTCCTGTTATTTTGCGGCAGGAGTTGGGGTGGGGGATGAGATCTTTTTCATTTGTATAGTGCCACTAATCTCAACAGTTCAGGGTCCCCAGCCCCAGCTTCAGGCTTTACTCATTCATTACTTAGGTAATGAAGACATACCAAAAACAAGGAAGAGGCCCATGGAGTTTGTGTGTTAAGATGGAACTTGCAGATCTTCAGGATTTATGGAATAGTAGAAAAAATTTACAAAACTATGACTGCTCTAGAAAATATTGGCTGCAATGGGAGAATACAGTTTCAGTGCTTTCTAAACCACATTAACGTTCTTCCAGGCCTGCTTTCATGGAGATATGGATGAGGGTAGATGGGAAGAGGCAGCTTAGCCCTCAGACTACTATGCTCCCTCCTATGCTGTGCTAGCAACATTCACCACCCTGAGTCCCCACCAGACTAAAGACCAAGTGAAGAACTTGTAAAGTTGCATGGTCTGCACAGTGGAAGCTTCTGGACTTCATCTGAGAACTGGCCCATAGAGACTTAACATATTTGAAGAAAAGTTTATCTATTTTGGAGTCAGCTCCCAGAACCCAGGGCAATCACTCTGTTGTAGGTGCTCCAAACTGAAATCTGGAGCGCACATGCTCACTGCTGCTGTCCTTGAGCACCACTGACATAAACCTTGGGTACCTGTACCCCCAAGCAGCCAAAAGGCCAGAAGCACAGAAACAGGAACAGATACTTGGGTAGGATATCACAGCATAAAAAAAAAAAGCAAAACAGGTATCCTTAGGGAAACCTGAATCACAAACAGGAGCCTATTCTGGGGTCGTTAAAACAGGGCAAGGAAAAAAAAAAAAAAGCCACATGTACATGTCCATGGTACACGTCTGTAATTCTAGCACTAAGAAGGCTAAAGCGGGAGAACTGCCATGAGTTCATGCGTCTAGCCTGGACTACAAAGTGAGGTAACAGTATGTCATCATGCTCTATGGAGGACGTTCTATTAGTGCAGTGTTCTTATGCACTAATAGTTTGGTTTCAGGCTGGTCTGTACTAAAGGAAAAGCATCCTTTGACTACACAAAGACTATCCCAAGGTAAAAGTAAAGTATTCAAACTTCCCTAGGTCCTCAGTTTGCCCAACTAGCTGAAGGACCTGCCTGCATGAGGACCTTTGAATTTCATGCTTCTGCAAATGCAGAGGTAACTAAAATTATCAGCCACCTATGGGCTGCCTAGGTGTGTAGGACTAGATCAGGTAGAGGCTACTAGGTGGCTTTCCTGAAGCTGCAGCACAAGACCCTGATCTGACAGACACAGAGCAGAGCACAAGGTTAGGTCTCCACAGTAGGGAAAACCTAAGACCTGGTGGACTGATTCACTTAACATATGCAATGTGCATGTGTACAGCTCCTTTTGTAGTACAGATGAAGGAAAGATGTGCACAATGTGGTCTCTAGAATAACGTAAACGAGAATCTGATGGAAGATAAGACACAGGCATAAGAGACTGAGTCTATGGGCTAATCTGAGCAGGGATTTTGGGTCCTCTCCATGCATGGTCCTTGGTTGGGGTATAGGTCTCTGCAGGGGGGCCCAGGCCCAGATTTTTTTTGGCTCTGTTGGTCTCCTTATGGAGCTCCTGTCCCCTCCAGGTCTTTCTATCTCCCACTTCTTTCATAAGATTCCCTACATTCTGCCCAAAGTTTGGCTATGAGTCTCAGCATCTGCTTCGATACCTCGATTAGTAGAGTCTTTCACAAGCCCTCTGTGGTAGGCTCCTGTCCTGTTCCCTGTCTTCTCCTGCTTCCAATGTCTATCCAATTTGCCCTATTGAATGAGGATTAAGAATCTTCCCTAAAGTCCTTCTCTTGTTTAGCTTCTTTAGGAGTATAGGTTTTAATATGTTTATCCTATGTTATAGTCTAATATCCACTTATAAGTGAGTATATACCATGTGTGTCTTTCTGCTTCTGGGATACCTCACTCAGGATGCAAGCAGGTTCCCTACTCAGGGGAGCAGGTGCTGTCTCTGCCATGAACTCAGAGGCTAGCTCTTTGATCACCTCCCCCTGGGGGGTGCAGGCCACAGAAGAAGACAATGTAGCCAGTCCTAATGAGACCTGATAGGATAGAGTCAGACAGAAGAGGAAGGCCTCCCCTATCAGTGGACTAGGCAAGGGGAGTGGAGGGGGAAGAAAGAGGGAGGGTGGAATTGGGAGGAGATGAGGGAGGGGGCTACAGCTGGGATACATAGTGCATAAATTATAATAAATAATAAATAATAATAATAATAATAATAATAAAAGGACATAGGCAGAGACAATGAGCCACACAGCCAATGGGTGGGGAAGAAGACAGGAGGCCACATTCTGCCTGTATTCAGGTCCTGAGCCAGGCCTGGTGGTCTATCGATGCTATGCCACAGGAGTCCACTGACAGCTTGAAAACAGTTTCAAACTTGACACTTTTGGTGGCAAAGTGAAGAATGGACCAAATGGGGAAAGCTTAAGTGTGCTCTGGAAGTTACAGTTTCATGATATTATACAAGAGCACATTTATTCATGGAACAAACATCTCTATGATGCCTGGTGAAGAGTCTGAAGCCACAGCTCAGCCAGTGGGAACTCAAAGGAACATAACAACATATATGGTGGATTCAAGTTTTTAGTGTCTGAAAAAGTCAGTTTTTGCTGTCTATGATGATGGCAGAGAAGCAGCCAACTTCTATGAAGACTGCTTAATACACACAATCACACACACACATTCCTGTTGCTGTTTAGGCCAGTGTCACTGTTCAAACGCTAAAGCAGCCTCATCCACAATGCAGCCTATCTGCCATACTTGTCCTAGGCTGCTAATGCTGTCTCTTAGCTTGATAGCAATCAGATTTCCTTATTCCCTCCTGTAACAAACTTGGCACCTTCAACATGAACATGCCTACATGTCCCTTGTAAAGGTGGAATCTATACTAGGATCTTATGGTAGAGAAGAGTCAAACCTGGTAGTACTCACAAGGCTGTTTAAGAGTAGAGAGCCAGTTCTGATTAATCTTAGTTTCCCTGACCCAAAGCAACTTTCTACCACAGTAGCCCAAGTAGTTCATTATGTAAACATCCCTTTGAAGATCCTGTGTGTGAGATCATTTACCCTGAGAATAAGCAGGAATGCTTTCTTTGCTGTGATTACACAAAAAAGGCAAGATGAAACCTAGTGACCGACCTGCTGAGCCAAATTTTTCCCTAGCACTTCTGTGGGATGGCCACATCCTACTCTGACCCATAAGATCCCCTCATCTGAGCTGCCTCTACCACATTGTCTCTCCTTACTGTGCAGTCATATTCCCTAGTAAGAATCATTAAACGTAAATTGTCAAAACTTGGACTGCTGGGTTCAACTCCAGTTTCACTTCAGTATGTCTGGGGTAGACATGAAATTCAACATTTTGGCCATGCTCTAGTGATAATAGGCTGTGCATTAAATTTTGAGAAACTCTCTCCAAAGGCAAGTTTAGGCTCATGGGCCAGAGTAGCAAAATTTCCCAAATGGCCCTAAACATATTTCTGCAACTTTGTAGCATGTATTTATGTCACGTGGAGTTCTTAGGATTGATAATTATAAAATCAAAATATCAAGTAACTCTGAAAACAATGAACATGTTCTATGTCTTGCAGCATCAGATATTCAGCCTAGATTTAATTCTTATGTAAAAATACATTTCTCATTACTATGCAAATTTGCTCTTATATTTAAGACACGCTAAATTCTGTTAAAGAATTATCATTTTTGGAATATTAACTTCATCTTATGTGTGTGCATCTGAGTGTATGTGTATGGAAGAACTCAGAGAGGTCAGAAGCGCCGGATCCTCTGAAGTTGTAATTACAGATGGTTGTGAGCTGTCACATGGGTTCTGGGAGCCAAACACGGTTCTTTCCAAGAATAATAAATGCTTTTAACTGCTGAGCTCTCTCTCTAGCTTCTTAAAGAGTTACTTTAAATAAAGTTCATGATTCATTATCAATGAATGTTTGATATATATATTGTATGCATTACCTGTATGCATAGAATCCTGTAAAAATTTTGTGGGCAAAAGAAGGTTAAGAGTGTATAAAGTCCATTAATTCACCTACTTGAGTGATCTACTGGAAAGTCTGTGCACCTTCTCTAAACACTGATGTCAAGCCATATATGGTGAAGCTAATGTATTTTATATTTTCTTTTAGGCCCATGCCCTTGCAATGCATATCAAAGATTGTGAAAGTATTCATAAGGAAGATGTGGCAGTGTTTGAGCAGAGATGTGTGAGAAAGGTTAAACAGACAATACAGTTTGTCTAGGAACCATGTTCTTGATAAAGCAAAATGCAAGAGCTCTGATTCTAACTAGGAAATGTTCAGACAAATATGAAAACTAACTAGATAATGGGATAAATGAATCCACTGCCCCAACTACCCCTTCTACCCTTTCTCCATTTTGTGCACATGTCCACAGGCGTGCAAGTAGAGACCAGAGGCCACACTGGGTATCTTCTATTCCTGTTTGATTTATTTTTTGAGACAGGGTCTCTCACTGAACCTGGAACTTCCCAATTCAGTAAGAGCAGCTGGCCATAGAGGGCAAGGGGCCCTCCTGTCTCCATCTTCTCAGTGCTAGGATTACAGGTGTAGTCCCTTCTGCCTAGCATTTTTTAAAAATATGGGTTGTGAGGCTCTGAACTCAGGTCCTCTGAGTAATCTCCTCAACATTCTCCCCATTGCACATATTTCTCATGTCTTCTCAAGCACTAAAAAGATTTTTAGTGCCATTTTCAAACCAAAACTCTGACATTACTGGTTGTAATGACTACACACTAAATAAACTTAAAACCTTAAGAGGTGATTATGTAATGCAGAAACTAAACTGCTTTTTGAAATTATCATGTGAAAGACAAGGTAAAAATTTGGTTCCTGAAAAAGCTGATCCCCTATCTAAGACAAATTGCACTTTCCGAAATTAAAAAAAAAAAAAAAAAAAAAGCTGAGAAGGGCTTTGTCCCTAGTATTGCAGCAAAGTTGCAGTTACAATGACACACAGACACATGCACACACACAGCAGTCTCAACAATATACATGGCACATTTATACATATGCCTCAAAGAGATTCTGAACTGCTATGTTCTCTAAGTGAATAAAAACAATGACGGTTTTTGGCTGTTATGAATCAAAAGAAAGTAAAAAAAGCAAACTTACCTAACATCTCTTTTTTTAATTTTTCATTACGTTCTTCAATTTGCCTAGGTAATCTCTGAGGAAAAAAGAAGAAATAGCATTTGGTAAAAATTCTTACTTAAATTTGAGAAGTGTTTAAAAATATCATGTAAAAACCAGACAAGTTAAAGAAAAATAAAGGAGAAAAAATGCACTGGTGTTGCAAATAGACTACAAATAGATTTCTTTTCTTTTCTTTTTTTCCTTTTTTTTTGAGACAAAGTGTTGCTCCAGGCTGGGCTTGAATTTGTGGCATTCTTCTCCACCTGCTGGGATCACAGGTATGTGCCAGAACACTGTGAATATTTTACTAGGGTATGCTAGTTATATAATCTAATGGACTGCATTTTAAATATATCATGTTCTTTGACCCTATTTACTATCAATTATCCTATCTCCTTTTCTCATGCTGGTAAAAGCAGTGACTTAATAATGCTACAAATAAGTCCATTATCACAAGCCTTACTCCAACTCACCTCCCATATTCTCACTTTTCCTAAAAAAATATTTGCTTTTGTGTGTGTGTGTGTGTGTGTGTGTGTGTGTGTGTGTGTTTATGTCAGAAGGCCAGAAGACAGTGTAGAATCCTCTAGCTGAAGTTCTACGTGGTTGTTAACTACCTGATGTGGGTTCTGGGAACTCAGTTGAGTCTTCTACAAGAGCAGGAAGTACTCATAACTACTGAGTCATCTCTCTAGCTCTCAGTTCTTTTTAAATTACATTTGAGTGTGTGTGTATCTACATGCATCTGTGTCTGGAGACAGTTTTTTTCCTCTTACCATGTAAGTTCTAGGAATAGAACTCATGGCATCAGGCTTGGCAGAAAGCGTTTACCTGCTGAGTCTTGTCATCACATTCTCATGTCTAAACAATGTCTAGATCAAATGGGGTTGGGATGACATCGGAAAAGAATATGGGTGAAAAGGTAATGTTAGTTATATCATTATGTCATAATAGAATTAGACTAATAAGGCTAATTAGAAAACTGTGATGATACGTTAATTCAGATTATTTTTTGTTTGATAATCAGGTTAAGGGGATTAATATTAATAAAGGAAAAATAATTTTTAGCATTGTAAGAGATTAAGGTTTTGGACATAGTCTGTTGCGTATATGTTTGAAATTTTTACTAGTAATGCTAAACCCACAGCTGCTTTGCATGCTGCAAAATATTAGAATAATGATGGGTACTCAAAATAAATTATTGGGTTAGAATTAAGAACTGATAAAGAGATTATGATAAATAAGGAGAGTATTATTCCTTCTAAACGTAAGTGTTGATATTAAATGGGATCAAAAAATGAGAGTTCCTAATAGAGAGAAAATAAATGATAAAATTAAGTTAAGTAATATAGGTGTCATTATTTGGTAATTATGAAATTATCATAATCTAATGAGTCAAAATCATTAACTTTCGTTAAACTAATTACCAGCAGTTAATTCTGTTCATTCTAGGCTTTTTTGTGTTCATTCCTATCCTAGGCCTAGAAATAGAACTGATAGTTGAATGAAGGTGTAAAATATTATTTGGTGAATATTTGGTGATTGAACAGCTCATGGTAGGGGTAGTAAAAGGGATATTTCTAGGTCAAATAGAAGGAATGTAATTGAAAAATTTTATTGAGAATGGTAGGCAGGCAGAGCCTATAGGGTCGAAGCCACATTCATAGGGATATGCTTTTTCTGTATATATGTTGATTTGGGGAATTAAGAATGCGATAAGAAGAAGGATGTTAGATAAAGAAATGTTAATTAAAAGTGAAATAAGTATGTTAATTATTCTCTTCTAGGTTGATGCTAGAGGTAACTAATTGGATATCATACTTATTATACTAAGAGAATATGAACCTCATCAATAAATAGATGTCAACGAAATGTCAGTATCTCGCTGCTGCTTCAAAACCAAAGTGATGTTTTGATGTAAAATGAAATTTTAGTTGTTGAAGCAAGCAGACAATAAGAAAGGTGGAGCCAATAATTACGTGTAGTTGTGAAAGTATGTTGCTATAAAAAATGTTGATCTGTAAATGCTATCTGAAATAGAAAATGATGTTTCTAAATATTCTGATGCTTGTAAAATAGTGAAGTGTAAGTAAAGTATAAGATCAAAAGAAGACCTCAATAAAAGTTTGGTGAATAAGCCAGTTGTGGAGCACACACCTGTAATCCTAGTACTTTTCTAGGCTTAAGCAGAAGGATCACTGAGAGCTAGAGGCCAGTCTCGTTAAGTAAAGAGTTACTAGCCAGCCAGGGCTACATATTAAGACTTTCTTTGTCCCCAGAAAAACCAAAATAAGTGGTGGCAAGACGATGATGAGTTTTAGGTCAACTTGGGCTAGACTGATACATTTTTCCAAGTGAACAAACACAAAGGGGTATATCACAATCACCCATAATTCCATTTCTAGGAGATCTGATGCTTTCTTGTAACTTCTATATGCACCAAACACCATGTGGTACACATACATACATACAGGCAAAACACTCATGCACAATAGTTTAGAGGACTCATTCAGTAACCTGTGTTACTACAGGGGACAAATATCTCTGATGCGACAAAGAAAAGCTTACACAGACCATTTATTTATTTATTGGGTGGGGATAGGGTCTTTCTATGTAGTCCACCTGGTTCCATAATTAGTTTTCTTTTGCCTAGTGCTTACACCGTGTGCACTCATGTTGACTCATTCATGTTACTTTCAGGTGGCGATCAAATGGCACACAGTTCCAGCAAGTAAGTAGCCATCACAAAGATCTATTTCCCAAGTATTTTGGTAATCATAATAACAAAATTTAGTTGTGATCCAAAAGACTAAAGATTCACTATACACAAAGCAAAAGAAAGAGAAAATACTTTTTGGTTGTTTTCTTTTTGAACACAGGGTCTCTCTTATACAGCTCTGGCTGTCCTGGAACTTAATAGACTTGGAACATAAATAGACCAGGCTGGCTTTGAACTTAGAGAGATCCCCTTACCTTTGCCTCCCGAGTGCTAGGATTAAAAACCAGGCACCCCCAAACCTGCCCTGAGAAAAAACTTTAAATTTTGTTTTACCATACAAGCTTCTCTTGCTTGATGGACTGATGGATCTTTTTCTAATACCGATTTATAATCTTCCAGTGCTTCATCTAGTTTGTCCGTTTTCTCATACAACTCTGCTCTCCTCAGTATTGCACGGATATAGCCAGGGTTTAACTGAATTGCTGTAAACAAAAAAGAAACTGTTATCTCAAGAAAGAGTTGAGAGTACCTTTAAAGGCACTGTCATTCATTACTGGTGTGGTGCAAATTAATACAGCCACCATGGGCCTCAGTTTGGAAGTTCCCCAAGAAATTAAAAATAGAACTACCATATAACCCAGCTATTCTACTCCTGAGTGTATAGCTAGAGAGCGAGATACCCTATCAGAAAGATAGATGCACACCAGTGTTTATTACTTCTCTATTTACAATGCCACAGAAATGAAACCAAATTAGATGCCCATCAACAGACAAATAAGTAAGAAAAATGTGGTACATACACAAAGTGAAATATTAATCAGCTGTAAAATATTTTTCAGGAAAATGAATGAAATTAGAGTATAATATTAAGTGATCTAAACTCAGGAAAAAAAAAAAACCTGCATGGAAAAACTCTATATGAAGATCATAGACTATGATCTACACATGTATATATCCAAACAGCTGTGAGTGTGAGTTCAGCAACTAAGATCCTTATTGAGTCACAAAGGCAAGTAATTTAAAGGCTACAGGAGAATTCTGTTCCACACTTCAGTTCTGATGCTGAGACAGCTTCAAATGTTTTCACATATTTACTACTGTAAGAAATAGGCTGAAAATCCACTTGAAAGCATGCTTCTCTCAGATGACTTCTACGAAGAGTCCCTGAAAATGCTATCCCACAAAGCTGCTTCTTAAAAAGCCCCAGTATGAGGGGACACTTGCCTAAGTACACATCCAAACCTGTCTGTCTAGTTGAGGCAACGATCCTTTTTGTCAACAGAAATTTTTACCTTTGCTGCAGTCACTGATGGCCATCTCCTTCTTGTCCTGTAAGGAAAGATGACAGACGACATTCACATAAATTCCTCTAGTTTCATCTCAAGGGCTTAAGGGCCCACTGGCATGATCTGATCATCAGAGATGAGTATTAAGTTAAACAGACATAATCCCAGTACTCAGGAAACAGAGGCAGATGGATCTCTGAGCTCAAGGCCTGGTCTTCAGAGCATGTTCCAGGACAGCCAAGATTACAGAGAAACCCTGTCTTAAAAACAAACAAACAAACAAAAACTATGTATACTGATGGTATACGTCTGGTCTGGTCTTATTGTAGTTTGCTCTGCCATGTTTGGTTGCTATCCCTGGGAGGCCTGCTAGTTTCTGAGGGGAGGTGGAGTGAGGGTGGATCTAGGGTAGGGTGAGGAGAAACTGGGGAAAAAGGAGGGAGGAGAAACTATAGTCAGGATGTAATATATGAGAGAATAATAATAATCGTCATCAAAAGACTGTGGCTGGAGAAATGGCTCAAAAAATGCAAGAGCACAAAGAAAGATGGTTATTTCCTGAAATTGCTAAACCAGGACATTTAAAACCTTAACATAGTTGGATCATGTAAAATCGATGAACAGGGGAAGTGAACTGTAAATGTCCATGGTGTGAACAATTACTTTTGAAATGTCTTATGCACACTAGACAAAATATAAGTCCGTAGTGGAGAATGTGCTAGGATTTGTGATACATTTGGAGATTGAATGTCAACTTAAAAGTGTGCTATTTTGGGTCAGCCTTATTGACAGTATGTATCACTTTAATAAACCTAATTCTAATTATCAATGAAAAATAGAAGTCAAATATCCTATAATCAGGTTTTATCATAGAAATCAATACAATGAAAGAATTTACATTCCATATAGAAAAGATTTTTATTATTTGAGGGATATTTAAAAGGTAAGTTGGGGAAGGAAACTAGCTTCTCTAGAAGAATCAGTGAACATCAAGGTCACCGCCACATTCTTATTTAATATTTCACCTGGGCCTGGGATTCATAAAGTAAGCTAAGTTGGCCAGCTACTGAGCTCCAAGGATCTGCTTCCCCAGCCCTGGTTAGAAGCACATGCCATAACACACAACTTTTTCTCTTGGGTTCTGAAGACAGAATGTGGGTTCTCATGCTGACAGGGAATCACTTAACAAACTGAACTATTTCTTCAGCCCTCAAATTATCTTAGTCTTTATGGACTTTATATAACTTGAAACCTGGAACTTGTTTACAGAGAAGACCTAGATGAAAAAAGAATATTTTAAGAAGAGGAGGAGGAGGAACAGGAGGAGGAAGAGGAGGAAGGAGCAAGAAGAGGAGGAGGAGGAAGAGGGAGAAAGAAGATATACTATAATTGAGAAATGAGCATAACTTTATGTCTGTTTCTTCCTACTTAACAGATTTCCAAAGTGAAGAAATGTCATCAAATAATTTTGTTTTTTTTTTAAAAAAAAAAAGCCTTTACAATTTAAATGTACACTTGATGTACACTTGAGATAGTACGCTCTTTCTAGAAGCTACTATGACAATTTATATGTATGCCTCACCTATGCGCCCATTGGCAGAGAATGCTGCTGTCGGTTTTCTTTACCACTCTCTGCCAGTGACCAGCAAGTCTTAGCAATTCTGCTGTCCCTGCACCCCTATAGTGCTTTGTTTCGGGCATCTCATGGCCACATCAACTTTTTAAGTGGATGCTGGGATCTGAAGTCACATCCTTCATTCAGCGAGCACTCACACGCCCTGAGCCATCCTCCAGCTCCCTTGAAGCTGTAATCGGGTTGTAGTACATCTTATCACTAGTTGGTCTATTCAGTTGAGGAACTGGGGCATTTTACTCACTGCAACATCCTTGGTTTAAAACACAAGGATAAACAAACCCATACATGTAAAGCAATCTATATGACATATAAAGTCAGTAGTTTAAAACAACATAAAGCCTTTTGCTTCCTTTAAAGAGCCTACTCTTTTTGGGATTAGTTAGCTAGACCTAGAGTAAAAGCCACTTAAACCATGTTGGCTTTCACTGCCTTCAGAAATGAAATGTGTATTTTGCCCAGGGATTCCCAGGCAGCAATACTAGCCAGCCTGCAAACTTGCCTTTCTGAAATTCTTCTCAATTAATTAAAACAATTTATGGTTTTATTGTTGTTGTTTATTTACTTTTCTCTTTTTTTTGTGGGGATGGATTGTCACTCGGTAGCCCAGGTTTACCTGGAATTCCTGGTAATCCTGCTGTCTCACTCTCCTGATTTCTTCTCAACTTTTAAGCCTCTAATTTATGGTCTTCTTACAACATTATAACAGTTAATCTTGATTGTCAGCCCGACAGGAGTTAGTACTAGCAGAGAAACAAACCTCTGGATGTCTGCAAGTGAGCTTTGAGACTGAAGCAAGAAGACCCACCCTACATGCTGGTGGCACCTGTCCATGTTCTGGGGTCCAAGACTAAACGAAGAGGAAAGAGCCAGCTGAGCACACATCACTTCCTGACTGCAGATGCAGTGTGACCAGCTACCTCACGCGCCTGCTGCCGTGCCTTCCCTGTACACCCTGAAACAGTGAGCCAAAATAAACTCCTCCTGACTTAAATTTCTTTTTTTTCAGGTCTCCCATCATGGCAACAAGAAAATGAACTAGTACAAGTATGTAAGTGCAATTAAAAAAAACAAAACAAAACAAAATGACCCCCAAACTCAGCGCTAATAAAGATATTGTTTGCACAGGAGCAGTCAGAGTACCACTTGCTTTGGGTCTTCTAGGACACATACACTTAACATCAGCAAGAATACAAATTTTGGTAATTCCTTGTCTAGACAGGAGTGGTAGAGTGGTAGTTCATTTGTGTAATCCCAGGACTTGGAAGGTTGAGGCTGAAAAGACTGCAGAGATGAGGCCAGCCTGAACTACAAATGAGATTCTGTTACAGATAATAGTAAAATAACCAAAACAACTAGTTTATTATGCTAGTCCAGCTTTAAAAATATTGAAGAAGATGATGGCTTACAGCTGTCATCATAGCACCGATAGGCTGAAACAGAAAGATAGCTATATAGCTTGCAGAGTCTGAGGCGAACATAAGCTAGACAGCGCATTCCAGGCCATAATGGGACTACCAAAACTCTGTCTCAAAACAAACAATAATAACAAAACAAAAAAGAAAAACATATAAAAGTCAAAATAAAATAAAAAATTTTAAATGACAACAACAAATCACTAACTGAGGCAACTGCAGAAGCAGAGTCTCAGATCCTCCAGGCACACAGTTTGTACATCTACTGATACTGAAGGGTTTTTAGGTCCCATTTTGCAGTGACAAAATGCATCCTGAGAGTGGTAACAGGAAGAAGCAAATGTAAAGATCAGATTTTTCATATTTTAATCTGGAGTTTTAACTAGTGTTTGCCTATTCCAGGATGTGTACTCCTTGCCTCCCTGCTTCACTAGTTCCTAACTAGTTCACAGGTTCCTAGTTAGTAGGAACCTCTCAGCCTGCCTTTATCAAAGAATTTTCCCTGATGCTTTAATGAGGAATGTTAAAATGAACCTTAGTCAAACTTCTCTATGTATTTTTGTAGCCTCTCACTACACTTTTTATCAGGGAAATACATAGGAATACATGCAGAAAAAGAATAGCAATTTGAAAGCCCTGTACTAGTTTTGGAGAAAAATGACCCTACAGAGCACTGGAAGATCATGCACCTAGGGAAAGGCCAGTGGATCATACCTGTTTCATTCTTGCAGCAGCTCTATTTGAAAACAGAACAGATCGATCTTTCTGGAAACAGGATGGGCACATCTGAAGGGCTTGACTGTAAGAACTCTCAGCTTCTACGTAATCTGAGGATAATACCAGGAGATGGAACAGTCATTATGATTTTTTTATTATTATTATTTTGTCAGGTTGTAATACAGTTTCCTACTCAGAGGACCGAAGTTTGTTTCTTTTTTTCTTTTGGATTTTCAGATAGGGTTTTACTGTAGAGTTCTGTCTTAGACTTACTTTGTAGATTAGGCTGGCCTAGAACTCATAGAGATCCACCTGCCCCTGCCTCCTGAGTGCTGGGATTAATAGAGTGCACCACCATGTCCGGCTTAGGACCAAAAATGAAAAGATGGTCCTAGGTCATTAGGTTTTAAACATCAGTTCCCCCTTTCTTCTCTCTGTAAGGAAACAGTACCTGCTCTTCCCAATGGCACCAGACTGGCATGTGTTTGGGAGACCGCTGACCATGCTGCCAGACAAGAGCTCTCAATGGTCAAGAGTAGCTGCATGCCCTCCTTGTTCAGCTTTCATTTGATTCAGTAATTTAGAAATGAATTTCCATGGGGGTTTAAGGGGCTGGGTGGGTGAAAGAATACAATGTGAGGTCCATGATTCAAAGTGAAGAAGATAATTCAAAGGTTTGGGGTGTAGCTCAGTGATGGAATGCTTGATTGTAGGTGCACAGTATTAATCCAGTCCCTAGCACTGGGGGTGGGAGGGAGGGAGGAAACAAACTATTGGTTTCAGTATTAAAATTAAAGTAAACCAGGCATGGTAGCACATGCCTTCAATCCCAGAACATGGGAGGCAGAGGCAGGTGGATCTCTGTGAATCAAGGCCAACCTGGTCTACATAGTGAGCTCCAGGACAGCAAAAGCTACATGATGAGATCCTGTCTCAAAAAACCAAAACAAAAAGTAAACCAGCTAGGCATGGAGGCATATACCTTTAACACCAGCACTTGGGAAGGAGTGGCAGGTAGATCACTGAAGAGTTCAAGGCCATCCTGTTCTACATATTGAGTTCCAGACCAGGAAAGGTTACATAGGAAGACCTTTTTTGAGGGCAGGTGAGGGGGAAAGGAGATCATAAGAAACAAACAAACAAATTAACCTAAAAACAAGTAGAGGAAAACATGAGAGCTCTCTTAGTCATGAGCACTCTGAAATGTGACAGATTGCATAACACTAAGTGTATTGTTGGGATAAACTCCAAAACATTCTTAAGCAAAGACAGGAAATGTCAAGAAATAAAAGAGTACTGCTGGGGTTTGAATGAAAACCCAGCGTTATCTGTTGGTGGAGGAAATCTTCAAACACAGGATCTACTGACAGGTTCTTGGTGAGTAATGGTGCTGCCCCAGGAGGGAAACAGGTGTAGTGTACTGGATGAGTTTGTAGGATGGAGAAGTTGTCAGAACTCCTAAGCCTTATCCCCAGCCTCTCTCATACCCTGTGTGATTTGAGATGTTATCCCTCCCTCTTGCACACATTCCCACTGTCTAGTTTGGGACCAAAGCAGCCATTGTTGATTTTTTCTGACTTCTAACTAATATGAGCCTGTTTTTTTTTTTTTTTTTTATGAAGTTAGCTAAAAGAATTAAAATCTAATTAACAATCACAGAAAAAGACACTTGAAAAAAAGTGGGTGTGGTGACAAATGTCTATACACCTAATTAGTTCTCCAAAGGCTAAGGCAGGAGCATCATTTTCTATCTTGGCCTAGACAGTGGGATCTTGTCTCAAAAACCAGAAAGAAAAAAAAAACCTAAACAAGTTTTATTGTTGTTACAACAATAAAAACTTCTGGAAGGTAGCAAATGGGGACGGACACTTGGATGCTGCTTTTACTGTACAGTTAGGGTTTTCCAAAGCATAAGCTAAATAGCTTTCTCCCTGACTTCTGGATTAAAACCTAAATTACAGGAAAAAACTATGTTGGTACAAGAGCCTCATAGTAATTGCTGTGACTGAGGACAGATTAATTCCTGGTGTGGTGAAGCACAGAGAACTAACTGCCCTCCGCAACTATTCTCTGGTGTATATCTGGGACTCTGAAAGGGCAAGTATTGAGTGAGCAAATACTAGTGAAGTGTAGACCTCACCTCCTCTCTTAAACTGTTCATTCCCCTCCTCCTTTAGTTTAGCGCTCTCTTCTCTTCTTTTCTGAAAGAGATCAAAGCATTACGCAATTTTTCACAGTATTTATGAATGAAATACAGTGGCTCACGCTGTAATCTCAGGATTCAGAAGGCTGAGGCGGGAGGACTGTTGAGAAGTTGAAACCAGCCTGGGCTACAGCTGAGACCCCATACCAAGAACAAAAACTTAAACTTGAGACTCTCTCCTCTTAGCTTCTAATAATTCAGCAACTTATACAGATGACTTCAAATTTATCAAACACAAATGCAGAACAAATGCTACCCTGCAGAAAAAAGATAGAACATGCTGAATCTGGTATGTGCTTCCTTCAAGGGACATCCTGACAATGTGGTTGCTCCAAGGCAAACTGGCAACACCACCTGGAGACCTGCCTTCCATATCTGGATAGTGTTTGTCCACTCCCCATCCCCCACCCCCGCCGAGAAAGCAAGTAAACAAATAAAAACAACTCATAGAGCCCTCTCCCATCTCTCTATTTAATACTGAAACCTTTGACTAAATAAAAACTTCAAAGGGAAAAAAAAATTAATGTGAGCAGGCTATTTCATGTACAAGAGAAGCTTAAAACCTAAATAAGTGGTACTCTCAAGATTAGGAACCATGTCTGGTGGTAATGGTACACACCTTTAATACCAGCACTCTAGAGGGAGAGTTTGGCAGATCCTTTTGCTGTTTGAGGACAGCCTGGTCTACAGAGTAAGTTTCAGGACAGCCAGGGCTACAGAGAGTAACACTGCGTTTAAGTAAAAAAAAAAAAAGACTAGAGACCAAAATAGAAATCTTACTTCTTTTGAGAAGACTTGTTAAATGTGCTACTGAGAAGGCCATGTATTGTTAGATGTTGGATCAAACAGAACACTTGAATCTTGGTAGGGATGCAAAAAGCCTGGTGTAAACTGACACAACTTTTTAATGGTATCTACTATGCACCAGACAGACATTTGTATGTACACAACAGTAATTCATTTCAGGATAGAGCATGCCAGCCCTAGAGCATTTGCCTGGCATACTTGAGGCTCTAGAGCTAATTGCTAACACCAAAAGTAGAAAGCAAACACACCCCTTTCTCATAGGTCACATTTGAGAAGGGTTGTTCTAAGAGTATACAGCTAGACGGGTGGCAGTGATGACAAAAAAGAAAAACGGTAATGCTAAGATTGTATTTTTCCAATACTACTCATGAGAGGTGACTGGACTGTAATGTTCTCTGCTGCTCTGGCTACAGGTTTTGAACACCAGAAAAACACAATCCTCAGCAAAGCATATTAGGGAGTATATTTACAGAAAGAGATAAGGAACTCAGCTACCAATGGCAAGTTTCAAGTATAAGCTGAACAGACAGTTAGGGTGCAAAGCAAGTCTCTTGATGACCAAAGCAGAAAATGCAAGTGCTTAGTCTAGCCAAGACAGACTGCAAAAGCAGCAAATTAAATTCTAATTACCTCCATGTCTTTGTCTCACTTTATCTAGATTCAAGGTCTTGGTCAGAAATATGCAACAAGCTGCACACAGGTTCTCTGATTTCTTTATTAGGTAGGGGAGTGATAGACAATAGTATAGCGGGGAGTGATAGACAATAGTATAGCCACTCAACATGGTACCAACACAAGAGAAGCCTGCAAACAGGAATGCAGGGCTGGATGCTTAAGAGCCAAGAAAACAATCATTTTAATGCAGAAATCTGTCAGCTTCTGTCCAGCCTTTAAGGACTTTTGTGCCCTGTTTTAACTCTAATCTCAATCTCCTTTCATGTCTGTTCTCCAGAGACAAAATTCGTAAGGGTATTTCTGCAGATTAAGCAGCCAACCAGATGAGACTCTTGCAAGGAAAGAGGAAAGACATGAGACTACTGATTCCTTGGTAAATTTTAACATTCTGTTTTCATTGGGCCTTCTACAAAAGGATAGACAATCCAGGTCAGCCTAAGAAATTTTTACCAATTCTTCATAATTAGGAGGTCTAAAAGTTGACCTTACCAAGAACTCTGGAATATAACTCTGAGGTCAGTTAATCTCTTCTCAGTGACAAATTGGAATCCAGCTTCCTAGTGTGCAGCACAGTGGATAGATCCACCATCTCCTGCTCCACTGATGTTGTAAATTCAGGGAGGATTAATGCACGTTGACTGTCTCCACGAAAACAGCTAAAAATGGCACTTTAGGGCGAGAGCCAAACTATCTTCCTAGTTGTGTCAAGAGACTAACTTGATCCAAATACATAGGAGTTTATTCTGTGGCTTGAACACAATTCTTCAAAGAATAGCCCATGTACCTTGCAATGTTCCTGAAACTCAAGGACAGACTTCATTGACAGGCTGAGCACCAGAAATCTCTCATGCACGCATGGCGGCAGGGCTGGTATTCTGCAGCACTACAGGTCCCTTCCCAGGTCTCTTTATGAACAGAATCTTCCCATGTGCAGAAGAGCTCTCTCACCCACCTCCACAATGCCTTTTAATATGTTCCAGAGAAGTCTCACAGGAAACATCTGCTCTTGGATTCTATTTTTCGCAGAAATTGGAACCAAGAAATTTTACAAAGCTTTTTACTCAGTATGAGCAAAGATCTTAAGGGGAAATAGTAACAGTGTTCTGTACTGTCAAGCATCAGAAAAGCTGCCAAGGAAAACTAGTACCCTTGAGTGATCAAATTTTCAATACCTAAATTCTGCCTCTGTTCAGATAGGCCTCTAACTCACAGCAAGTTTCATGCCCTAGTCCCACAACCTGCTAGGATTACAGGCTGACTATCACACCTGGCTCCAAACTGTACTCCACTACAGTACTAAAAACTCACACCCCTTACTAATACAGCAGTTCACTGCTTACTGCCTTCTGCCACACCTATCAGCTCACTTGTGTTCCCAAAACAAAGAGAGGTGAGCATGCAGCTCTTTTTACAGATGAAAAAAATCAAGAATCAAGAATCTCTTGTTTTTGCTGGGTTTGGTTGCACATACCTGTAATTTTAGCTACTTGTAAGGCAGTGGAAAGAGGACGGTGAAATCAAGATCTCTATGGACTCCTTTAATCCCAGCACTGGGGAGGCAGAGGCAGATGCAGGCAGATCTCTCAGAGTTCAAGGTCAGCCTGGTTCACACAGCCAGGACAGCCAGGGCCACGTAGAGAAACCATATCTCCAAAAACCAACAAATAAAATGAACTAATGCATGCATGTGTGCACACACAAAGAAGCTTGATCCACAATCAGAAAAAAAGCTGTTAGTAAAAACTGTCTCAGGTGGAGGTATGACTCTATCTA
Source organism: Psammomys obesus (assembly GCF_907164565.1). NCBI lineage: Eukaryota > Metazoa > Chordata > Mammalia > Rodentia > Muridae > Psammomys > Psammomys obesus. The sequence goes on along the minus strand of NW_026591597.1, from coordinate 2,326,148 downwards.
TCTATGGCCTGGGTTTGATCATACATAAACACAGACAGACAGACACAGACACACATACACTCCAAACACATATATGCACCCAAAATCTGTCTCTCAGTATTTTCTGATATTAAATCTAGCAGACTTGCAAATATTTATTCATTTGGAAGGTAGAAGCAGGAGGATCAAGAGTTGGCTAACGGCAGACTCAGCTGCCTGAGACCCTATTTCATGACCCCTCAAAACAAAACAAAACAAAACAAAAACCCCATTCCAAAACAAATGGACAAAAAAGTTCTAGTCATCCTGGTAGCTCATATCTATAACTTCAATACTCAGTTAAGGAATGAGGATTTGTATGAGTTCTAGGCTAGCCTGGGCTACAATCTCAGCTCCTAGAAGGTAGAGGCAGGAGGATTAGAAGTACAAGGTCACCTTAAACTACAGAGTGTTTGAACCCAGCCAGAGCTATCTCAGGAGACCCCATTCCAAAATCCTCCCTACCCTACTGTCTGCCCCAAAGATAACTTTCATGTTAAGACCAATTATTTAAGAGTGAAAAGTGCATGTGAGACATATGCCAACGATACTTGCATGCAGGAGGCTGAGGCAAGAGGATGATGAGTACAAATCTTGGGCTACATTTCAAGACCTTGTCTCAAGGGAAAACAAACTAGGGCACAGTAGCCTATGCTTGTAAGCTCAGTAGGTTGGGAAGCTGTAACACAGGAATCAGCAGGATTGTCATAATTTGAAGCCAGCCAGGGCTAAATCTTAAGATCCTGTCTCAAAACAAGCAAACCACCTCAAAGAAAGAAGGGGAGAAACGGGTAAGAAGAGATAAACTAAGGATGTTTCTTCTTGTAAGATCACAGATGATATGGCAGTAAAAGAATTAGCCAGGCCCCTTTGCTGCTTCTCCAGCTATGACTGAACTCAGAAGTCCTGAGGTGGGAGTGTGGGGCTGGATAGTGGAGCCCAAGACCATGACACCCTGATTGGTGGTCCTATTTCCTAGCTAGTACTTTTGCTAAGCTCACAGCACATGGGAGTGACAAGGCAGGCCCATCTTGCGGTAAGGCCGTATCTGCAGTCAGAACCGTCCCTTCTAAAAATACATAAAAGAAGGGATTTCCTTGTTTTGTCTGTTGTTGCTGGATCTCTTCTCAGCTTTCCTAAATGATCCTTCACATGAAATCCATTTTAGTGATTCTTTATGGAACCTGAATCTGCCACCACATCCTATCTCAACCTATTCCTTTGGTGCTCTATCCCAAACACTTCAGTAAGTAACTCTTTCGTGGCATAAACTACAATCTTCATTCATGTTCTTTGCAGATAAGTTCCAACACCATAGTAACTTCTCTGACTATCCTGTCAGGTAACAAAGGAGGGTGCCAGCAGGGCAGTTCCAAGACAGGGAAGCTGAGAATGAAGTTTTCTTATTAAATGCTATACTTTTCTCATTAAATGCTACACACTCTGGACTTTGGTCTAGGTAATGTGGTTGGAGAAATCAGTTTTATCATCTATTAAGTGTGTGGTCTTGTCCTTACTACCCACACATTAACTTAAAACAAATAACATTAGCTTAGTGGCTTGTACACTTTTTGTATCCAACAAACAGCTACTACCCTCCACAATGTATCCCTTGACACTTACTATGCTCTGTAGCTACAATGCCACTAAGGTATTCAAAATTAACAAGCACAATTTTTTTTTTTTAAATGTAGGAGGGCTGTCTGTCTGTACATCTGCATGTCAGAAGAGGTCATCAGATCCCTTTATAGATGGTCTTGAGCTACTATGTGGTTGCTGGGAATTGAACTCAGGACCTCTGGAAGAGCAGCCTGTGTTCTTAACCACTGAGCCATCTCTCCAACACAACAAGCGCAACTCATAACACAGTGCTAAATACATTTACAAAAAGTTCGTTGCAGAAATTTTAGCAACTTAACCTTAGTACTCATCATTTAAGAAAAAGTAAAAGGCAGCAGTGAAAATGTACTTTAGCAGTAGAGCACCTGCCCAGGGCTTGGGTTTGATCTCTAAAGCCACAAAAAAACCAAGAAGGTAAAGGTATAAGTATAGATACATGTTATAAGCATGTTATAGATCACTGAGGTAGAAGATCGAGTTCTAAATACATGGGGAAAACCCAGCAAGTTCTTTGTTAGGCTGAATGGTTCTGCATGCTATAGTCACAATACTGTGGAAGTGAGGGTAGGAAGACTGGGAGGTAGAGTTCAAGCTGAGCTTTACAGTCACACCTTGCCTCAGAAAACAAACACAGTAATGAATTAAAAGTTTAGAAGAGTTCTAAGTAAGGCAGGCATGATGGCTCAGGTCTGTAACATCAGCATTTGGAATGCAAAGGCAAGAGGATTGTTGTAAGTTCATTCTACATATTAAGTTTCAGTTCAATCAAGATGACACTGTGAGAACATATCCCCCCAAAGCAACACCACCGCCAACAAAAGTGGCTTAAGAGGCAGATAACCCACAGCCCTTTACCTGTTTCTCTTCTTCTGGCATGTTTTTTTCCAGTTCAATTAGGTATTCTTCATCCAGTTCAGAACTTGAGTCATCACTGGCTTTGTTCCCCAACATGTGCGCCCCTGATTGCTCCTCCTCAAATGAGGCGCTACAGTCATGAAAACACTCCTCTTCCCCATGGTCCTCCTGGGGATGCGTTTCAGCATCCTTTAGTGGCTTGCTCTGATCCTTGGGATCAGGAACCTGGGGGCTAGCAGACACTGCTCCCTGAGAGTCTGTAACTTTCAAACCATTGAACAGATCTTCTGGAACCTTATAGTTTTCTGACTTCTCCTCCATGCTGAGTTCAGGGAAGGAAGCAAGGCTAAATGTCTGGAAAAAGAATAAAAGAAAAAAAAATATTTTATGTAATGATGTTTATGTATGTATTAAATTCTGTCTTTCACACCTAAATAAACCTCTGCATCCAATTCCCAAATACAACTTGACTTTTGCCTGGGAGCCATTATTTTAATTAGTTTATTGTTGTGGTTTTCAAGGCAGGATTTCTCTTCGTAACCCTGGCTCTCCCGGAACTTTCTTTGTAGACCAGGCTGGCCTCGAACTCAGAGATTCACCTGCCCTCTGCCTCCTCCAACCACCAAGTGCCACCATGCTGGGCCAAGGGAGTCATTTTTAAAAACAGGGTATCATCAAGTGTAGTGGCGTATCCCTGCATCATTTAGGAGATGGAGGCAGGAAGTCCAGAAGTTCAAGGTCATCCTTTGGCATCATAGCAAGTGTGAGGCTAGCCTAGGCTACATGAGACCCTATATTAGCTCCTTCCCCAACCCCCAAATAGATTAAGTCACCGTTTTAACCACTCAGCCAGACCCTCAATCCATACCCTAATTTAAAAGGCTGATTTTAATGCGACTCTTTCACGTCCTGCTGTTTTCTGGGTGGCAAAAATTAGGCAGAGGCCAAAACAGTGGCAGGAAGAAAAAGAAACGATTCTAATCTTTGTTCAAACTAAATGACCAAGTCAGCAACAGAAAACAACAAAGTCCGCCTGGGCTACGACCATCGCCACGGGAAAACGAAGTAAGTTTCTTGTGGAGCCCAAGATGGCACCTGTGCCCAAACCGTGCTCATCAAGTTAACCGAAATGCCAAACCGTACAGCCTAGGTGGCTAATTCTGGAAGGGAAGTCTTTGCGCAGATGTTCTCACAGGATCCTCGAGCGGTAGAACCAGGTTTTGGGGGCTGGTTCTCAACCCTCGCTGCGCGACGCTGCTGTCCAGATCCTGACATTATTGGTCTGCAGTGGAGCCAGGGCCCCTGTATTTTTTTTTTTTTTAAGTGACCCGAGTAATTATTACGCGCAGCCTATTAACCACGGCCGCCCTAGAAGCTGAGTCAGACCCTTCTTCTGGTCGTAGCAAAACCACGCCATTGGCCCATTGTCGCGTTGGAGTCCGAATTCTTCCTAACCCGTTCCAAGAAAAGTTAAAACAGCGGGTCAGGAAGACGCAGGCCTCGCTTCTACGCGGCTGTCGCTCTCCTCCCAGATCTAAGTCAAGGTTAGAAAAGCCCGCGCCGCCCCGCGCCTGTCCCCGGCCACAGTCCTCACCCCACGCCGCGAAACCCACGGCGCTCTCCGCAACCTCACAGCTCCGCTCTCTACCGCTCCGGCCTCCCAGACCCTCTACTTCCGTCAGGTGCACTTCCGGTTGCGCCCACCAATGGTATTGTCGTTGGGAAAGCAGTCTGGGAAATGTAGTGGCCAACTCAAAGAGAGTGAGCGGAAGTAGCTTGTGACGTCATTGTACGGCTCAGTACTAAGAGCCACAGCTGCCATCTTAAGTTACGTCAAAACCTGTTATTAAGCGCAAGGTAATTTTTCAAAAGTGAGTTCGTGTTGTTTTAAAAGCGTCTTTATTCTGGCGACCCTCGTGCTAGGAATGTGCAGAAGAATCTGAAAACAAACTTGGTCCCGAGATATTTCTCTCTAGTAGGTTTCAAAGTGCCTTTCGAGAGATCTGCTGGGAGAAAAGCAGTTTTCGTTACACTAAATATATCCCACTCGTTTTCTCATGGTTGTATGGTGTTTTCCAGAGGCTGTCTTCTGAGACAGTGCAATGGAAGGAATGCAAAAAGAGATGGATCATTCCAGCTGCTAGGCAAGCCCTTTTACCTGTGAGCTAGACAGACCTTCAGCCTCCCGACTGTCCTGTATTAAACCAGAGATTTGCAAAAATTGAAACAATGCCACTCTTCTTCAGACAGGATAGCAGAGATGAAGAAAATTAAAGACGTGGGGAGGGAAGGGGGCCTCTCATCAAGTCTGGTTGAAGTCTCTCCTAGGGTGAGTCAAGAATTTCCACAAGGGGCTAGAGACAAGGCTCAGTGGTTGAGAGCACCGGCTGCTCTTCCAGAGGACCAGGGTTCGATTCCCAGCACCCACATGGCAGCTCACCACTGTCTGTAACTCCAGCTCCAGGGATTTTGATACCCTCATCTGATCTCCATGACCACCATGGTACACAGACATACATGTAGACAAAGAGACACACCAAGTTAATTAATAATAATAAACTTAAAAAGAATTTCCACCGAGCTCTACAAAATTTCATAGATAAACACTGTTCCTTTTTTTTTTGTTTATTTTTTAATGCAGATACTTTAATAACTAAAATTGAAATGAAACATGCTTAAGGTATAAATCATATCCAGTGAAGCATGAACCTCTAATTTTCTGACAAGTAAGGGGCTGGTGAGATGATTTTGTGGAATAAGGCACTTGCTAACAAGCTTGTTGACCAGTGTTTGAGCCCCAGGACCCACATAGTAGAAGAAGAGACTCAAGTCCTGCAGGTTGTCCTCTGATCCATGCTTTTATATCATGCATTCACACGTCTGTCTGTACTTGCCTGTCTTTCTGGCGCTCTCTTTCTTGCTAAATATTAATACTAAATAAAATAAATAAAAAGCATACCATTCTAGTGTTGTTTGCCATAGTTGTTTTTGTAATTTGGCTCACTTTGTCTGATGTACTAGTGTCAGTAATTTAGCTAAAATTTTTCTGAGTAAATATTTCCTTTGATTAGAAATTAAAAAGTAGCTGGGCATGGTGGCACATGCCTGTAATCCCAGCACTGAGGAGGCAGAGGTAGGTGGATCTCTATGAGTTCAAGGCCAGCCTGGTCAACAAAGGGAGTCCAGGACAGCCAAAGCTACACACAGAAACCCTGTCTTGGAAAAAATAAATAAATAAATAAATAAATAAATAAATAAATAGATAGATAGATAGATAGATAAGTATACCACATTACTTTTTTTTTAATCTTTCAAATTCTTTCAATAACTTTAAAATCGACCAAAGTAGCTAGATGAGGTGGCTCATGGGTATAATTCCAGTGTTTGGGACACAGAGGCAGGAAGATCACAGAAGTTTGAGACTAGTCTGGGCTTTGAAGTGAGTTCTATGTCAGCTGTGGCTACCGAATGAGTACCTGTTGGAAAAAAAATGCTAACAAAATGTATTTATGTATTAGGGATGGAGACATTTTTCTCGGCCTGCTGTAATCCTACCTACTTCCACGAAGGCAGAGGCTGAAAGGTTGAAAGTTTTAGGTGAGCCTGCCTGGGCTATTCAGAGAGTTCACAACTGACTTGGGTATATTAGTAAGACCATGTGTACACAAAACAAAAAAAGGGCTGAGTTGAATAGTGCTTGCCTAGCGTGTATGAGGCTGTCAGTTCAAGCTCCATCACTGAAAAGAGAGGGGGTGTTGGGGAGGATGACGGAGGGAAAGCAGGAGAAAAAGAAGGAGGAAGAGAAGGAGAGAGAAAAAGTATGATTTAGACATCTAAGCAAGACTGCTTCAGAGGTCCAAGCTAACTACATGGCTCATTTGCCCGTCTTTTTCTTAAGGACCTCATTTTTTTGTTTGTTTCTTTTGAGAGATTCACTATGTAGCCCTGGTTAGCCTGGAACTTACTGTGTAGACCAAGATGACCTCACACTTACAGAGATCTGGCTGTCTTCGCCTTCAGATTGCTTCAGACTGGCCTTCAGATTAGAAGCATGAGCCACCATGCATGGTCCAGCCCTCATTCTTTTTTTTTTTTTTTCCAGCCCTCATTCTTAATGCCCAAACTTAAAAACGTACGGTTGCCAAATCCAGTTTTGGCAGCTCTTGCTGTAATCCCACTTATTTGCAGGACGTTTGCCCTAAATTGGACTACATATGAAACCCTATCTAAAAAATAAAAGAGCTCCAATTACAGTGGCTCATGTAAAAATTATCCTTTGAAGCTCTGTGCAGTAGTGCATGCCTGTAATCCCAGCACTTGGGGATCCCAGAGATCCACAGAGGCAGGCAGATCTCTGTGAGTTTGAGGCCAGCCTGGTCTACAAAGCGAGTCCAGACAGCATATCTACACAGAGAAACCCTGTCTTGAAAAAAAAATCTTTTGAGAAATAAGAATACAGTTTCAAGCTTGGTTCATTGCATAAACCTGTAATCCGACCACTGTAGATGCTGAGGCAAGAGGCTTACTGTGTGTTTAAGGCCAGTTTGGGCTGCACAGTGAGTTCTAGGCTACATAACAAGATGAAAGAAAGAAAAAAAGAAAAAAAGAAAGAAAGAAAGAAAGAAAGAAAGAAAGAAAGAAAGAAAGAAAGAAAGAAAGAAAGAAAAAGATGACTTCCCCCTTCAAGAATCTGAGCTTCACAGAAGTCTCTGAAAGAGCTCAAATTGCTTGGGCATTTTAGGGAATATGTTTTTGTTTTGTTTTGTTTTGTTTTGAGACAGGGTTTCTGAGTGAAGCCTTGGCTGTCCTGGACTCACTTTGTAGACCAAGGTGGCCTCAAACTCACAAAGATCTGACTTCTTCTGCCTCCCCGAGTGCTGGGATTACAGGCATGAGTCAATGAGCCTCGGTTAGGGATTACATTTACTCTCAGAATTTGAGAGATAGACACAAGATGACCAAAGGATTCAAAGTCCAGCTTCTGCTACATAGTGAGTGTGAATCTGGGATACCCAGGGCTCTTCCTCAAACCTAACCAAACCAAACCACAAAAACCCCAGCCAGCCAAAGAAACAATAATAACACATCTATAAACTCCTGATACATTTTCCACTGTTACTGACAACTGAACCTTCACAATAACATTTGGATGCACCAGTGTTTTTACCCTATAATGTTTCATGGGGCTTAAAGGAGATGTTGAATCCTTGGCACATAACTTTCACCTAGAACACATTTCTTTAAGTTGGGCTTGGTGGTACACCAGCACTTGGGAGATGGAGATAAGAAGATCAGCATCCAAGATCCTCCTTGGCTATTTGGCAAGTTCAAAGCCAGCCTGGGATGCATGGAACTTTGTCTCAAGAAAAATAATATAAAATTTAATCCTAGTACTCAGGAAGCAGAGGTAGAGGAGTATGGGCTAGCCTGGATTATACATATAGATCCTGTCTCAAAAATCAAACAAAGCAAAATCAGGGGCCAGGCGAGATGGCTCAGTGGGTAAAGACCCTTGCTGCCAAGGCTGAAAACCCGAGTTCAACCCCCGGCATTCATACTGTAGAAGAGAACCAACTCTCCCAAGTTGTCTCTGGTTTCCATCAAGGCATGCGCGCACACACGCACACACATACACACACACACACACACACACACACACACTCACACACACACACACACAGCACTGCATCATTACACCACACCACACCAAATGAACATTTGAAAAAAACAGAACACACCAAACCAACAAAACCAAACCATCCACGTGGATCACTTACAATTTTTTTTTTTTAACAATTTTACATAACTTTCTATCCTATTGAGGCTAGAACGAAACCTGAAACTCCTTACTGAGACTCCCCCGGAGACCTATGAGAGTCGGCCTCTTTTTCTGCCTCTGCCCTCCGCTGGTGTCACTTCTCCTCTTGGCCACCTGCTATTCCTGTCTTGCTGAGACCCTTTGCCTTTCTCCAGACCTTTGTGCGCTGTGTGTCCTCTGCATGACACCGGTGACAGCTGCTCTGTATCCTGCTCACACTCTCCCTTCAGATCTTGCCTACAGCCACTTAAGCATACCACTCCATCACATGATCTCCTGCCTTTCCAGCACGAGCAGGAAGAATCATGAGTGTTTATTTAGTTGGTTAGTACGATTCCCTCCACCAGACTGCAAGAGCCACAAGGACAGGACTCTTGCCTGCTAGATTTCCTGTGCAGTCTCTTGATTTCTACATTTTCCTAGCACCCAGAACAAAACAGGAACTCAAATAAGGCTTTTTAACCTACGTCATCCATTCATTTATTCACTTATCTTAAAATCTGACTGACCTTGATTTTCTGATCCTCTTGTCTCACCATCCCCAGTCCTGGGACCTGGTTTTATTCAGTGCTGGGGAATGAACCCAGGTCTCTATATATTGAAGGCAAACACTCTACTAACCCATTTTCCTAGCCCCAGAACTCAAATATTTATTGCAGAAATGTATAAAATTAGTAGATACCATGATTACAATGTTAAGAGTGAGTAACAGAGGATTTAAAAGTCTAGCCTCACTCCTCGCTCTGATTACAGCTGGAAGCACAGAGCACGGGTTTAAAGTCTGGTCTGGTGACAGGGTATATGCTCTCCTAAAAGACTAAGACACTGGGCAGATAGAGGAACCTTAACTGCAAAACCAAGAAAAGCCTTTGAAAGTCATTTATACCTACAATAATATTTGTGGATGTATACTTGGCATGAAAAAAAATCTTATAATAGTTAAGTTTCAGGCAATTGGCTCAGAGCCTGGTTGCAAATGAGATCTTTGTGGCTGGTGATGGATGGATGAAGATACCATGTGTAATGGGGACCCAAAGTCTTGGAAGGAGTTACCTAGGAAGTTGCCAAGTCGGCATCCTGCTTCCAGCTGCCCAGCCCCCATTTGCCCTTAACCTTGGTCATTTGGCCAAAAAAAAAAAGAGACTTCAGAGCCTCCATTATAAACAGATCAGTGAGCTTGCACATTTGCCCTTCCCTCCAGACTTATCAACCTGAACAAATAATTTATTCTGAGTTATGAAACATATTTTCAGCCTTTTATTATATTAAATATTGATGCCCGTGTTAAAGCATAATGCACTGTGTGCATTTTGTACTTTGTAAATTCAGTCAGGAAGCCAATTCCTTCTTTCTTTTTTCACTTTGAGACAGGGTCTCACTATGTAGTCATAGTTGGCTTGGAACTAACTGTGTGGATCAGCTACCCTTGAACTCACCAAGCTCTTCCTGTCTCTGCCTCCAGAGTGCAAATATTAAAGACATGTACTACCATGTCTCCTCCCCGACCTCTCTTTCTTTCCCTCTCCCTCTCTTTCCTCTTTCTTCTGGACAGGGTTTCGCATAGTTCAGGCTGGTCCCAAATTTCTATGTAGCTGTATAGGACTTTAAACTCATGATCCTTCTGCCTCAATTTTCTGAGTGCTAAGGAAATAGCAGGCATATGTTATCTTACCCAGCTAGGCCGCTTTTGGTCCAGGAGTCTGCAGGAAGAAGAGACGTGTGCCGAGAACTAGATGAATGCCAAGCAAGACACTGAGCACTGAATGCTTGCTGAGTCTTCTAGCTCCTTTAGAATGGAAAGGAATTCCCTTCACTACAGAACAGAGGCGGCCAGTGTCTGGCCTGGTCCAAGCAGAGAACATGGGGGATGGAGTAATCTACAACTTTTCAAGTGGGAAGCTTAGTGTGGGATGGAGACTCAGCACGGAGAGATCATGGAACTTACATTTTAAAGATGGCACTTCAAGCTGCTTCCTTCTCCAACTCCAGTTATCCTTTTACAGTACCCTGTTGCAGGAATCATGGCACTTAACTTTTGTTTGTTTAGAGAAGGAATCTCTCTCAAGATAGCACTGGCTAGTTTGGAACTCATTATGTAGCTCAGGCTAGTTTTGAACTCGTAGCAATCCTCCTGCTTCAGCCTCTCATATGCTGAATTACAAGTGTAAGCCACAATGCCTGGCTTCTTAATCTAACTCTTTCATATCTTTTCCACTACAGGAAAAATATAGTAGGATTTTCCAGTGAGGGTTAGAAGACATTCCTGAGTCAGGCCAGGGCATCAATACTTCAGATTTTGTGAGTCATCATCTCTGATGTAGTCACTAATCTGCTATTGTCATGAAAAGGTAGCTCTGATACCCCCACAGTTAAGTTTTTTTTTTTTTTTTGTCTCAATAAAGTTTTATTACAAAATGGGCATCAGAGGCTGATGAGGTGGCTCAGCAGATAAAAGTCCTTGCTGCCAAGTCTGAAGACCTGAGAGTTTGATCCCTGGGACCCACAGGGTGGGAGGAGATAACTGAGCTCCAGGTGTTGGGATCATGGGAGTGTGCCCCCAGCCACTCACTCCCAGCTTGTGTTCCACCTCTTGAAACTTCCACCACTTCTCAACAGCATCATGGGCTGGTGGCTGAGCCTTAAATACATTGCTGGCATCTCACCCAAACTATAGCATTAACTTCAGAACGTCTCTGGAAGCCAGGAGATCAGGGCACCATGTGTTGTGTAAACCAAACTTCTTCCCACAGCTTCTGTGAATTACTGGGAAATGATTGAGAACACCAGCTTGTTTTAGGCCCTTTTTAATTATTAGTTACTTTTCTATTGCTGTGGTAAAGCATCATGATCAAAGTGACTTACGGAAGAGTTTATTTAGACTTACAGTTCCAGAGGGTTAGAGTCCATGATGGTGGAACAGAGGCATCAGTGGCAGGAATTGAATTATGACAACAGAAGCTGAGGGCTCATTTCTTAAACCATAAGCGGGAAACAGAAAGGGCATACGGGGAATGGTGCCACCCTTTGAAGCCTTGAAACTCACCCTCAGGGACATACTTCCTACAGAAAGGCCATACCTTCTAAACTGATTCAAACATTGCCATCAACAAGGGACCAAGTACTCAAACATCTGAGCCTATGGAGGTCTTTCTAATTCAAGCTACCACAGTTACTTCCGTGTTGCCATGACTAAAATACATGACAGAAACAAAAGAAAGCTGGGACGGTTTCTTTTGTCTCACTGTTTCAGGAGGATTTCAGTTTGTTCTGGTTGTGAGGGCATGATGGAGTGGTTCTGTCCCTGAGAGCCGACCAGGGAATGGGAATTCGCAGGCCGGAAGCAAGCATGGGTATACCCTTCAAAGGCCTTCCTGTAGTAACTGACTTCTACCCACCAGGGCCAAACTTTTAAAGTCTCTGTAGCCTTCAGAATAATACCTTAAGGTGCGAACTAAGGACTCAAGACAATAAGCTATGGGGAACTTTCCAGAGGCACTCAAACCACAATAGGAAGCATTGTTCTATCTAAAGCACCTTGTGTCTTTGAGAATATGTGATGAATGTATGCAGTAGTTCACCAATATCATTGAGATCTTGTCTTAAATCTAGGTACCATGGATTTGTAAAACCTTATTATTTATCTATTTTCATTATACAAAGAAACTCTTTCCTTTTTAGCTTCCTTCCTTCCTTCTTTCCCCCCCCCCCCCCCCCCCGCCCTTCTTTCATTTGTTTTGTGAGACTGGGTCTTACTCTGCAGCCCTGGTTGTCCTGGGACTCACTATGTAAACAAAGTTGGCCTTGAACTTACAAGGAATCTTTATGCCTCTGCCCCCTGAGTGCTAAGATGACAGGCAAGAGTCTTCTTGCCTGGCTTTGCTTGGGTCCTTTCATTTTAAAAAGACTGTTTATCAGAGTTTTGATTTTTAAGGATGTGTATATGCATGTGAGTTTGAACCTGTGAGGACAGTGCCTGAGGAGGTCAGAGAGGGGCTTTGAATATCCTCCTGAACCTGGAGCTGAAGGTGGTTGTCAACTGCCTGATGTGGGTGCTGGGGACTTGTCTCTTCTGGAAGAGCACTCTTAACTGCAGAGCTGGAGTTAGAGGCAGTTGTGAGCCACTAAACATGAATGCAGGGATTTGCACTTGGGCTGTCTGGAAGGGCAGCAAGAGCTCTTTAACCACCGAGCCATCTTTCCTGTTCCGGCCGAGGTTTTTCTCAAATTGCTCAGGATAACTTGCACTGCATGACCCAGTGGTGTAACCTCATTTTATCCTCTCATATTCTTAAGTAGTTCAGTTGGGGTGCACTGCTAGCATGGATCTCCATTGTCCCTTCTGCTCCATATCTCACTGGTAATAATTGCTTTCCCCTCTGCAACTATTCCCAGGAGATGAAGTGGTGAGGAATGTGTGTGTACGAGAGAGTTCTTGTGGCATGGTCCTCATGATATTCTTCTACTAGTGCCTTTTCTCATCCCTTCCCAATGCATTCATCTTTCTCTTTTATCAGTGCTGCCATGAGGTCTGTGGTTTTGTTCCACTAAGGATGAGGTATTTTGTACCTCATGGTGATGTGCTGCTCAATCACAGACTCAAAAGGAACTGGACTAACTGCTCATGAACCAACACCTCTAAAACGGTAGCCAAAGTAACCTTTTTCTTCTTCAAAAGTTCATTGTTCAGGGCATTTGTTACAGTAACTGAGAGCTGACTGAAGCATGCAATTAGGGTGTGTGGCGATGTTCCTCTCTCGTAAGTCTTGGGTATTAGAATACTTGGTCCTTAGTTGGTGGCTGTTTGGGAAAGATTAGGAGGCATGACCTTGTTGGAGGAAGTATGCCACTGGGGAGAGGCTTTAAGGTTTCAAAAAAAAAAAAAAAAACAAACTCATGCTATCTACAGTGTGCTTGCTCTCTTCCTGTTTGTGGTTTGAGATGTGAGCTCTCAGCTGCTGCTGTGGCCGCTTGCCATCTGTTGCCTTGGCTCCGCCATTGTTGGCTCTAACCCTCTGGAGCCATAAGCCTCAAATAAACTCCTTATTTTATAAGTTGCCTTTATCATGTGTTTTATCACAGCAACAGAAAAGTAACCGAGTGTATTCTCCTCTTTTTAATTGAATTTTAATTAAGTCCCAGTTTGGCATTACAAAATATATTGCTGTAGCAAGGAAATTTATGGGAAAGTGACAGAAAATGATCATATCTGAGAAACACATCTACAGTTAAACCATTTCTTAAAAGATCCCTCATCATTTATGTGGTACTTCAGAAGTTGACCCTGCATAATTATTTTTTTTTCCTTTACTTTTATCCAGACAAGGTTTCACATACCCTTCTGGCTGCAGACTTTCATCTACCTACCCCCACTTTCCCAGGGCTGCGGTTACAGACACGTGCCACCATGCCTAGATTTGTATCATGACAATGTATCAGCCCTGTACTTGTGTGTACTTGTATGGGCATCATTAGTTCCCCAAACAGCTCAGAGCTAGAGAAGGTAAAAATTGTTCTAATTCTTTTTTTTTTATAATTTTTATTTTTTAATATTAATCACAGGTTATTTACTTTGGATCCCAGCCTTAGCCCTTCCCTCATTCTCTCCCAATCCCACTCTCCCTCCCTCTCTAATTCTTGTAGAAGAGAACAAAGGAAATAAACTCAAGAGACTCATCTGTATGGTGGCCAAAGCCCAAGTTTATCGCTAGCCAGAGAGGCCAAGAGAGCTCAGCCACGGTGCCTTATCTCATTTGTTCCAGACTCTTTTGTAGTCTGTTAAAGCCTGTGGACCTCTTTGCCGAAATAGGTTTTATTTATTTATTTATTTGAGATAGAATTTCTCTGTCTAGCCTTGGCTTTCCCAGAACTCACTCTATAGACCATGCTGACCTTGAATGCAGAGATTCACCTGCCTCTGCCTCTTGAGTGCTGGAATTAAAGGCGCGTGGCACCACTGCCTGGCAGAATTCTGTTTTTAAATGCATAGAAAAGATATTCCCCCCCCCCAACATAATATTTTACTTGATTATTTAGGAATTTCAGATAATGCATTCTGATCACACTCACTTCCCGGTTGTCCCATGTTTGCACCGCCCCTTTTGAAGCCCTCCTCAAAAAAAAAAAAAAAAAAAAAAAAAAAGAAAAAAAGGAGAAAAAGAATCTAATATGCGTTGTTCATATACTCACGGAGGCACGCTCAAACTCCCAGTGGCCTGCCCCCTAAAGAAAACTGAGTCCTTCTCCACTTGCACCCCTGCCAGGGGACACCAACTATGGAAAGCCACACTTGAGCATCCTTACCACAATTTTTAAGAGTTCTCTTTGACAGCTTCGCTTTTAGGCTGTTGCTTTTTGGGGTGGTGTGGTGTGTGAGGGTGGAGGTTGTCACATAAGCCTTTTATGACCCTCATTCTTAACTCTGCATCTGCAAACACGGATGCCACTGCAAAAGTAGCTTCCTTGTCCTTTACAGTCCTTGGGATCATGGATCCTGGGCTTCTCCCTGATTTTTTTTGGCAATTACACAGACCCTAAACACCCACCTGGTCTCTGGTGGCTGCATGGACTATGAACATCAGCATAGCCCTCTGCCGAAGTATGGGTCACAGACACCATCATCGCCTTTGGCAGCGGGCCAAGGGCATCAACATGGCTTCTGGGGCAACATGGGCCACGGATGCCAATACGGACCCCATGGATAGCAACATCTTCTCTAAGAAGAGAGACATCCTAGGTACAGCTTCTCCAGATAGAATACATTAATCATGGTTACAGTTGAATGTTCTTTAAAAGTTTGTGCACTGGGCAAGGCGTGGTACCACACACCTTTAATCCTAGCACTTGAGAGGCAGAAGCAGGTGGATTTCTGAATTTGAGGCCAGCCTGACTTACAGAGAGAGTTCCAGAACAGCCGAGGCTACACAGAGAAACCCAGTCTCGAAAAAAAAGTAAAACAACAACGACAAAACAACAACAAAACTCCCAAAAGTTCATGTTAGTGACTCTTGGAGGTGAGGCCTTAGGGTCAGATGAGGTCAGGAGGAGGGAGTAGCTCCCCTATGATGGCAGCGATGACTCTGTGGGAAGTGTCTGTACGTGTGATGCTTTCTGCCGTAATGGAGTAAGAAGCCCTTACCAGAGGGTGTCCCATCTCCTCAACTCCTCAGCCATAGAAACAAAAGCTGGATAAACTTTAATTCTTTATCAGTTAACCAGCTTAAGGCATTTTGTTACAGCAACAAAAAAAAAAAAAGAGACTAAAATATCATATCCTGGGTTGCCTACCTTGAGACTTCTCGGATGAGAATGAGAGTGAATGAGGGAAGGGGATTGGGCTGGGGTCTCAAAAGTCACTTCAAGAGTACTTTTTCACTTCGTGACCTGACTTTTCCTTAGGTCCCACCTCCTAAAGATTAATAACGGAACATTTCCTATAGTGAAAGGCAGTTTATAGTATTATCGCCGCTTTGGTCAGTTGTAATCTGATACTCTGTTTTTACTGTGCTGAGTCAGTTTTAAAACCACACCCATATTCACAATCCCATAAGCCTTCTCCCCATACTCCTTACTTCAACTCTGCCACACATACCTCACATTCAGCCTCTACTAAGTGCTAATTTTATCCCACAGGAAGGAGCAGTTAGGAAAATGCTGACAGAGACCCTAATGATTAGTGACTAACGACTACAGACTGGGAGGCAATTAGGAGGTTTGTATCAGTTCAGGGGTTGGAGCAACTTCTCATTGTTTCCTCAGACTCCATGCATGAGCCCTGGCCGTTGTTTCCGCCAGCAGCGGTGGTTTTCATAGGGAGGATGTGAGGCAATAAAGGGTAGAGAGGTAGTAGAGGCCTTGACACTCTTCAGACCCAAATGACTCTCTGTTCTAGCCCCTGCTCTAGTGGCCCTTCTGCCGTCATGATCATGCAGGATGTTTGTAAGGCCACAGGCCTTTGAAAAGGCCAAAGAGTGTATTAGGCTTCTGTTTCTGTAATGAAACAGTTGAGGCTACTTAAAAAGAGGAAAGGTATATTTTAGCTCATAGCTTTGGAGGTTTCAGTCCCTAATTGGTTGGAGAGTGCCACTTCAAGGGCACTCTCTCAAGGACACTCTCCCAGTGGTTAACTTCCTTCCATCAGGTCTCACCTCCTGGAGAGTCCACTTTCTCCCCTCCTAGGAGCTTTAGAAGGGGTAGTAGAAATGGCTGGTAGTGGAAATGGCTGGTAGTAGAAATGGAAGACATCTATCCATGCCATAACAAACTGTAAAGATACTTAGTCTGGCTTTGAAATCCCAGTCTTCTCTCCACAGGCCCTGCTGGGATGACAGGGGTGCACCAGCACACTGGGCTCCTGGGGCTATCTTTACTTAGTCCATATCCTTCCTTGGGCATCATATCCTTTGGCACTGATGTCTTCAGTACCACATAGGATGCTAATGTTGGCAGGGCAGCCTTCTCCAGAAATGAGACACAGACTCAGTTCTGTTTGAGTCCCTGGAAGTACACAAGAAAGGGGAAATTTAGTATCCTTTATAAGTAAACTATTTTCGTTATAATCCCTTTTATTAAAATAAGACTTTCCAACCTGTTTTTTGAGATAGAGTCTTAATGATGTACAACTCACTATATAACCCAAGGTGGTTTTGATCTTGTAGCAATTCTCCTGCCTCAACTTCCAAATCCTGGACTTTATAGCTAAGCGGCACCATAACCAGATAAAATAACAAGCTGTTTATTTGTTTGTTTGTTTACTCAAGGAGATGAAGGCTGAGCCACAGTATCTTTTCAAGAAGAAACATTGGTAAGAATTATGCCAGTGAACTTTTTTATTGATTTAAGATGGTCTTCCCCCTCCCTCTCTTTCTTTCTCTCCCTTTCTCCTTTTACTTTCAGACTGTACTCCAGACTGGCTTTAAACTTGCTACGTAGGCCAGGATGCCCTCAAACTCCTGATCTCCCTGTCTCTACCTCTGAAATTATAGGCATGTACCACTATACGTGGCTAGCACCTCTATTAAGTACTCTGCCCTGTCATCATCCCAGCCTCTTTACCACATGGTCTGATTTGCTACTCAATTTGGCTGTCTATGCCAAAAAATGTGCACGTTTTCAGGGCACTTGTTGAAAAGATACTAAAAGCCCTCTCAGAATTCTAACCGGACATGTGCACGTGTCACAGCAAACATGGGCAGGCCAAGGACAACCTGAGGTATCAAGCTTTGCTTTCCACCATGCTTGAGACCTGTTCTTTTTGTTTGCTGCTGCTATAGATCAGGCTAGCCGGCCTGTGAGCTTCCACGGAATTCCATTTCTGCTCTCCATCTTGGGGCAGGTGGCTGGGAGCACAGCCATACGCTCTTATGTCCATTTTCACATAAGTTTTTGGGATGCAAACTCTAGTCTTTGGCTTTACGTGACAAGCATCATAAAAGATGAGCCATTTCCCAGCTCTCTCTTTTCTCTAAGGAAATTTTGCAAAGGGCTAACTAACTACAACAAATTGTTTTTGTTATTCTTTGTAAGAGTTTTTTAAGATACTAATTGTTGCTATCACAAACACGTGTGTGTGTGTGTGTGTGTGTGTGTGTGTGTACTTTCATTTTCATGCCACAGTGAGTGTATATAGAAAAGAGGACAACTTGGAGACACTGGTTCTCTCCTTCCACCAGGAAGGCCCTGGAGATTGACCTCAGATTGTCAGAGTTGCCTGCAAACACCTTTATCTGCTGAGCCACCTCATTGGCGTAGGCCCATTAGAGCTCAGGCCTGCAGATAAACTTTATGGAAATGATAAGAAGAAATCTGAGTATAGTTGGATTCTTGGGTCATTTCTGCCACACTTGGTTTTCACGGGAACCAACTCCGTCTGCAGCAGCTTCCTCCTGTCCTCCTGGAAGAGTCACGACGACCAGCCCTGAGCGGCTATGAGAGACTCTTTCTGGAACAGTCTCTCACGTCAGGAGGGTGAAGCACAAGCTGTGAGGCTGTGGCATTCATTTCCTTGCAACCCCCTTTAAGGTATTCTGTCATCCTATCACTTCAAAGTCCCTATTTTCCCTCAAGATCAGCACAAAAGGTCTTGGACCAGAAGCAGGCTCCTCTCTCCTCAGCGATAATTTCAGGACCGCAGACCTTCTTCTGGATCACCACGACGGTGACGTAGTGACAGGGCTAGGATTGGATGCAGCTGGTAACAACCTGAGTTTTAGCCAAAATTTTGTCCACAGCATATAATTTTTACATTCTTGAGGGCTGTAGCTCCTGTTTTCAATTCCTGGGACTTGACGCCAGTCATTGAGTGGTGTACTGTTTCTCAAACTTCAGCAATTGGTGTACCCACAGCAGGGTCTTTGCTGTCTCTACAGTCCCCTACCGCTTAAGTAAATTTCATCTCATCAAATACATCTATTTATTTTTTAATTTATTTGAATTTTGAAGTTAGGGCTGGCTAAGTAGTTGGCTATGTAGGATGCTTGGAATTGAATCTGGGTTCCCTGGAAGAGCAGCAAGTGGTCCTAACAGCTGAAATAGTTCTCCAAGCCCATAAATAAAACCTCACATCTCAGTGTGGATTAATATATCTTACTAAGATGAAAACATCTAATAAAAGGTGACCAGAGTTGGACACACCATCAAAAAATGTCCGGAGGGCAAATACATACATAATACATATATTTGGCAGTATTAGTCATTAGGGAAATGCAAATTCAAGCCACGGGAGAGTATCACTATAACTAAAGAATGACTACAATTAAAGCAGACTAGTTGGTGAGGAGGCAGCGTAAGCTAGCTATCTCATGCCTTGATGGAATGCAAATTGGCTCAGCCATGTTAGAAAACAGTCAGGCCAATTTTGGAAAGTTGAATATTCATTTACCAGGCACTTAGGTATTTACCCAAGAGAAAGTGTGTGTGTGTGTCCACTGTCCATAGCATTATTAGTCAGACTCAGGAAAACTACCTCTTTTCCAGAAAAATAATCAACCCTGAACGATATTTGAAGGGTTCCTAGATTAGATGAAGCCAACATACAGATAACAGGTTAAGTGCCCTTAACCTAGAATTTCAGAACATTTCCCCAACTGGGAGCCAGGGGAAGCGCTGCAGAGATTCAAGCTGAATTGCGGAGCAACGTTTTCATTCTCGTAGTTTACTCCCGTTGGACAGCAGGTGGCGCGCCCGCCTGGCTCAACGGCCGACTGGTCGCATTCCAAGAACCCACTGGCGCGCGAGGGGGCCATGGTACAGTGTCAGTCACTGCTTCTTCCAAGGAACAGCTTCCCAGTGTTGCATGCATGGAGGAAGGATGCCAGATTACAGGCGGCGAGGAGTAGCCCCTGGGACCCTATAATCTTCCTAGCCCTGACCTGTAGATGCGGCGTAGCCGGCCTGCTGAACGCGGTAGAGAGAAGCGCGCGGCAGGGCTCTCAGGGCGCTTGGATGCGGTGTGCGAGCAGAGCTCTTGGCAGGAGCATAAAACACAGAAACCAGACTGCAAATACTTACACATGCGAAGGAGGAAACCGAAACCTTGCTGCGTCATTTAAAAAGCACGAAAACTGGAGATGTAGCTCAGTGGCAGATTCTTGACCAGCTTGCGTGACTGAGGATTTAGGGTCAATCCCCTGTAACTGCAAAATGCAAATAAAATAAAACAAAACGAAAAGCATAAAGGCAACGACAGTTCGGTTTTTGGAAACCCTCATTCTCTTAGAAAACAGTCTTTTGCTTTGATAGCAACGCGAAAGACTGTTTTGCACACAGGACACTCCGTGAGAGCAAAGGCTTGTATGTAAAGCAACTGGGAAGCCGGACTGGTCAGGGGTAGGGCTTATTTTCTCAGATGCTATCCCTGCCTCTTCAAAGCGGGAGGATAGTAGAACTTAAAAGAGAGCCAGGGTTTCCAAACTATTAACGGGGGTGACACCTAACGCTGTTCCTGAAGTAAGGACGCTTTAGAGAAGAGGGCTTTAGAGAAGAGGTTCTCAACCCGTGGGTCGAGACCCCCGTGCTGGGTCACCTAATCCTTTCACTGGGGGTCTCTTATCAGATATCCTGCATATCAGATATTTACATCACAATTCATAACAGAAGCGAAATTACAGTTATGAAGTAGCAACGAAAATAGTTTTACGGTTGGGGAAAATAGTTTTACAACATGAGGAACTGTATTAAAGGGTCACGGCATCAGGAAGGTTGAGAGCCACTGCTTTAAAGCAATGCTTCTCAGTAGGCATGGTGGCACATGCCTGTGATTTCAGCACCGGGAGGCAGAGACAGAAGGCCCACTTGGAGTTCAAGGCCAGCTTGGGTGAGTTCCGGGTTCCCTTGTGCTACAGTGCGATGCTCTGTTTCTGGTAGAAAATAAATAAAGGAAGGAAGGGAGGGAGGGAGGGAGGGAGAGAGGGAGAGAGGGAAGGGAAGGAAGGAAGGAAGGAAGGAAGGAAGGAAGGAAGGAAGGAAGGAAGGAAGGAAAAAGGAAGGAAGGAAGGAAGGAAGGAAGGAAGGAAGAAAGAAAGAAAGAAAGAAAGAAAGAAAGAAAGAAAGAAAGAAAGAAGGAAAGAAAGAAAGTCTGGTTCATGATCAACTGTGCCTTAAGAATACAGATGTGCAGATCAGGTGCCTGGGTCTTCCATTTGCTAACCCAATTGAAAAGAATGGAAGGTGCCATATGTTTGTGATTTTAAATAAGCTTTCTGAACAATCCTATTCTACCCGTTTATGCTTGTTTTATTGTTTTGTTTGAGACAGGGTCTTTTTTTAATTAATAATTTTTATTTTTTTGTATTAATCACAGGTTATTTACTTTGTATCCCAGCCGTAGCCCCCTCCCTCATTCCCTCCCAATTCCACTCTCCCTCCCTCATCTCTACCCTGCCCCTTTCCAAGTCCACTGATAGGGAAGGTCCTCCTCCCCTTCCATCTGACCTTAGCTTATCAGGTATCTTCAGGACTGGCTGCAATGTCCTCCTCTGTGGCCTAGCAGGACTGCTCCTCCCTTGGGGGAAGGGGGGAGGTCAAAGAGCCAGCCACCGAATTCATGTCAGAAATAGAGACAGAGTCTTGCTACATAGCTCAACTGGCCTGGCACTCACTGTGTAACCCTGCTGCCCTTGAACCTCTGATTTTCCCATCTCTGTCTCCCAAGTGCTGTCACTGTAGGTCTGCACCACCATAGCTGGAAACTCTGAGTCTGAGAACTTTGGCCTTTTGGTAGTTTAGATAAAAGAGCCAGGTTTTGAGCACACAACTCCTTCCAAAGCTGATTTTCTGCTCCCAGTGGCCAGATGTAATCCAAGCAAGCACTTGGGAGGCTGAAGAAGGATGACTTTGCTGAGTTGGAGGCTAACCTTGGCTATTGTAGTAAGTACTGGACCTTCTTACAAGATTGCTCAGGCAGTAAGGATGCTAACCACCACACTTGATGACTTTAATTTAATCTCTGGGACCTTCGTGGTAGAAGAAGAGAACCAACTCCTCCAGATTGTCCTCTGACCTCCACATACTCATGGTGGCATCTAAACTGCTATTTTATATTAAACAAACAAAGGAATGAATGAATGAAGCAGGGCATGGTGGCACACGCCTGTAAACCCAGCACTGAGGAAGCAGAGGCAGGTGGATCTCTGTTTGAGGCCAGCCTGCTGTACAGAATGAGTCCAGGACAGTCAAGGCTACACAGAGAAACCCTGTCTTGAAAAACACAAACAAAAAAACAAAATAATTGAATGAACGTACAAAAATCACAAATAAATAAGAAGAAAACAAAAAGCAAAAAGGTCCAGGAATGTTGCTAAGCTGGCAGAGAGCTCCCTGGCATATATGAAGTCCTGGGTTCTGTCCCAGCCCTGAATAACCCAGAGCTGGTGGTACATGCCTGTAATCTTGGGAAGGTAGCGGCAGGAAAATCAGGAGCCCAAGGTCATCCTCCGTTACACACTGAGCACCAGGACAGCCTGGGTTAGGAGAGAGCCTGTCTCAATACTCCCCACCCCCCAATTTTGTTACTGTGGATAGTGTTGACCGATCGTTAATACTATTTAATATTATCTGTGTGTTTCTAATATGTCTCATATTTCTCTATTTTCAGCATAGTTGCTCATTGCACTTTTGTGTCAATGGTATATAGATGCATATACAATGACCCCAGTTTAATTTGGGAAGCACTAGAGGCTCAGGGGCACCAAGCCTCAACAAAACCCCCAACTAAACCCAACTAACCAACCACAACAAAAACCGCCGAGACCTGGGAAGGGTGTCCAACAACAAAAAAGGTCTAAATGTGTGACTTTTAAAAGTTTCAAAAGATAGGTGCAAGTATAGCATGGAGAATCACGAAATGCTTGGTAGAAATGACTGAATGGACGAGGAATTTTTTCGGCTCATGGTTTCAGAGGGTTCAGTTCATGGCTGCATGGCCTTATGTACTCAATCAGAACCCCACTGTTGTGTACATGGGTAGAGACACTGTTATGTACTCCCTGATAGATGGAAAGTAGGAAAAGAGAAAGAGAGAGAAACAGGAAGAATCTGGGTCAAGAGACAGCCCCTTCCCACATGCCTTTGGTGATCTAGGTTCAGCCTCCCAATTTTTACTACCTCCCAACAATGCCATATACTAAGAATCCATCAGGGGATTAAACCACCCACTGTGTCAGAACCCTTATGATCTACGGGATGCCCTCGCACACACCGCCAGAGGTGTCCGAGGCTAATCTTTCTCAGTTCCCATAACCACTATCCTGTATAAAGGTACAAATTCTTCCAAACCCAAGCCCCCCTCCTGCAAGCAATGGGGCAAATCCTCTCTCAGAGCCCAGAGCCCTGAGCCATCCCCATCCCCAACAGAAGCTGGTGCTTGATGCTGAGGCCTAACCCACTGAAAGTCGGAGTGGACCACCTATGCCCGTGACCCACTTGATGTGGCAATTGCTGACCCAGTACGTGCCAGTCAGACTGGTTTCTCTGAGCCCGGACGTTGGTCTTTTTTTCTGTGTTGTATTTTCAATCTGACACAGGCCTGGTCCGTCATTCCTATTGCCGGCCTCTGCGGACTTAGATCCTACTGCATTTTGGTGGAATTAGATTTGTTGAGAAATCCATAAGCTGATTTTCATTTGTTCATCAGGAGATGAGAGGCACCACCAGTAACACATTAAATTAGCCTTATTTTTCATTAGCTGTCATGAGACTATTGAAAATCTAAACGTTGTAAAGACATTTATTACATGCGTATGAATGTTTTGCTTGCACGTAGCCACGTGTTTGCTGTGTGTATGTGCAGCACGTATATTCCTGGTGCTCTTGGAAGTCATATGCTGTGGTGGGGTGGAGTTTGGGATGGTTGAGAGCAACAGTGTGGACTTTGGAAACTGAATCAGGGTCTCCGAAAGAGCCACACTGCTCCTAACCGCTGAGCCACCTCTCCAGCGCCATCAGATTTTAAATAAAATTTTCCCATTATTTCTTATTACCGGTGTGTGGGCATGTGCATGTGTGTGTACCATGGTACACGCAGGTCAGCAGACAACTTTAGGGAGTTGATTCTCTCCTTCCGCTGTGGATTCTGGAGACTGAGTTCATGCCATCAGGCTTGCATGAAAAGCGCATATACCTGGTGGTGAATCTCTTGAGACAAGATCCCATGTAGCTCAGGCTGGTTTTAAATGCCTGATCTTTCTGCATACACATCCCAAGTGCTAGGATCACAGGCCTGGGCCACCAGGCCCAGATATGTCACTAGATAGTTAAAGAAGCTGATGATTCCAGAAATATTGAAAATGGCTGCATGGAGGGCATGAAGGAATATGCCTGTAATCCCAGCACTTGAGAGACTGAGGCAGAGGGATTATTCTGAACTCGAGGCTTGCTTCAGCTACGTAGTAAGTTCAAGGCAACTTGGATATGTAGTAAAAACTTGCCCCCCTAAAGCAAAGTGAAACAAATAAGATGGTGTTGATCTGTGCAAACTTCTTCCTGTTTTCTCTTACGGACTCTTCATCCTAACCTCAGAAGGTGGGTGCTAACGAACTCCTCAGCTCATATTCAAGACTTTCAGCTTGATGGCGTAGGTCTGGATAGGAATACTGTCTTGGACACCAGTGAGTACTTGCTGTTGTCCTCTGCCTCCTTCCTCAGCTCCTCACCCATAGGATGTGCTGTTTGAGACACCCAGGCTTTCTTTTCCCAGTCATACTCTTGGTACCCCCTGAAATTTGTGTGTGTGTGTGTCTGTCTGTGTATGCACATATGTGTTCACCTGATGTGTGTTCATGTGGGGATCAGAGGTAACCACCGCCATCTTCCTCAATCATTCTCCACTTCGTTTTTCTGAGACAGGCTCTCTCGTGGAACCCAAAGCTTGTCGTTTTGGCTGGACTAACTGGCCAGTGAACCCTGGAACTTAACCTGTCCCCATGGGTTACAGACACATACCATGCTGCCTGCCTTCAAATTTTTAATTAAAAAAATTTTTTTTGAGAATTTTGTATGTATTTTTATCATTTCCACCCATCTCTCTCCGTATTTGAACCCCTCCAGTGTTCTATTCCCTTACTGACTCTCAAATTTATGAACTGTTCTATAATTATTGTTCTCTCTCTCTCTCCTTCTCTCCCATTTAGTGTTGTTCTCACATGCATGTGCTTAGCGGTGACCACTTGGGCTTAGAAAATCTATCAGGGGGCTCATCCCTAGAGAAGAGTGATTACCCACCTGTCAGCAGCCATTGGTTGGCTGTAGCTCTTTATCTGAGGGTGGCTTTGAACTGGGCAGAGGCTGGCCTTGAACTCCTGATCCTCCTGCCACAGCCCCCAAGTGCTTATAGAGATTACAGGTGCGCTACACTAGTCCAGCTTTTATTAATCTTCCAAAAAATTTATTTTTACTTTTATTTTGGCCTGATCTCTTTAGTGATGTTTCTTCTCGCTTCAGGAAACCATATTCTTTTTGATTTGTCTTATGATAGGATTACACTGGGCAGCTCAGGCTCAGGTGGCCCTGAAACTGAGGCCCAGTCTGGCCTCAAGCTAGCCTCAACCTCCTGAGGTTGCAGAAGTAAGACACCAGATCTGGCCCACAACATTCTTTAACTCTGAGATGAACGTGTGGCTCTCTCTCTGAAGGTGAACCCTGGCAAGACAGGATGCCCCACACTTACCTACATGTCCGACACCTGGGAAATGGAAGCAGGAGAATGTACCCGGACATATAACAAAATCTATCTCAAAAAAGAAACAGACCCAAAAGAACCCCTGCAGAGAAGTGAATCCTCAGGTCTCAGGCTCCAAAACCTGTGAACAACTTGAAGCTCTTTTTCTGGTCTCTGTAATCAGATTTCCTACATTTCATATGTCCATCTAGACAAATGAATAATGAATCCCTCTGCCCATAGCTGCCGTTTACTGAATGTTCATCGAGGGCCTGGCACGGTGCTGTTCCATCTTCATCACCTCCTTTCATCTTCCCAGCGTTAAAAGTACACACTATTATTTATGGCCCTTTTTTCACAGTGAAGGGAACTGAGGTTGGACTTGTGGCGTACATACGTTGCCGAACGTGACAAGCTGTTGACTGGCAGAAGTGGGATTTGATCCTGGCTCTGGAGGGAGATCCATCAATCCAGCTTGCCGAGCCACTTGCTTCTTTACTTGGATGGGCAGATTTACTCTGATTCATGTCTGAGTGGTGACGAATGAACCGATGGCATCCGGAAGCTTGGAGAGCGTAGTGTGGCACGGCTTTGTGCTCGGCTGGGGTTCAGAGCAAACGGACCTGTCTCTCCCCAGAGCTTCTGCTAAGCTGTGCCCTCCCTGAGCCTGGGCACAGTGAGGGACACAAGGGGCCAGCATCATGCTGGCTTGGCTTGAGGCTGATCTGGAGTCCAGTTCTCTCTGCGGGGGAGGGGGGGTGCTAGCTACTACTTGGCCAACGTTCATTCTGGAAGGAGGCAGGCAGCTGCCACTACTCAGCACACTCCCCAGCCCCCACCCCGACCCGTCTGGGTGACCTCCAGATACCAGAAAGTGATGAACTAACTATCCGAGCGGCTCAGGAAATGCCTTTGGTGCCTGTGGTTTCACATTTCCAAGATCAGAATTATAACTTGAATCTGTCCAGACATTTGCATGTCAGTGTTTATGCCGGGGAGCAACCTCAGCGAACCTTGCGACTTCCTGGTGGGCTGCAGGATCAGGTCTGTTTGTGAGGTGGGAAAGGAGGTCAGAGGCGACAAGGTGACGTGCCTGAGGCCACGCAGAGCTGGGGCTTGACCCCAGATCCCAATGCTCCAAATTGCTTTCACTTCACCTGTGAGGCCCCAGGGTGACTGGGACAGGTGTGGGCAAGCATCTGAAGAGAGGAAGCCCAGCTCTGCCCTCTCCACATGTGCTCTCACTATTGTATGGGGATCTTATATAAGAATAATTAGAACGAAGGTTTGCATTGCTGATGAAGTGTTTTGGAGGACCCAAGTTATTTCCTCTTCCCTGAGAATAAGGTCTAAGCCTCCTCTCGGCCTCCCATTAGATCTTTTATTCTATGTGGGAACAAGAAGAGGCCTTTGGGAGGATGTCCTCAGCTGCAGCATGATGACACTTTGGCAAGTTCTTTAAAAAATTATTGCTATTACATTTGTGTGTGTGTGTGTGTGTGTGTGTGTGTGTGTGTGTGTGTGTGTACATGAGCCCCAAGGCATAGCACATGAGAGGAGGCCAGAAGATAGCTTGCCAGAGTCAGTCCTCTGCTTTACATTGTGGGTCTCAGAGTGCCAACTCAGGTCAGGCTGCTCAGCCATATTGCTGGCCCTTGACAAATTCTTAACCCCAGTCAGCCTTCTGTGAAAATGAGGTCTTGGCTGAGATGATTTTGGTTCACCTTATGACATCTGTGCACCTCGGATGTCATGGTTAATTCATGAGCTCCTTGATAAAGAATCCTAAACTGTCTCTTCTTCTTTTTGTGTGTATGTGTACCTTTTGGAATGGTCTTATCTATAGTTTCTGTGGCATTGACTCCTGTAAATTCTCCTCTGGCTTTCACATCTGCTATGGCACCTGCTCACGCCTTACAAATACATAAAACAATAAATATTATTGTAATAATAAACAGGATACTAACCACATCAATAATAATGATAGTTTAACCCCCCCCCCCATATCTGTCCCCAAAGAAATGACCTAGGACTTGGTCAGACCAAGGAAGAGGAAATGTTAGGCTCTCCTTGTCACTCTTCACAAACCACTCAGAGTCGTACACAGGAGAAATGATCTTTAATATCTGACTTGGTTTCCGACCCCATCAAAGTGCCAGCGTTGCCTAGAGAACAAGGAGGGGCTTTGAGAGGTACAAAATCAAGAGACAAACAACAAACCTGGACATCACCAGGGGCCATACGCGCTCTGCCCCAGCACACGGGAGCGGGCAGGCCTCACACACACACTCATGCAGCCCACACGAACACCGAACAGACACACGCACGTGTACCCACAGATAAATACGTAGAGAGGAACTCATTTTATGTATATACATAGAGAGAAGAGAGAGAGACTTAAGTCCCGGCCGGCGTTAGGGGGTGGGGGCCTCCAGGCTCTCAGCATGCTCAGCCCAGCTCTCCGCTGTACCTGGCACCCATGCCCCTGCCAGAAAAGCAGCTGCCCCTCTCCCCGCCCCCCTCCCCCCTTGTCCCCCTGCGACCCTGTGTCTACCCAGGGCTGACACTCCCCCACCCCCCCCACGCGCCCTCCCTTTCCCCACGATGGTGTCCTCCGCCCTCCCAGATGTGTGTATGTGTTTGTTGGGGGAGATGGAAAGGGACCCTAAAAGTGCCCGGGCGCCAGGGGCATGTTGCTTTTGAAGCCCGTCTGCCCGTTGGCCAGGTCGCTCGTGGGGTCGCAGCCCCCGTTGCTGGCGTCGCCGTCGGTGCCCGGGCTCTCCGGCTCGCCTAGGAGCTTGAAGGTGAAGAGCGGCCCGGAGTCAAGGCGGCCCCGGCGGCCGGCAGGCTCCGGCAGGCTGAGCAGCGCCCCGGGTTTCCACTCGGGGAAGGCGCACAGCTCCACCGGCGGCTGCGCTCCTCGACCCAGGTAGCCTGGGCTGGGTGACGCCGAGGGCAGGGTCCGCTGGCTACCGCTCATGCAGCTGCCGCTGTCGTCGAGAGAGTCCTTCCGCGACTGCGACCTCTCCAGCGAGCCGCCACGCGTCCACGGCCGGTAGGTGTAAGCGCAGCCGCCCAGGCGGCGACGGCGGCGGCGGCGGCGTCCGCCGCGACACTGGCACCCAAGGATGCGCATGAAGGCGCGCTTGAACTCCTTGCTGGAGCACGGGTAGATGATGGGGTTGAGGCAGCTGTTGAAATAGCCCAGCCAGAACACCACCTTGAACACGGCGTCCGGAGGCTTGAGGGTGGAGAACAGGGAGCCTGCAGGGGCGCAGACAGAAAGACAAGACAGCGGTTGGTCAGTACACTCGCTGCTCAGAAGCACTCCTCAGCGGTGCTCCGTGGGAGCTTTCCCACCCTCAGGCCTAGTCCCAGGCGATTTTCTACCCCGGAAGGCTATCCTTTCCCATTTTGAAATGAACTATTGGGACTGATGCTCATTGGTTAAGAGGCCTTGATGCCCTATTACAAAGACCAGAGTTCGAATCTCCGTCCTCCCATGGAGAAATTCCTAATTGCCTGCAATTCCGGCTCCCACGGATGTGATGGCATCTTCTGGCCCCTGGGAGCACTACACACATACGAGTTAGCACTCACACTGATACACACATTAAAAAAAAAAAAAAAAAAAAAAAGATGAGGCAGGTATGTCCACTTTTAATCCCAGCAGTTGGAAGGTATTCAGATCTTTGTGAGTTCAAGGCCAGCCTGGCTCCATAGTGAGTTTCAGGTTTACAAAAAAACAAAAAACAAAAACAAAAACGAAACAAAACAAAAACAAAAAAAACCCCAAATCAAACCAAAACTAAATAAAGAAAAGAAAAAAAAAGTGAATGAATTCTAACTCAGTAACTTGCCTTCTTGTCTTTGAAATCCCTCCTGATGTAGGTAAGCAGCTTCTACAGTCCTGGCTCTTAGGTTTCACAGGTCAGCGCTTACTCTGTCTACCCAGGGGATCTTACCCCCTGCACTGGCACATCTCTGTTGGTCTAGGCTGCCTGTGTGAGGTGCTTTACCTGCAGTATCTTATCCCTCACAGAAGCCTGGAAAATAAGCACCAATTTGTTCCCATGGCAAATAGGAGCCATGCTAAAGACCAGAAATGCATAGCATAGACTTTTAACAATAAAAGAAGGCAACTCAAAAGAATTTAAAAAAAATCTTGGAGTAAAGAAAAATGACTTGATGCTTCAAAAGGACAGCCTTCAAGGCAAGAATAGCAGGAGTTAGCTGTATTCTCTCAAACAGCTAATGGGTATTCAGAATATAAGAAACCCTCTAACGTGAGAAAAAGAGCTGAGCATATATCTTAGTGGTAGAGTCCTTGTGTGTGAGGCCTTGGGTTCAATCCACTAAGTCAAACAATGTGAGTTGAGTCTTGTAACCAACATAGTAAACGGAGACAACCTATTCCTACACTTTGGCCTCTGATCTCCACAATTACACCAAGTCGAATACATTAAAAAATTGTTAAAAAAAATCTATATGGTGTCTCATGCCTATAATTCCAGTACTCAAGAGGCTGAGGCAGGAGCATTGTTAGAAATTTGAGGTCATCCTGGAATACATATTTCTAGGCCAGCTTGGGTTTCAGCCTCAGGTTAGTCTGCAGTACAATATGAGATTGTATCTAAAAACAAACAAACAAAACCAAAAACAAATCAACAAGGAAAATTTCCCAGCCAACAAACTAACCAGACAAAGAGGCAGAATATCTCCCCAACTTAAAAACAAAACAAAATAAGAAATCAAGAAGAACACTGAGTTCCCAGTAGCAGTATACTCCAATGGAAAAAAAAAATTAGGTAAAGAAAATTGACAATTGACATGAATGTAGACAAGATGCTCAAAGTATTAGGCAGTTGAATACATTAAAATAAGCTATAAAGAACTGGGCACATGGCACATGGCACACGCCTGTAATCCCAGCACTTGGGGTTGCAGAAGCAGGCAGATCTCTGTGAGTTGGAAGCCAGCCTGGTCTACAAAGTGAGTTCAGAACAGCCAAGGCTACACAGAGAAAGAAAAATAAAAAAAGACCCCCATCTCCCCAGCCAAGTGAGCCATAAAGAGATAAAATATGTCTTTTAAGATGAACATTAGAAAGCTGCCAAGTAAGGCTATGAGGACATGAGGAGCCCTTGGCTTTGGCAGTTAAAGGCACAGGATGTGTAGACATTTTGAAGAATATACTGGTACTATGTGGTTCAGCTGACTGTGCACACATTTGAGCTGGCCCATTTTGTTCCAGGCCACAGCACTCAAAGAATTTCACGTGGGACCGTCAGGAGGATGCTTTTAATAGTGTTGTTTGTGGTGACAGAGACTAGGAGAAAACCCAGGAGAGGTAGAAGGGAGGCATATGTAAACCTGGATAATGAATAACACTTATGACCCAAGATAACATACCTTATGGCAATATGGAAAGAGTTTAAATGCACCATTCTTCATGGGAAAAAGCGTAAAGCAGAGTGAGATTTATGAATGAATTCATTTATGCAATTAGCCAAACAACCATATGTGTTTTGCAGAAACATTTTTCAAATTAAAAGACACATCACAAAACCACATGAAACACTTGCTGTTTGCCTAGGGATGGAGGCAGATGGACATGGAATGGAAAATTGGAATAAAAGGAAATAAATCAATAAAATAGGAGAGAGCTTGGCACAGACTGATGCCGATGGGATGCTATGATCCGCAAACATGATTAACTTACCCTCTGAGTTTGAGACCCTAAATCACTTTATGACGGTATCAAATTAAAAACAATTTTTAATTTAAATATGAGACAATTGAGACCTGAAACGGGTGAGTGGTTTGCCACTGGTCACACAGATTGTCTGTAACATAGCAGGCACTGAAACTAAATTCTATCTGAATACAGAACAGTTTTGAATAAAAATGCTATCATCCATACTCTTTTTAGAAAAACGAAAAATATATAATAAAAAAAGCAAATAAACGATATGAACGTCAAAAACAAGCAAAACCTTATAATGCAGAAAAATCACATTTAAACAAAAATTATTTTTGAGACAGGATCTTGGTAGGCAGTCCGGCCGGATTCAAACTTACAATCTTCTCAGCCGTTCATTTTCGAGATTTTCGAGCGCATTTATTTCCTTACACACTTAAAACAACAGCACTATGGTTTGCAGAACCTTTTGTACTCTCACGGGGTGGCTAACCTGGCCATCCAGCCTGGGGCATAGGGACTTTCGTGTCTACCTTATGTGCCCTGCCACACTGTGAGCCTGACCTGCTTTGAATCTAACTTGTGGAATGGAAAGAGTGTATCTAAGTGGTGTGCGTGCTTCTAGAATCCCTGTCCTTGGGCTGGTGAGACGGTTCAGTGGGTAAGGCTGTTGCCGCCGGGTCTGACGACCTGAGTTTCTTCTTCAGGGTTCCCGTGGAGGACGGAAAGAACCAACGTTCTGGCTTCCCCTTCACGCGCCGTGCGCCACCACCCAAACCGACAAGTAAATAAAATACATCAAAACAAATTCTCATCCTTGATCTTGGGCTGTACTTGCATTCCTTTCGGGGGGCACTTCACCTTCTTCATCATTTGAGGTTCACCCTATTGTCTGGGGGAGTTCCAGTTCTTCTCAGTTTAGCAAACCAGTGGTGGTGGCAGCTGTTGTGGGGTTGGCTGGGCTCCGGGAGCAGGGCTAAGCCGGGCAGGAGTTTCTACCTCTTCTTTAAACACGAGGAAACATGGAAGTGGGCTACCCAATACATTGGTGGTGCTAACTCAGATAAAGCGCTGCTTCACGTTTTAATTCTGACAAATATTACATCAAACGGTTTGTGTCCCGTCACTTAACCTAAAGGTACCGCTTCGGATTAAGAACACTGTACACAAGGCCCCTCCTGAAATGCAGCTCACAGCGAGTGAACACGCAGTGTCCTGCGATGGGGATGAGCTTCATGTCTTAGGCTATGGGCTTCTTTCCATGGCCAAGTCTGAGGGGTCTGGAAAACAGGTCTTGACAAAGTAGGCAAAGGAACGAGAGTGATGGATCTTGGAAGCCTATGCGTGACCGCGGGAGGTACATGCTAGTGAATAGAAAGACAAGGCAGGGTACCTTCCTTTGCATGGGGACATACGGAGACCAGTGTGGCAGCTACAGACACGATGTGACCAAAGGTGGGAAGGATCCACAGCCCATCTGCTGAGGACAAACATGGAACCTTGCCTGGTGTTAAGCCTTGTGGAAGATGGCAGTGACTTGCACAACAAATGGATTGTTCTTCTGAAGGACTACACAAAATACAGAGATGCTAATGGCTAGTGTTCCTCAAAGCCATCACCTGCGCTCTGTGTGGTGTGGCCAAGGCCCTGTGCTAGAACTTTCTTATGAAACGTCCTCCTATGGCCGTGGCCTTGCAAAGGCTAGGCAGAGGCCTGAGGACGGTTTTCCTCATTCTAACCTGTAGCCTTATGCTGTTCATTTCTGTGAGTAGAAGGTGTTCTTTTCTCTCAAGACAGTGTGGGCAGGCTGAGAGATGACTGCAATGCCGGATTTAAATGACCAGGCCTGGTGTTAGGAACTGGCTGTTGGGCTTTAGAAGTGTTAATCAATCCTCTCAGTTTCTCATCTATAAAACTGGGACAGTAAGTATTTCATAGTTTTTTTGTTTGTTTTTTTGTTTTTTGAGTAGGTGAAGAAACTCTCTACATGGGGTGTGGTGGTGCACATTTAAAATTTCAGCACTTGGGAGTAAGAGGATTGATTAAGAACTCAAGGTCATTGTCAGCTACATATTCAGTTTCAAGGTCAGCCTGGGCCACAGGAAGCCCTTTCTCAAAAGACAAAATCAAAACAGAAAAAAGAGAAAGAGAAAAGAAAAGAAAGGAAAGGAAAGGAAAGAAAGAAAGGAGAAAACAGAAGAAAAGAAAATATCCGTGTAAAATATGATCTGGCACTTTGGAGCTAATAACAAATGATGGGCCTTTGAAACGCATCTGTTCCTCTGTATCAGCAGGAGGCAGGTTCCAGCTCCTGTAAGTAAAAAAACAACAAAAAACAACAACAACAACAACAACAACAAAACTATGGCTGCTCAAGTTGCTTCCATTAACTGGTTCAAGATTTTCATGTGACCTAGCTGCGGCTGGCTTCTCATAAACTTTACCTCATCCTTAGGTGACTGATAACAAATCAGCAACTTACAATATCTAGGATGATATAAATGACACCTAAGTGGCTGTTAGACTAGTGTTTAGGGAGTAGCAAGGAAAAAAGTTTGTATCTCACAAGAACAGGTGCGATTTTTTTTACTCTCAGCTATCTATGTAAATTAACTAATTTTTGGTTAGGAGGCCACACACCATGGAGTGGGTGTACAGCTCAAAGGACATCTTTGGGGAGTCAGTTATCTCCTTCTTCCATGTGGGTTGGGGTACTGAACTCAGGTCACCAGGCTTGGTGGCAAGACCCTTTACCCACCAAACCGTCTTCCCGCTCTACCCTGAATGCTTTTAATTCAGAGTTGGTTAAATTCTTGGATGCAGAACTTGAGGACACAGGGGGCCAGCACCCCCTGCCCACTTTTCAGTCTCTCCTGGAACTCTGCTCTGGTCCACTCCGGCCAAGCCACTGTGATTTTTTTTTTCATTCTGCACCCCACTGAACATTTACAGGCAGCTCTCATTTTGCCATTTCATTGCTTGTTTGTTAATATAGTCAAGCCGTGTCCCAGGGCTGGCTGAGTCCTTGTTCACTCCCTAGATTGTAAATTCCTTCTGGATAGGAAACATTATTTTCATTTCCCCCTCCAGATTTATATATTTTATTATAAAAATGATAATGCTGAGTTAAAAATTACCTGTTACATAAAAAAAAAAAAATCCAGAAAGGAATAAAAATTCTCTTTCCAGTCAAGTGCAGAGGGCTGGAGCTGTGTTTTTCTTCTGAGATTTTTTTTTCTTAAACGGGGTCATATTACATGTACCTTTCCCTAAATTGCTTTGCTCACAGCCTTTTCCTTGTCTGGGTCTATACTACTATGTCACCCCCTCCAATGCCACATTGTATTTTGATCTGGATGCATGGCAATTTATTTAACATGTTCCCTAATGCCAGTCAAGCAGGTGATTGACTTTCAATATTTAGCTGTTTCAAACTGCAGTGATAAAAAGCCTGAGGCACTTGCTCTCCCTACACTTGCTTCCGGAGGTTAAACTCCCCTGTGAGAAATCGGTGGGGCAACTGTACTCCAAGTACCGACAGCTAGCAGATGGATCGGCGTCTTACGGGGTTGTACCAAGTATCCCTCTTGTTGGACTATGTGCTGTCACGTCTTCCTTATAGTGCCACCCTGGGTCCCTTTAGCCTTTGTGAATCTCCTTGTCCAATTTGGGTGCTGTTTTATTTTCGCTCCCTTCAGATCTTAGTATGGTACCGCCTGATGATCTCCACTAAGCACTTCTGTTTCTGAGACAGGATCTTCACTATTCAGCTCTGGCTGTCCGCCAACTTGCTAGGAAGCATCTAGCCTGGCTTTAAATCCAGGATCCTTCATCTCCACAGTGGAGATTCACAGGCATCTGCCAGGATGCTTGAGTCCTGCAGTGATTTCTTCAATCATTTGTTAGTTTTTAAAGACAGAGTCTCATTCAATCCAAGCTCATTATTTAATTCAGGGTGACCTTGAACTCTGGATCTTCCTATGTTTACCTCCCAAGTGCTGGGATTACAGGTGTGTGCCACCAGATCCAGCATCCTCTGAGTTTTCTGTTACGAGTCTCCCCCCTTCCCCTTTATCTTTTTGATGGAATTGTTTTGGGGGTAGAACCCTGACTATCCATGTGAAGAGTAAATTTCCTACTGTCCCTAGGGAACTCAGGCTCTCACCAGTAAAATGGCATGAGTTGCAGCAACTATATTTGGTGTTGTTTAGGGTTAAGCAAGATGCAACTTGTTAAAGCTGTCGGGATGCGCTGCCAACCAGGTCTCTGCCCCACAATCAACTCCAAAGTAATAGTCATATTACTTTGCCATAATAGAATAATTATTATATAGTAATTATTCCTGCACTGATGGGTCTTGGAATTTCACCAAAAAAAAAAAAACAAAAAACCAAAACCAAAAACAAAAAAACAAAAAACCAAAACCAAAACCAAAAAACCCAACCAACCCAAAAGACCACTTGGGGCTTATGTTTGCATATCCTTTTGGGTTAATTACTTCCCCATCTGGAGCTTCAGTTTCCTTCTTCTATTTAGTAGCTTTAGCTGAGCTCTTTGCATCCTTGGAATTTCAGCATCCCTGAAGGCACACACTGCTGCTCCTTCTTGGGGGTGGGGTTGGGATAGGCTTCCCTTGGCCCACCACACGGGGGCACTGTGAGCCTGGGACTGCTTGGCCCCAGTTACAGATTCCAGGAATAGTTTGGCTCTTTCCTTCACACTTTCTATTCCCAAGCCCCACTCCCCACCTCCACCCCCAAACATAGGAGGATTAAGGCCAACCCATGCCCTGGTAGGATCCAGAAAGCCAGTTAACTGGAGAAGGTGCTAAGCCTCTTTGTCACAAAAGAGGATGGGCCATGAGGATCTTTTCCTCTGGGCACCCAAACAGATCCTTCCTTGGCCCAGGCTGCAGGGGAGATAGGAATAAACACAACAGGAAAAGTAGGTTCCTGGAAGGCAGGTGCTCTGTGCTGCGGGTCGGGCCACAGAGGGCTCTTTGACAATGTCACTAACTCGCTCAGAGCCTGGCTCTGCTTCTCTGGCTACTGAAACAATTGCAGCGTTTCAGGTTCCGCACCTTAAATTGCTGGGCCTTGGCAAGCCTGCTAAGTGAAGGA
This sequence comes from Psammomys obesus, assembly GCF_907164565.1. Taxonomy (NCBI): domain Eukaryota; kingdom Metazoa; phylum Chordata; class Mammalia; order Rodentia; family Muridae; genus Psammomys; species Psammomys obesus. Next base: position 2,289,867 of record NW_026591597.1, on the reverse strand, counting down.
GAGTGACTCACTCAAGGTCACTCAGCTTGGTGAATAACAGATAGCCATTAGGACCTGTTCCTGTTTCTGCTGATTGGCTCCAAGACATTTCTGAAGGAGTGGAGTTGGGGGTTTGAGGTCCTGTGCAGAGGTCACAGATTGGCAGATCCGCATCTTCAGGAATGGGCCGTGGGAGAAGCATTTTGAGAGTCTATGGCTCAGATGCCTGGAAAAATGGAAGTTCTTTCCTGCAGGGAGAAGTGACTTTATGTTTGCTGAGGGCAGGCCATACTGAAGGCTCTCCATAAATTCGGCTCTCACGGATGCTGTGAGCACCCTGACACAGCGTCTGCTCTTCTATGGACATCTTCCTCCAGGAAGGGGGCAGTGGTCTCAGTCCACAGGCAAGGGCTCACACTATAACACTTTTTCCCATTTAGGCTCAAGGCTGGATCCACATGATCTCTGAGATCCTGGAACTACATAAAACCTTCTTATATTTTTTCCCAGAAGACAGTCTACAGCTATCATTATGGTTGTAAAGGGACCAGGTACTCTCCAAGGCTGAGAGACTCCTGACCTCAAGACTAGGCTTACTAATGTCAGTCTGGGTCACCATATACTTAATGCTTTCCTTTAAATCTACTCACTTTTGGTACCTAAACTATAGGGTACAGGGTGGAGAGGCAGGCGGATGGAGAGGAAGGAGGAGGCAGGAAGATTAATTAAAACAAATTGCCTAAAATTTCCATAATGAAACCTATTACTTTGTAGGATAATTAAAATATATATAGTCTAATAGATGCATACAAGAGATATGTTTGAGTAGATATTTGTAAATGTTTAGTCATTATTCTAGTGAAACCAATTTTTAAACTCTGCTCTTGTGTTTGTGCACATGGAGGCTGGTGGGGGTTGTCTGCTGTCCTACTTGTCCACTTTATACCTTATTCCATCCAGAGAGTCTTTCTCACCAAACCTAGGACTCTTCTGGTGACCAGCAAGCTCCAGCAATCCTCCTGTCTCTCCTACCCTGAAGGGTGAGGTTACAGGTTTATAGAACCATGGTTTGACTTTTTACATGGCTGCTGGGGATTTGAACTCAGGACTTCATGCTTGCACAGCAGGTGCTCTTATCTCTCCAGCCCAGAACAATACTATTGAGAGAAGCTCTTATTACTAGCTGGAAACCTGTATCATTTGCTGTAAATGGAAAGCCATGGTTAAGGGGGAAAAATAGATAGAAATACAACACTCTCAGTACCTTTTGGATTGCTCCAAACTGGTAGGCCTCAGGCCTGCTCTCCCTCCCTCAGAAAAGAGAGGTTAGTACAGGCAAGAATTGAGTTGACATTTTGACCCTAAAGTGAGAGGAGTTTCTTTTTGAGGGACCTAAACTATTAAAAGATGTGAACTGAGAATCCCTTTCTCCTTGGGGAGCTCACTCCCTGGCACACAGTAGATGCTTCATAAATATTTGATCAATGACTGAATATGTAATTCAGAGGTTCTCATGCCACTTAGAGCTGCCATTTGAAGTCACTAAAATAAACATCTGATTTGCTTTGACCAGCAGCAAAGATATCCCTGGAAGCAATGTGCTGGTGGCCCCATGGCCCACATTGATTTACTTGGCAGCCATAGGATCAGGCTTATTGAACAGATCTAATGAAAAGCTGAAGGGTTGATACCTCACCTTGCCTGAGGCATTTTTCTCATTTTCCTCTACCTTCTGTTAGGCTCGGGGAGGAGAAGGTGAAGCGTGGATGAGAAGGGATAAAGTGGGGAGAACAGATGTTACTGTAAGCTCACCTACGTCAACCGGCTCTTAAGGGACTCTGAGTGATTGATTCAGGGGGATTGTGAAGTGTAAGGATCAAAGGCTAACACCCAAAAGGACCCGTACGGAGAGAAACATTTGTTGGTTGGATATGTTCCAAGGAGGTCATCCCAAAAGGTCTATTCCACAACTCCAAAGAGTAAACACTGAACAAGGACGGTCTCAACTTGCTATGAGCCAACAGTGATCCTCACAGCCATAGTGAATGTTTGCAGAATTATAGCTGTGATTTAACAGAAGTCTTTCTTTCTACCTAGCACTGGGCTAAAAGCGTGGCCACTTTTTGCCTGGTGGTGGTTAGTTTTAATTGTTAATTTGATGGGAATTAGAAGAGAGCTTCAGTGAAGGACTGTCTAGAGAAAGCTGATTTATGGGCATATCTGTGCCGGATGGTCTTGATTACAATAGCTGAGATGGGCCCACAGTGGGTGTCACCCTTGGTAGAGGCTTCTGACCTGTGTAAGAAGGCAGCTGAACACAAGTATGCACATATTCACCCTCCCCCCCCACCCCCGCAACTGTGGATGCGGATAGCTGCTTCACGTTCCTGCTGCTCGGACTTCCCTGAAACGATGGACTGTAGCCCAGAGCTGTGAACCGGAATAAACCCCCTTTCCCTTAGCTTACCTTGTCAGCATGTTTTATCACAGCAACTGGATGAAGAACCGGGATAGATTCCCCATTTTACCATCCCTAGCCTTTGGACAGTCCCACCAGGCTGTGCACTGTCCAGCTCCAAAGGGCACTATTCACACTGTAATGTATCGTCTCCAGCCTGAATTTCTGGGCTAGACACTATGATTATTCCGTGCTGACACGCAGAAGCCCAGATTCTACAAGTTAAGTTTTTGGAGGCCACAGAACAGGTGGGAAGTGACGTTTACAAGTTGAGTCTTTGAATCTAAGCAGACCATCAGGACAGCACACAGGAGAACAGAATTTACGTGTTGATAGATAGAAAGACTGGAAGAATGGACAATGAGCATCTGTTAACACTGATTATCCTCAGGTGGGGAAACTGTGGGGTAATTTTCCTTTCAGTACTTTTTGGTGTTTTCCAACTCCCCCCCCCCAAAAAAAACTAATTATGTAATCTGTTAAAACCCAGTGAATACTGCTTAAGAGCTAAAAAATCCAAACAAGCCCCAAGATATTGTGTTTAATCACATCCTTGTTAATGTGTTAGCCAGTTTTAAAAATTATCCTGTTTTGTGTACTTTCCTTGTCAGCATATTATAGCTTGATGACCAAGGTAGGATTGTCTCTGTGTTAAAGTTGATGCCACAGTGTCACAGATACAATGTTTTACCAAGTTCCCGTCAGGTAAGGGACAGAAACCTTGAAAGGAAATCTTTCATTGCTGACCCCAGACACTGTCTGTGTTAGTCTCCAATGTGCCTATACCCCTCTGAGCTTATCTCTCCATCATGGGGATATTTATTTTTTACACACTCCTTGCTGTGCACTACTACCCAAAGGCCTTCACCTAACCCTGGTGCAAGGACTAAGCTAAGAGCATGCCCGCAGACTGCCATGGGGAGCATCAGAGCTTGTGGCATCATTTAGCTGGTGGAGAGAGCCCCACACCACTACTGAGCTTGGTGGTTTGCGGCATCCTTCTAGGCTATGACATCGAGGGGCTCTTGGATTATAAATTCACATCTGACTTATTTCACAGTTACCATCAGGCAGATCTCAGGGGAGCCAGCAGGAGGTGAAACCATTTTGATGAACTTGTAAACTGAGTGCGGCTCTCCCCCCCCCCCCCCCCCCCCCCCCCCCCCCATACTCTCTTATTAGCAGTGTGTAGCTACACCTTCAGCCAAACCATGTCTCCCCAGCTGGAACGGTCTGGCCCAATGAAAACTAGAAAAATATGAAATGCTTGCTAATTCTTTCAGCACTGGCTCTGTAAAAGGAAGCCTTTTTGGATTTGCAAACTCCCTTCAAGGTTTTTCCGTTTTCACTGGCCGCTTACCCCTGGAATGAGATCATAAATTTGTCCAACAAGTGTGATGTCTTTAGGGCCAACAGACCCATGTTAAGTTTTAAAACAAACTGGAAACAATAGTTAACAGAGTAGCTGTTTACAGTAACTGGTTCCTAAAGTAATCACTGAATCCTGTGTCTACAGACATCCTCTATGGCCAGCCTCCTGGTGACTCAGAATTTCATTCACCAGTGCTCTGCTCTTCTTCATGTTGTTAAATACTAGGCGGATTCCCCCTTAACTAGCAACTTTTTGACCACCCAGAACATTCCAAGTGCCTTTTCTGTACCCAAGATTTGTCCTCTGTCGCTCTCTACCTTGTATTTCAGTTCTTTGGTCTATGCCTTATCTTTTCTGATTAGATTGTGAACTTCCAGAAGAGAGAGCTTAGATTTGACTTTTCTCTGTCTGTTCAGAACCTAACATAGGGCCTGACAGGTTATAATAGTTACTTAACTAATATACGTTATATGGATAATAATGGAGATAAAAAATAATAAAATAGGAATATGTTAGCCCTTAGCTGTTCAAAGTGAAACTTCTGGGTAAGCAATACCTACACCTGGGTTAGAAATGTAATATCTGGCCAGGAGGTGGCGGTAGTGCATGCCTTTAAGCTCTTAGCCCTTGGAGGCAGAGGCAGGTAGATCTCTGGGTTCAAGGCCAGCTTGGTTTACAGAGCAGGTTCCAGCAATAGCCAGGTCTACAATGAGAAACCCAATCTCAAAACAAACAAACAAACAAACAAAAACCAAAAAACAGAAAAACAAACAAACAAAAAAGCGTGGGCTGGGGAGCTGGCTCAGCAGTTGATGCTGATTGTGTAAGCATGCGATGGGAGTTCAGACCCCTGGAACCCACACGCATGGTGGATAGGCATTGTGACCTGCCTGTGATCCCAGCCTTGGATGGTGGAGAGAGGGCATACGTAGAATGAACTGGCTAGAGAGAATAGCCACGAGTGAGCTATCGGTTTGACTAATATACACCACCTCCGTGTAAGAGAGTGATGGATGATAGTTCCCAGCATAAACCTTGTGTCTCTACACGCCTTTGTACACACATATGTACATCCTGATATACACGCCTATGCCCCTGTGCAACACTCTGATGGACTTATTTATTTGAACCCCTGTGTGAGAATACAAATGCACACTCAACTGTCAAGAATAAAGGTCAGTTCCAGCTGTCATTATAGGACTCATCCACTCTCACTGGCTTTAGACCAGACTGTCCACCCAGCCAGCAAGCCCCAGGGGGCTCTTCTCTCTCTGTCTCCCCCGACAAGCATAGGCCATTATGCCTGACTTTTTAATGTGGGTGACAGGAACCAACCTAAGGTTTGTATGCTCACACGGCAAGGACTCTACTGACTGAGCCGTTTCCCCTGCACTTATTTATTTCATTTTTAAGGCAGAATCTCATGTAGTCCAGGCTGGCTTTAAGCTCAACATATAAACAAACGGTTAAAGAAGAACAGGAAACTGGGAGAAAGATTGGGTTGGGGGGTTGTAGAGGAAGTGCAGGGAGGAAGCAATAAATAGATATGATCAACGAATGTTATATAAATGTAGGAAACTGACAGAGGATAAAAAAAAAAAACCATTATTTCCACAATGACAGCAACCCCACCCCATCCTCTGCAGGATGTAGCTGAAGATGACCTTGGACTTTTGATCCTCTGCTTCCATCTTTTGGGTACTAGGATTATATGTAGGCAGGCCACACCTGTTTATGAGTACTGAGATGAAACTAGGGTTTTCATGCACACCAGACAAGCACTCTGCCAACTGGGCTACAGCCCCAAGCATACAAATTTATTTTTAAAATTTGTTGTCTTGCATCTCTTGATACTCAGGGAAAAAGCGTGGGATTGGTTCCCTTGTCCTCAGTTCTCTTGTGGTTCCTATCGTTACTAGGATAAAGTTCAAACTGCTCGGGCTGGAATTTAAGACCCATTGAACTTGGCTGCAATGAGCTGATCCCCTGCAACACTCGCTGGCTCTGCTGGCCTTTCCTTCTCCTAACACCCGCTGTCCGCTGGCCTGAGATGGATCTTTTTCTGCCTCTCTTTTCCAGGCCTGGCTCAGCTTCTTCCTTCTTACAACTACTTTCCTCTGGGGTGTGAAAACAGAAGGGATTAACACAGAGAAACTGCTAAGATCCAGGTGGTGCTGGCAACAGTCAGGCAGGTGGGATCGGCTGAGAAGTTTCGATATACACAGGTACAGGTTGGGGCTCTGTACATATGGGACTCATCACAAGCAGCTCTTAAGAGTTGGGACTAGGACCTACACTCAAATATCTCTGGCCTCAAAGCTGGACAAGCTTCTATAACACACAATAATTATTTCTCTACTGTAGCCCATTTCTGGGATAAGGGAAAGCCAGCATTGTTTACTTATGTCTTTTTAATGATGTACTCATTATATGTTTTTTATTTAGCCATTAAAATCCATGCATGTCTCTAGACGCCAAGAGTTCTGTGATTCTTTTCAGCTGGCAATACTGGTTAAGTAGATAACTTAGCATCATCTAGGTTGAGGGACTCACAGGCCCAGTGACTCTCCCCTTTGGTTACCCATAAAGCACAGAGTCCCTGGTTTAAGTCTATCTGCTGTTTCGGCATGTGGGTAAGTATGCTTGAGTGCAAGTAGTCTTGGAGGCCAGCAGCATCAGATGGCCTGGAGCGGGGGTTACAGATTTACTCTGAGCTTCTGTAAGGGTGCTGGGAATTGAACCTGGGTCTTCTGGAAGAGCAGCGACTGTTCTTAACCACTAAGCAATCTCTCTAGCCCCATAGCTCTCCTCTGTATTTTTTTTTTTTTTTTTGAGATAAATCTCATTCTATAGCTCCAGGATATATTGGCTATTACTCCATAGCTAGGTTGTTCTTGAACCCATGGCAGTTTGCCTGCCTCAGATTCCTGAGTGCTGGTGTCATAGTCATGCACTGTCACATCATTCTTCCTCTTCTTTACTTATCCGAATGAGGTCTACTTACTTACCCAACTGAGCCCAGCTACGTTCTCCTCTCTGCCTTGAGACCTTCCCTGACTGCTCCAGACAACTTCTGTTTAGTGTCTCACCAAGCAGAGCTTATAGTGCATAGGTCAACATAGGGCTCCATGGTTTGCAGGAGATAACTCAGATCTCCTTAGGCATTATATAAACTCTTTACAGATGGGGTCTATGTTGCGTACCGCTAGCGTGGGGTTGGGCACACACCCAACTCTTATTGATTAACTCTTGATTAATTGATGTACTCGTTCCAAAGTCTAAGAGGTGATCCACCTGCTGGCATCAGCCCGAAGTGGGGAGTAGGTGGGTGGAGCGGTGCTATAGCATGTAAAGGGGGGATCTTCTGTATCCCATAAAGGTTCTATGCTTTGACCTCATGAGTAATAGTGATTTGCCCTGCAGAAGGCGTTCACAAACTGAGCATTGGTGAGATTTATGGGAAGGCAGCTGTAAAAGTTTATAAAGGGGCATAAAAAGAAGACATGTATAAATGGTGGGACATAGCTTGGTTTTGAACGGAAATCCCTATCCAACATAAATCCATTTCACCCCAGATTCCTCTGAAGGCCCAAAACAAGCTTATTAAAACTCCAGCAAGTTTTTTTTTTTGGGAGGTAATTTTTCTTAAATCTAAAATAAGTATATGAATAATTATAAAATACAGAAGGACAATTATGAGAATATGTCCAGGAAATTTGAAAAAAAAAAAAAAAAAGAAGAGTGATGGGGTGAATATGGAGGAAATGAGTTAGCTTATTCCCTGTGCGTACTGAAGCTGTCCACAAAATATTAGGGCAGAAAATACACGAAAAGTTAGAAAGCGCCATAAAGTTATATAGCTCAGATAGATAATCAAATACCCATGAAATTTTATGTGCCATTTTAATGCTTTCAGGAAAAACAGATTATTTGTAAACAACATTGGGGCAATTAAAAAGGAATGAAGTTAGATCCCTACTTAATCCATTTCTTATACATAAACAAACTTGCAACAATTCAAGATTTTAAATACTCAAACAGCCCAGAGGAGAGCTGGGCCTGCTGTACACAGATCTGTAATGCTGGATACTAAAAGGTTAAGAGAGTAGGAGTAGGTCACAGGTCTACCTGGGCCTACGGAGAGAACTCAAATCCAGCTCCAGTCTAGGCAACATAAGCGCTGACAACAACAAAGAAAACGAAAGCTTAGGATAAGGCAATGTAACTCAGTGGTAGAGTGCTTGCCTAGGGCGCATGAGGCCTTAGTTCAGTCCTCAGTACTGAAAAAAAAAATCAGAGAATATACATAAATACTTTTATGGTTTTGAAAAAAGAACTATTTTAAGGTATGCCAGAATCTCAGGACTGGTAAGGAAGAAATGGAGATAATGGATTTGCTGAGGTAAGGATGCAGACTTTATTTGCTTATTTATTTTCTTACTTCTTTTGGAACAAGATATGACCTTGAACTTTCTGGCCTTTGAGCTTCTGCCTGCTTCCATCTCTCTGAGTGCTTAGACTATAGGCATGCCTGAGCACATATAGTTTAAGTGCTACAAGGGTAGAAATACCAACTGAAACAACTGAACTATGTCTTTATCCCAAAGTCTGACGACTTTAAAAGCAAAAATGTAAGAAGAATTGAGAGAAACACTAATTTTGTTTTTGCTTTGAGATGTTGGGAGTTGAACCCAGAGCCTTGTGCATGTGAGGCAAATACTCTACCGTTGAGCTACATTTCCAGCCCAAGAGAGATATCTGTAACTTAAGCGACAGTAAAAGGAATGGCATTTCTGATACAGCAAAGTTCTTTTTGAAATCACCCAGAGAAAACCAAATCAGTAGAAAACTAAGCAATCAGTGAATAGGCAAATAAGATTGGGGCAGTGGTCAACTAAGGAATTGGGGACAAGTAAAATTCTTCTGCAAATAAACAATGTGAAATAAAAAGCAGCAAAATGTTTGAGAGCTAGCAGTTGACATGATAGCTTAGAGTGCTTATGGGAGTGGGAGAGATGAGTAGCAGATAAGAACATTTGCTGTTCTTGTAGAGGACCAGAGCCATATGGTGGCTCACCATTAACTGAAACTCTAGCTGGAGGGAATTTAATGCCCTCTTCTGGACTCATTTGGCACACACACACACACACACACACACAAACACACACACACTCAGAAATCTTAGTGGGGAAAAGCATTAATGTTCAGTTTGCCAAGGGTTTAGGAGAGAAGACATTTTTGGTGTCCTCCAGTGGAGGGAAAGAGTTTGGGGTGGAAAAGTGGTATTACCTAATAAGATCAAAATGAGCATGGCTTTTGATTTATGCATGACACCCAGGAACTTGTCCTCTAGAAGGGTTCTTGAAAGAGAGCAAGATGAAAAGAGTAGGGAACCAAAGCAGTGTTTCCCCCAAACTGAGAAATAACCCAGATTCCCAACAATTGGGGATTGTAAAATAAACCATGTAACACCCATGGCGCGAACAACTTTGTATTTACTAAAATGGTATGCTTGGTCTATCGTGGCTTATGTAATAATATTAAAAAGGAAAAAAAGTTCAGGGGATCATGACTACAGCCTACTTTTTAAAAGACTGATCTATTTTATTTTATGTTTGTGCTTTGTCTGCATGTCTGTATGTGCACTCTACGAGTTATCCAGTGCCTCTGAGGCCAGAAGACGGAATCGTATCCCCTGGAACTTGGGTTATAGAAGGATTAGCTAGGAATGGGATTCAGATCCCCTGGAAGAATGACAAGTATTCTTCGTGGCTGAGCTATCTCTATGGCACTCTTTGTTTGTGTGTGTGTGTGTATGTGTGTGTGTGTGTGTGTATGTGTGTGTGTGTGAAAGTGAGAAAGAGAGAGTACACTATTCTATATATAGCAAAATGACCTGAGTGAATAAAGTCTGAATTGTTGATAGTGCTTATTTTATAAGATGGGTTGTATGAAAAATTTCACTTTTCATGTAATGTTTTTTGTAATAAACAAATACATATTTTGCTGGAGTGTGTGTGGGAGGGATAGGCTGAAAACAGGGTGTGTGTTGAAGTCTACATGGAAAGAACACATGGTGGACCCTGAGATCTGGCCTTGGCCCTTCCAGTCCCAGCTTATGGAGTATGAAGCAAGAGGCTGATGAACTCTCAGCGTCTCTTCTCCCTCCGTCGCTAAGCGTTGGGCTCACCATTTTGAAATGGACCGGAAGTTAGAGGAGAAAGTGTATATAGTCTCCTCAGCCGCGTTCCTTTGAGCCCAGAACAAACAGGCCACCCAGCACTTGATTCTTCCTTCCAAGGTGGTAGAGAGCCTGTCGGCAGGCTGAAAGGCCCAGGTGTCTCCGATGAAAGGCTCCACGACAGAACAGGGACAATTACTGGCCTTGGGGAGCCAGATGGGAAACCAGCCAGATTGGACCACTTAGGCCATTAGCCTCCACAAGATGCCTTTCATCCTGTCTCCCAGCAGCTGTTGGCTCATTTGAGTTTTCTTTCTGACTCATCCCTTTGTTCCGTCCTTTGGCTGGTGGCATCAAACTTTTCCTATCTCCAAACTAGTCTTCCATATTTTGCTTGGCTCTGGACCCCACAGATGGCTCTGTATAGCTCCTTTCCACCTGTTTGGTCCCACCTGGGACACAGTGCGCCCCCTGGGGCTATGTCTGGGGATGGTGACGTCTTTTTCATCTGGAGCCCTCAGGATTGCTTGACTGCATGCAGTGTGAGTGATTGATGCCAGTCCCCAGCTCCAGGGTGTCCTGTCTCCTCACCAGAGCCCCCTCTCACCTTCTCATGTCCTGAGAGCCAAGCACGTTGCCTGGCATTGTGAAATTTTATATGATGAAATGACTGTTCTTTGCTGCTGACTGACAGTCACTCTCTGGATTCTAGAAAAAAGAGCTGATCCTGGGTGGGTCTTAGGCTACGACTGCAAACATGCCCTAAAATGACCCAGGGTGCTGTGCCAGTCAGATAGGAGCAAAAAGTTCTGGGTGCTGCTCCACGGAAGCATGACTGTGGATAATAAGAATGCCCGGCACATTTCAAAAAGCTGGAAGAAAGGAGTTTTTGGAACTTTTTACCGTAAAGAAATGATCAACATCGTATACGGTGGCATATGCTTGTGACTCCAGTGCTCTGGGGACAGAGGCAAACAGGTAGACTTCTGAGTTCCTGGCCACCAGGGGAACTTAGTGAGATTCGATCTCAGAACTAGGAAGAGATCAGGGGATGGAGAGATGGCTCATTAGTGAAAAGCAATTGCTGCTTTTGCAAGAGACCTAGATTCTGTTTTCAGCACCCGCATGGTGACTCAAAGCCATCTGTAAGGGATGCAGCAGCTCTGGCATCCATGAGTGCCAGGCATGTGTGCAGTAGATGGACACACACTTTAGCAAAACGTTGATATGTGTAAAATAAAAAAAATCTAACATTTGTATCTGAGGAGGTACACGTGTTTATCCCAATTTAGAGACTATATAATATATATGACTGTATGAAAACATCATATGGTATCCCATTACTATGTACTTTATGTTTTTATGTTTCATTGAAAAAAAGCAATTAAAAAGCCCCTGAAATCCCTGCCCTCTTATCATAGCTCAAAGGCTGCTCATAGATGGACAGTGTTGGGCTATATGCTGTAGGATAGACACAGAGATGGGTGGGCTTGCTGTGGCCACGTGAGAAGACTTCCTGAGAATCTCAATGAAAATTCTGAATGCGCTTTATTTGTCCCCATAGTATTTATATGTATGTCACTCAGACATCATCAGGGGGTGCTCCTCTTGAAAAGCAGGGTTTTTTTCTTATAGGTCCCTGCTCCACAGTCTTTCAAATTCAAGCCCTCCCTTGGAGTGTCTGGATTCCTGGAGGGTGTCTGACCTCAGCCTGGCCTCTCCTGCCTCTTTGTTTCTGGTCTCTTGGTGATCATCCTGCTAACTTCCCATGTTGGAATCATCTCACAAGAGAAGGATCTCTCACAGCAAGTACAGTGCATGAGTGCTGAATTTCATAGCTTAAAACCATAAATGATGGAATTTAGAAGTGGGGCCTTTGGGGATTCGGTCTCGAGGGTGGAATCCTCAAAAACTGGTATATAGTACACTAAAGGGCCAGGAAAGTACTTCCTTAGTATATATAACATCTTGGCTCCCCTCCCAAGTACATAAAAAAACCAAGGGTCTCCAGAGAACTCTCTTACGCTTTTTCCTCCATGTGAAGCCAGAACAGTCAACCTGAAATCTGGAGGAGGCCATTGAAAAGAACCAGGTTGTACTGATGAAATAAAAACCAGACGCTGGGGAGATGTCTCAGTGGTTAAGAGCCCTTGTTTCTCTTGCAGAAGACCCAGGTTTAGTTCCTAGTACCCACAGGATGGCTCATAACCTTCTGTAACTCTAGTTCCAAGGGATCTGATGCCCTCTTCTGACCTCCGTAGGCACCAGGCATGCATACGATGCATATACATACATGCAGGCAGAACACTCATACAGTAAGCTAAATAATTAAAAAGAGAAACAAAACCCATCTGTACTAAATATAGAGCAGCCTAACAGTTCTGGCCTGTGGTTCTTCCTTGGAGCAGCCTGCGCTGACTAAGACACCAACCACGTAGAGAAAATTCTGGATGTTGCACTCCCTGACCTCTTGCTCATCCTTTCCCATCTCTGCCCTTCTGGTGGCTCTGGGAGAGCTGAATTATTATTATTTTTCAGACAGGGTTCTATGTAGCCTAGGCTGGCTTCAAACTCATTGTGTGGCTATGAATGGACTTGAACTCCTGGTCTTCCTGCCCCCACCTCTATGAGCACTGGGATTCTTTCCTCAAGCAGGCCTTTGGATGTTGGCTTTTAGGTTGTCAGTGTCGGCGGGAAGTCCCCAAGCTTTGCTCTACTCTGCAGTGAGCTTCAGTCGAACAGCTCCTAGATGCCGGCAGTGGGTTGAGCATTTAATCAGGGAGATTAATATTGATTCCAGAATCAAGGAGATTTCACTGATTATTCTGTACAGCATCCCCAAGCTTAGCAGGTGAGTACAATAATTATGTGCAGTTTACATACTAACAATAACAACAACAACAACAACAACAACAACAACAAGAAATAACAGCTCAGCTATTAAGCAAGTTGTTCAAAACTGTGCAGTGGCAAAAATGAGGTTCAGTTCTAGGCCTGACCTCCCCTACCTCCAACTCCTGGTTGCCCTTCTACCCCTGACTCCTTTAGTCTACAGCAGTGGTCCTCAACCTTCCTAACGCTGCAGCCCCTTTAATACAGTTCCCCATGTTGTGGTGACCCCCCCAGCCATAAAATTATTTTTGCTGCTACTTCATAGCTATAATTTTGCTGCTGTTATGAATTATAATGTAGATATATGATGTGCAGGATATCTGATATACAACCCTCGGTGAAAAGGTTGTTTGATCCCCCCCCAAAGGGGTTGTGACTCACAGGTTGAGAAATGCTGGTCTACAGAATTGTATGCCCTGTGGAACATTTGGTATGGTGGTGTCTGGAAGAACTGAAAAAGCATATTTCCCCATGCCCAGACCTCACAGACCAAGGTACATAAGAAGGTGGAAGAGGAGGAATGTTTAAGTCACAGACTGTCCTGCAATCTGAAGATGGACAATGCCACAGAAGAGAACCAGAGGATAGAGAAAGGTGTGTCTGTAGAATGGAGAAAGCAAACAGAGATGAAAACTCACAGTTAAAGCAGTGTTAAAAGGACCCCAAATCTCCTTGTTCCCATCTCCTTCTTCTCATATTTTTGACTAGGATAAAAGGGTCTTGTTTACAATGAGATTCTAATGGTGGTTGAGATTGTGGGTGGTCAAGCCAGGGCATTTTGGATTCCAGTATGAGAAGTTACTGCTTTCTATCTGTTTCCTCGTGGGCTGGCCTTCCTGTTCAAATGTAACATAATTCTGTTCTGGGTCACGGCAAATGGTTTACTCAGGCTCGCTAATTCTTCTGTCCATGTCCTTCCTTGCAGTCTCAACATGATGTTCAGCCCCAAACCTGACACTGTCACTGAGCCTCAGTGGCTCATTCTGAAAAATGGCCCCATTTCTCCCAGAGGTGGCTGCTAACAATGAGGGCATGCAGAAAAATCCACATGGTCCAGCAGCAGTGAGAACAGACGGGTGGCTGGGCCCTGCTCATCATCTTCCTTTGTCCCTCTAACCCACTGATTGTCCCAGGAGGGCACAGAGAGTTGCTATAGCTCTGATGACACAGGGTTTTTGGAAATACTAGGAGTAGGATGGGGGAAGAGACCATGCGAAAGTCTAGCATGTGAGCAAACACATTTGGCAAGAGCATCTCAGACTCATTCTTCCGAGGTGGCTGACATGCATGAATGGAGGCAGGCTAGCCCATCTGCTCTGAGCTCTTGCCTGCTTAGGAGAGGACAGTATGACCTTAGGAGAGAGTCTTGAACTGGCCACCTGCCTCTGCATGGCTAGTGCTCCCTTTATAGAGCCGGATGATTTATTCTAGTCTTTTTTGATCCGCATTCCTTACCCTATGGAATTGTTAAAAGAAAAGGACTGTCTGGTAAAGCCAGCATTTGAAGACTGGGTTTATTAGCCCCACTTTCTGTTTTATTTTCAATGGTGTTAATGTATCAAGCCTCTAAAAATGGTGTCTGTGAACTACTGAGAAAAAAAAAAAAAAAAGCTTCACCTGATGCTCAGATGCACAATTTCTTTGTAACTGTTTCACAGCTTCCATCAGGTATTCCAAAAGGCCCTGTACTAAAAAAAGGGATAAGGACCATTGATTTAAAGAAAATCACTCTTTCAATCAAGAGCTGGCTTGTCCACATGCAGGACCAAGCTCCAAGAACACAGGTTTCCATTTCTCTAACGAACAATTCGAAGTTAATAGTGTTGGTGAGGATGCCGGCGAAGGAGAATATTATGCCCTGATTGTGGAAGTATAAATTGGTTCAGGATTTCTGAAGGGAAATCGAGAGAAATGACTGAAAAGCCTGAAAGTATTATGTATTCTAGTTCTCTGGAATTGCAGTTCTGAGAATGTATTTTAGCAGCTACTGTTGTTAATTCTGGAATCAGACTGACAGGCTGAGATTTAGAATTATTGTCTCTATCTTTGTGGGAAACTCAATCTCTCCAAGCTATAGCTTACTCATCTATAGAACAAAGATACTATCTATCTGTAGAGTTCTTTGAAGGGTTAAACAAAAACATACATATGAAACATGCAGTATGGCAGCCAAATCATAAAAAGTCAACATATCTGGGTAACGGAACTTGTTAAGCCTGAGGACCTGAGTTCAGTACTTGGGACCCATATGGTGGAAGGAGAGAATCAATAAATATTAGTTACTATTTGCATACAAATATTTGATTGCCATATTATGTATAATGACTAAAATTGGGACCAACCTCAAATATGCAACATAAGTAATTGGCCTAATGATACATGACATTTAACCAGTTAAGATTAATGAAGTGAGTATGACCAGAAAAGTGGTTGTATATTTTATAAGCTTTCTATATATGTATACACACACACACACACACACACACACACACACACACACACACACACATATGTACACAGGGAAAACCCCTCCTCCTAGAAGTCATAGGTTGCTAAACAAAAGCCCAGTGCCTGGTGTGGGTTACCTTGCCTTAAAATATTAGTCAGGATAGTCTGGAGATCCTCTGAACAATATAGTTACTTGGTTGCCAACCAGAACTTGATTATAAAATCCTGTTGCTAAAGACATCACATACATTGTTCACTGGGCATGGAAAAATCGAGTTGTGAGTTGTTACTAACTAGGAGCTTCCTATTTGCAGGCTGGTTATCATAGAACTGAAAAGTTCTATGTAGGCTGTTTGGGGATGCTGGTGTTATCAACAGTCTTATCCCCCTCTGAACCCTGTGAGCTGCAATAATGACGAGTGTGGCAAGATAAACCCATGGGTACAAGAATGGCATGAAGTGCTTTCTGATTTAAAGTCCACTCCACAGGAGGAAATCCATGCCTGGTCCTGTAAATCTGGCCAGAACGTATGGGTAGGGAGCTAACAGGTGCAGGGAGCGAACCTTCTATTATCTCATTAAATGTACATACTATCAGATAACCTTGCTTCTATGCCCATAAATTAATGCAGTTCTCAGATGCCATCAGAGAAGTTTCTTGGTTTCGTGGGATGTGATCAGCTCAGAAACTCACAGCTGATAAAAGCATAGAGACTAAATGTCAGTGGGGTACTCAACCACAAATGGGACATCTCCCACCACAAATGTTCAGGGACCTTTGTTTAAGAGGGAGAAGAAAAGGATTGTGAGGACCAGAGGCCAGAGAGGACTGGAGTTAGACAGTGTCTTCTGTATATGACAGAACTACTGTACTGATGAACTCAACAGCTGTGGCTGCTTGCACACGACTTGCCTAGGATCAAGCCAGTCAGCATTCTAGCATGAAGATGGAGGGGCTCATGAATCCTCACCCCTATCTGAGGATAACTGGTAGTTGATAGCTTCTGGAAGAGGGAGATTCAGTTTTCTTGAAGTGTGTTCAACAACACCCAGGTCAGTCAAAAAACACATGCTTGAGTATATGGACAGCACAAGTTGTAACTAGTGAGTTATTAAAAAATAAAATAAAAAAAAAGATGTCATGAAATTGAGAGTGGGTAGGGAGGCGGGTGGACCTGGGAAGAGTTAGGGGAAGGAGTCAGGGGCTAATATGATAAAAATACTTTGTATGGAATTCTCAAAGAGTTAATTAAATTGATAAAGATATTGTATTAAAATGTTTGGAGTGCGGAAGGACACCGGGGAGTTTACAAGACAGTGTGTATGATATTCCACAGAAAAATGGCTCGATCAATGCTCTAGGCTTTTCAGTGGCTTTGTTTGGGTCATGGGTTTTTGTGCTTTTTGTTTTGCTTTCCTGTATCTTCTAAATTTTCTGTAATGAACACATGGAGCTTTCTGCAGTAAGACAAAACTAACTTAATAAAATCATTTTATGAAAAAGCAATGACTAATCACTGTTGAGAAATGTGCCATGACTTTGACCTCTTTGGTGCAGGTTTCTTTTCTTATATGGAAATGAGAATTTTTTTGTTTGTTTGTTTTTAGAGAGGGTTTTGCTGTATAGTTCTGGATGGCCTGGAACTCACAGAGATCCTCCTGTCTCTGCCTCCTGAGTGCTGGGATTAAATGTGTGTGTCACCATGCCTGGCTTAAAATTCAGAGTTTATAGGCAGGCAGAATAGCTCATGTTTATAATCAGAGTTCTCAGTAGTGGGAGGCAGGAGGTTCCAGGAATTCAGGGTCACAAAAGTCTAAGATCACCCTGCTCTACACAAGACCCTGCTTCATAAAACCACA
Source organism: Psammomys obesus (assembly GCF_907164565.1). NCBI lineage: Eukaryota > Metazoa > Chordata > Mammalia > Rodentia > Muridae > Psammomys > Psammomys obesus. The sequence continues at coordinate 2,272,677 of NW_026591597.1, read as the reverse complement.
GCCATGTTCAATGTACAGATGTGCTTGCTGCTTAATTGTGGGTACCTGGCTTTGAATCCTCAGAACCCACATAAAAGCTGGGCATATGGCACATTGATCTGTAATTCCAGTGCTTCTATGGGGAGGTGGGGGAGGTGACACAGAAGAATCCTCAGGGCTCTTGGACTAGCTAGCCTGGTTCATAAAGCAGTGAACAACAAGACACTCTCAAGCAATACAGGATTTGGTCCATGGCTCAGTGGAGAGTGCGTGTCTAGCAGACTTGAGGCCCTGAGTTAAATACTTAGCATGCCAGGATAGTAGTAGTAGTAGTAGTAGTAATAATAATAATAATAATAATAATAATAATAATAATAATAATAATAATAATAAAAACAAAGGCACTAAACAAAGTAGAAGGTGAGGACTAGCACCCAAGGTTGTCCTCTGAACACCACATACATGTTGTAGCAGGCATGTCTGCATGCATGCACACATAATGAAGAAGTAACCAAAATCAAGGGTCAGGGGAGAGGACTCAGTTGGAAATATTCTTGCTTTGCAAGCCCCAAAGCCCAAGTTCAATTCCCAGAACTCATGTAAAAAATATCTAGGCATGGTAATGCACGCTTGCAATGCCAGCTCTGAGAAGTCTAAGGTCCTTGGGCTTACTGGGCAGCCAACTTAGTGTGCTGAGCAAGTTCAAGGCCAGGGAGAAATTCTGTCTTAAGATGGGGAAAAAGAAGAGGTGGGTGATGCCTGAGGAGCAATACTTGCACTTCTTTGCTTTCATACTCACACATGTACGCACACTCAAGTGTGTATACACACACACACACACAGAGAGAGAGAGAGAGAGAGAGAGAGAGAGAGAGAGAGAGAGAAAGAGAGAAAGAAATGAGAGCTGTGCCTTCTTTCCTTGTTGAGACTCCGGGAGATGTAAATGAGTTTTGTTGTTGTCTTGTTTCTGTGTTTTCAAGGCAGTGACTTGCTGATGGCCTAGGATGGGCACTTGACCCCTCAATTCTCACACCCCAGCCTCCAAACAGCGGTCTGCAGGTTACAAACAAGAAGGGCAAAAATGCTCTGTTCAGGCGGTAGGTGGTGGAGCAAGGCTCCTTTACTTTCAGGGCTCTCACAAAACCATCTGGGTTGGGAGCACTCCAGAGGTCCAGCTAGCTGGACTTTGAAAATGCACCTCCAGCTACAGGCTGAAGAGCCGCCGTCGTGATTGATGCTGGGGAACTCGATATGATTTGAGGATGTCAGGGACTGCGACACTCCGCTGTGGACGCTGGTCTGCAGTCAGGATGCTAAGTTTAATCTCTGTGAAACTGATGCAGGAGCATGGCTATGCTTGCTAATTAGACAGCAGCGGTGTAATTGATCAAATCAGTTCCCTTCATGACGCAAGGCCAAAGAACTCAGCAACAGCTTGCACCAGCTTCCAGATAGCCGAAAAAGCATGACTCCTTCTCCCTGAGATGATACCGTTGTCAGTCTAGATCGCCTTGCTAACTGCGGGCTCCTTTCTCAGTGACAGATAATATGGTGTAGTTGCAGTAGCTTCTCTCTCTCTCTCTCTCTCTCTCTCTCTCTCTCTCTCTCGGTCTGATTCCAGGCTTGAGTGATTTAAATAGTGCTCATTCATTTCTTTCCCAGATTTACGGCAAGCATTAAACTTCATCAGCTTTAAAGAGCCATTGAACCATTTTGAAAGGAAGCAAAGTCATAGCCAGGGTTCCCCACTGCATTTATGAATGGCTCTACCATTAATTGGAAAGCTAACATATAAAATAAAAGAATGAAAATGGAAACCACTGGACGAAATGGAGCTTATTGCAGCACCCGAGTATTGAGACCCTCATTTCCAGTGTGTTCAGTACCGATCAAAGGAAGAAACGCACAAGAGGTGGCTTTGGTCGCGTGATGTGAGCATGGCATTTGGGGGACCCAACAAGCTGGCTGTAAGCTCAGTCCTGCCATTTGTGAGCCCCAAGAATCCAAGGCCATGATTTTACCTTTCAGAATCTTGGTTTTCTTATTCGTAAAATGAAGAGAATTAAATCAACCTCAAAGCATTGTGAAGATTAGATAAGAAGAGAGATAGCTAGCTCACTTCTGAGAATGTAATAAGAGTTCTGTAAATATTAGTTCCCTCCTATGTCTTGTGCTTTGAAGACTGTACTGGAATCCTGACTTCATTCTGTGTTCCAGGCTCATGGATCTCAGGCTCACTGCCCATGCTGTTGGAATTTCTCGTTTTTTTCTTTTGTTGTTGTCTTTTTGTTTGTTTGTTTTTGTTGTTGTTGTTTGGTTTTGGTTTCTGGTTTTTAGTTACTCTTCAAGACAAGTTCCTCTACTGGCTCTCCAGAAACTGTGACAAATTTATAAGAGCTCTGATTTTTTTGTTTTGTTTGGTTTTTAAAAAGTGGTCTCATTGGATATCTGAGTCTGGCATTCAGCTTTCTGGATAGTCCAGGCTAGGCTTGAACTCACCAACTTCCTTCTTTGGTTTCTGTAGTGATGGGATTTGAGCATATGCCACCTTACCAGGCTGAGTTCTGAATTTTAAAGAGAGGGCTAAAAAGAATCATGAAGTAGGAACTCATGCAAAGTTTGAAAAACAGCACACTCAGTATTACACTTAGTTTTTAATATGACAGTCTTATTGTGTATATAAGTGTACATATAAGATATATAATATATATACAAACACACACACACACACACATATATATATATATATATATGTGTGTGTGTGTGTGTGTGTGTATACACGAATGTAAAGTTAGGATGCTTTTGGATGGCAGTATAGGAGACTCCCGGGTGGTTGAGGTGATTCACCTTTCATTGTAGAAAAGGGGGAGTGGGTTAAGCAAGATAGAGAGAACAGATTCACAGAAGGCCCTAGTAAATTTATGCACAGATACACTGTAATGCTAGAGTCTGGCCTGAAGGGAACACTGTGGGGTACTGATCCCCCCTTCTGTCTCATTTTGGGCGTAACTTACAGGGATGTGCTCACTTGGTCAAAGTGATAGGGTCCCACGCTACAATCAGTACACTTTCCTGCAAATGTTCCCATGTCAATATAAAGTTAACCTAAGGGGAAAAAATAAGGGTTGGAATCTTCCACAAATTCTGGATCATGTTTTTTTACTGGGTGAGCTAGACTTTTCTCTTCAAGAACAGAAGGTCATCTCATGCTGCCATCTCTTCCTCTTGGACCACCTTTACAGCTTCTCTGCTTTGGAGCCCCTACAATACATTCTCTTTTATCCAGTGGGAAAACAAGGGTTGTGGTTCTTCCCTTCCCTTGCCTTCCCTTCTTTCACCTTCCCTTCTTTTCCCCTTCCCTTCCCTTCCCTTCTTTTCCCCTTCCCTTCCCTTCTTTTCCCCTTCCCTTCCCTTCCCTTCCCTTCTTTTCCCCTTCCCTTCCCTTTCCTTCCCTTCCCTTTCCTTCCCTTCTTTTCCCCTTCCCTTCCCTTCCCTTCCCTTCCCTTCCCTTCCCTTCCCTTCCCCTTCATTTTCCCTTCCCTTCTCTTCTTTCCCCTTCCCTTCTCTTTTCTCTCTCCACTCTCTACCCTTGTCTCCCTTCCGCCCCCTCTCGTTTTCTTCTTTCTTAGCTTTCATAGCTCAGGCTGGTCTCGAACTCACTATGTACCCAAGAATAATCTTCAGTTTCTCTTGATAACTTGACACTGACATGGGAAGGCCTGCATAAAATGACTGTAGCATATGACCCTAGCACTGTGACCAAATGAACACATCCCTGTTAATAACACCCAAAATGAGATGGAAGTCCCTTCTGATTCTATCTCTTGAGTGCCAGAATCACAGACTTGTAACCAACACATTTGGTTTATGTGGTTTTGGGGCTCAAACTGAAGGCTTTGTGTTGCTAGACAAACACTACACCAACTGAGTTACATCCTTAGTCCCCACATTTTGATTTCTTTTTAGATAACAGGTCTATTGTAGTGAATGTAAAATATCTCTCATAGGCACAAGTGTCTGAACATGATTTTGGAAGATTATGGAAACTTCAGGAAGTGGAGGCTTATTAGAGGAAGTGGGTAAATGTGGGTGGGACTTGAGGTTTTATGTTCATCCCCACTTCCTGTTCCACCAAGAGGTGAGAAGGTGAGAAGTTCCTGTAGCAGGCTCCTGCCACCACAGAGCCACATGTCACCATGTATTTCTCTCCCTGATGGAATCGGTCCCTTCAAACTGTAAGCCAAAGTAATTCCTCCCTCCCTTATGTTTCTTCTTGTTGGATATTTGCTCACAGTCATGACAAAAGTCTCTCACAGTGTCTCACGCAGCCCAGGCAACAAGTATCAAATTTATATCCTCCTGCGTCCACCTCCCAAATGCTGGGATCACAGGCACTCACCATGCCTAGTCCAATGAGGTCTTTATGAACAGAAGCCAGGTTACGTATTTTCCCTTTCAAGAGGCCTCCGGCAACTTTTTTTCTTTCCTTAGAGAAAACTCAAACCTCTTTATAGTGACGCAAGGCATTACAAGGTATCCACGCCACCTTCCTATCTGATGGGACCTGCCACTTCTCCCTCTCTCCACTCTGCTGTCACTTCATATGACAGTCACCTGAAACACAAATTTTCCTTAGGACCTTTGTATTAGTGGCTCCTGATGCCTGGAATACTGTCCCCTTAGACCCCTTCAGAACAACATCAAGTTACTCCCCGTTGTGCTCTCTTACTTTGAATTTTCAGTACCCCCTCTCCTCTAGCTTAGCAGTTCGTTCATTCATTCATTCTTTTTTTTTTTTCTGTGTAGTCTTGGCTGTCCTGAAACTCATTTTGTAGACCAGGCAAGCCTTGAACTAAGAGATCTGCTTGCCTCTGACTCCTGAGTGCTGGGATTAAAGGCATGAACCACCAATTCAATTTTTTAAAAGTCAGGTCTTTCTCTCTGTATATATCCATCCATCTATCTATCTATATCTATCTATCTATCTATCTATCTATCTATCTATCTATCTATCTATCTATCTATCTATCTCTCCTAGCTGGGTAAAGAACTCATTTCTTTTTTCTTTATCTTTTTTGTTGTTTCCTCTTTGTTTCAAGCAGTGAAGCGCTTGAGATTCTCCTCCCTCCGTCTCCCCAGGCCTTTCTTATTTACTTGTTTTGCAGTTGTTTTTCAGGTACCGTCAACCAAGGCTAACCTTACATTTTCTAAGTAGTCAAGGATGGCCTACTTCATTTTCTTTCTTCACCAAGGCTTACAGGCACCCAGTGATTGTCTGTCTGAGACTTTATTAAGTCAAAGTGTGTGTGTGGGGGGGGGATGACTTTGTTTCTTTTGCTCATTCCCATACCCACAGCACCTCTGAACATCTGGTATATAAATTGGCTCTGAGGTCCTCATGCTCCTCTTACCATCTAAACTTCAGCTTCCACGTCTGGAAAAATGAGGCTGATGACAAGCCTCTTCCATGCTCCCAGGGGTCTTACGAAGACTAAAGGCGATAATGTGGATGACCTCCTCAGCGCAGAGTGGGGCCTTGTGCTAACGGTGAGCTTTGGTAGACTTACATTCACCAGACACCCCTTGAATGCAGCTATCACAAGCTGGTAGTCATCTGTTATTAAGGGCATTTTGACAAAATAGTAATGTGGCCTGTGGAGAGACCAGGTTTGTCAGTGTTATTCTCCTGTTTCTTTGGCTGGGTGTTAGGCACAGTGTGGCACTGTGTGATGTGTCATAATTGATGAACAGAGAACTCTGTTACCCCAGATCATTGCTTGGAAGCTAGGAGATCTATATGTGGAAAGATAAGCAGCCCTAGGGTGTTGCACTGTGGTCATGAGTGTGATAATGAAAGCAAGGCACAACTCTCTGTCCAGGAGATGGAATGGAGGCAGGACTCACTGTCCAGGAGTTAGCAATCTCAAGGAAGCACAGATAAAAAGCTGTAACAAATGGGGATGTTTATTCCTGGAGCATCCTAAGTCAATTGGTATCTATAGAAATGTCCCATTAACAAAAAAAAAAAAAAAAAATCTTGCTTGAGAGAGTCAGAAGTGGACAGGAGCTGTCTCTTATCCAAAAACAGGCTTGCAAAGTTGAAAGTGCACACTGAGAGACCCTGAAGCAAACCAGCACGTCTTGGGCAAAGAACTTGACTTAATGGCCTTAGAATTGGCTTAGCGGTAAGGGAGCTTGCCGCCAAGCCTGAAGACCCAAGTTCCATCCTGGAACACACAAGGTGAAAGTGAAAGAAGAAAGCTGATTCCTGAAAGTTGTCCTCTGACTCATGCATGCTTTGACATGCATGTATACACACACACACACACACACACGCACACACGCACACACACACACACGCACACACACACACACACAGAGGGGGGAGAGGAGAGGAGAGGGGAGAGAGAGAGAGAGAGAGAGAGGAGAGAAGGAGAGAGAGGGCAAAGTAATCCCTCCCTCCCTGTCTCCTTCCCTCCTGCCTCCCTCTCTCCCTGCCTGAAGTTGCTTTTTCTTGTCAGATATTTGGTTACAGTAATGAGAGAAGTAGCTTACATTGTTTCTCATCTTAGTTAGAGCATTAGTTACTTAGCATTCCCAGGAACAAACAGCCCCATGTTAACTTGATAAAGGTTATAAAAAAAGAAAGGTATTGACTTGAAAGGAGGAAAACAGCTGGGGATGAAAGTATGAATAAGAATTAAGAAGAAGGGGAGAGGAGGAATGGGGGGGGGGGGCTAGCCAGGGAATATGAATGGGCAGTTGTGGTAGTCACTCAGCTGCCCATGCTGGAAGAAAATCGGAGTGGAATTTTAGCTACACCAGAAAGCAGTCTACTGTGTTCCTTTAAAAATATTCTTTTTCCCCTTAGGAGAGAACAAAAAGCTGAGGGGGAAAAGAACCGGTGACAAATCAAATGACAAGCAAATCGCTTCCTGTCTCTAGCCATGAAAAAGAGGAAATCTTTTCTAAGCAGGTCACATGACAGATCCTCAGTCCTCTCCAAGTTCAAGGTGCCGGAAACAAAAAAGCTTTGGAGACAGGTGCTTCAGAGTAAGCTAGTTAGGGGAAGGTGACAGCGGTGACACAGGCAGGAAATCAGTGTGGAACTCACCACCTAGAATGCCTGGAGTTAGGGATTTAAAGCTGTGTGTGTCTGGGCTCTTTGGCAGAGACTTGACCAGAGCAACCTCCCTATGGGAATACCTTCAGCTCTAGAGTGTTCTAAGCCTGTGTGAAACCTACATGAGTTAAGTTTGAAAGCAGGCACAGCGGTTCATGCCTGGGATCCCAGCATTTCGTAGGCAGAGGCAGGAGAATTGCCACTTCCATGCCAGCGTGGGCTACATAGTGAGTTCAAGGCCATCCTGGATTATTGTTTTTGAGGGAACAGTGACAGTAACTGGCGTTGCTTAGGTACTTCGTTTTTTGAAATTTCTTTATGGCAACAGAGGTCATCCAATTTATATTTGTGACTCTACTAAGAAAGCTTTAAAATATTAATTATACGTGTGATTTTTTTTTTTAAATAAAGAAGGTACTCCTTGACTTGTGTCCTTAATTTCATGGCAGCAGCTTCTGTTTTAGATGAGTCACTGCTAAGTCTTCTGTTGGTAAGACTTGTGGCCACAAAGAGGTCACCATGAGGAACCAGGGGCACTCATCAGATTTCCCACGTGAGCTCTGCAGCTAAAAAGAAGCTTTTGTCACAGCTGTCACATGAATGAAATCTAAAGGCTGCCAGGCCTCCAACCAGAGCCACATTGCAGTGATATTCAGGGAACTCTCCTATCTGCAGAGATACGTTTGGCCAAGTTGGTAAACTCTGTACCTCCCTGGAGCTTACCTGTTTATTCTCCTTTAAGGCACTTATTATTATTGTGTGCATGTGCGTGCTGTGCGTGGGGGTATGTGCATTACACAGCATACATGTAGAAGTCAGAGGACAACACCGTGGAGTCCTCTCCTTCTGGCTTTTAGATGGGCTCCAGCGATCAAACTGAAGTGGTGAACTTGCATGGACTTTACCAGCTGGGCGAGTCTGCTAGCCCTAGCTCACCCGGTTAAATAACTGTCTTTGCTGTTTTGTTTCTTACTAGAAAAACAATACACATGATTGACTGATAAGCATGAGTCAGGAAAATAAAAAGCACTGTAGATGCTCATAGCCACCGTTATATGTGTGATATACACATGTATATGTTGTTTCATAATCAAAGTGGATAGGGGTGGGTAGGAGAGGAAAGGTAGGGGGAGGGACCGGGAGAGGAGGAGGGAGGGGAAACTGTGGTCTGGATGAAAAAAAAAAAGAAAAGAAAAGAAAGAAGAAAAAACTGCTTCCAAGAGCCAGAGGACCAGAACACCTGCTTGAGGCAGTGCCTTCTAGATTTGACTGGGAAGCCGCCCCTGTGAAATCTCAACAATATGGTTGTTTAAAGACCTGCATAAATGATGTCACCCACTGTCATGCCATGTGGATGGAATGAAGCTTTCAAGTCCTCACTCCTAGATGAAGGCAATCAATGGCTGCTTGCTGAGAGAAAGAATCAGTTTCTTCAAGATAAGCCTGTCGATAGGTTATCCAAGCTAAGTGGTTATCCTTAAACACTATATATATACAAATGTAACAACAACAATTAAATAAGTAGAGGTCACAAATTTGAGAGGCAGTAGGAGGGAGAAGGCCTGGGAGAAGTTGAAGAGGGAAGGGGTAAGGGTGTGAATGATGTAAATATGATGCTCATATATTAAATTCTCAAAATAATGAAAAAATTAAATAAAGAGGAAAACATTCAAGGATTTGGTTAAAGCATGGTAATGGAGACTTCATCCAGGGCCACCTTGATAGCAATAGAAATGGCAGCAATGGGATTTTGCAGGGAACAGAGAGATAGCACAACCCCAAATACAGCAAGTGGGAGTATATAGCCAAGGTGAAGTCATCAGGAGGAAATGTCAGGTGGATGGAGTTGGTGCTGCACTAACCTAGATAGATTTCTTGGTGAAGACAGGCTAGAGTAATGATGTCCTGGGGGCCGGTGGAGGATGTATGCCTGACCAGGCAGATACCAAGAGTGGGTGGAGTTTACTTTTAGACCGATTGACCTGATTCTTGCTAAAATGGGACTACACGAGGAAATGCTAACATCAGCCTAAGAGAAGGTCTAGGAGACTGATTGAAATTTAATCCAATAAGGAATCTGTCAAAACAGGTTGTGTGTCAAATATTGCAGCCGACTCCAAAGCTGGGCAGATGTTGGAACTAACCTCACCCCTTCCTTACAGTCCCTTCAGTTCATGTTATGAGTCCTTACTGTGGGCTAGGCCTCTGTGAGGTGAGACCCTGTCCCCTGAGGCAGGTGGAAAGCTCATCTGAGCCCAAAGTGACAGAGTAAGGGTGGCACTGGACAGAGAAAGCACAGAGGAGATACGGATCCCTCCCCGGGGCAGCCTGGCAGACTTGCAAAGGAGAATCCACACTTGAGCTGGGAGAACTCACACTGCAGAGCTGGGTGTGGAGGTGTGTGCTTGGAATCCCAGCTTGCAGGAGGTAGAGGTAGGAGGGTCGGGAGTTCCAGGCCAACCCTGGCCACATAGCAAGTTTGAAGTAAGCCCGGGATGGCTGAGACCCTGTGCTTTCAAAAATGAAGAGTAAAGAAAGGTAGGCTGTATGGTAGCGAGGGGGAAGGGGGTAGAGGGTTAGTGTATGTCTGATCAGGGAGGTCACTGCTCCGCTGGCTGTAAGGGTATATGTGTGGGCCACTGACTTTCAAATTTAAAAAAAATGTATATATATATATTTGAAAGATACATATTTTTTAAATTTAAAAGATTTAAACTTTAGATCTTTTAAATTCTCTTATTGACACATCAGTGTAAGTAAAGTGCCAGCCCTGTGACAGGCAGAGAGCGGACGCTGGGAGAGATTAAGTAATGTGCCCAAGGTTGCGGAGCTGGTGAGGGACGAGGCCCAAAGGCTGGAGAGATGAGGTAGGTGTGATGGTTAATTTTGTCACTCAGCTTGACAGGCTCTAGAATCAGGGAGAAGATCAGATAAGTGAGAGGTTTTTCTAGGTTAGATTAGCAGAGGTTGGAGGGTGCACACCGCACGTGGGCGCTGCCGTGGACTGGAGTCCCAGACCGCACGAAAAGGGGAAAGCAGGCTGAGCTCCAGCCTTCATCCCTGCTGTCTGGCTTCTGCCCCCATGCCTTTCCCACTCTGGTGGACGCATCCTCAGACCGGGAGTCAGAATAAACCTTCCTGAGGCTGTTCTTCTCGCTTTCTTTTTTTCTTTTAATCACAGCAATAAGAAAAGTAAGTAATAAAGCAGGGTGGACTCAAAACAGGAAGAGACGCTCCTACATGCGCGGGCGTTCGCAGTCAGCCGCTGGAGGCCTGCAGGGCACCAGCCTGACCACAGTTATGCCCTAGGCAGGGGGTGGTGGCCACAGTGAGTAGACTGCTTTTCAGCAACTCAGCACTCCTACGTCACGCATGTATACGCGCACACATGTACGCGCATTCACACATATACACATGCACACACATATACACACATCCTTACACACACACACACACACACACACACACACACACACACACACACACACTATTTAAAACCAACCAACCAGAGCCTCTGAGAATCCAGCTTTTCTTGTTTCTCTCTCATTTCCTAAGTCAGCATGGGAGTCCCAGTTCTGTACTAGGTCCAGAAGACAGGTCAGAAGGGGATCCTCATCTTCCTCATCTTCCTTTAACTGCCCCTTCCTTTCTTACAATTGGCCCCTCAGAGTAATGGGCATATTAAGGTTCACTCTGGCCGATTTTCGGGGAGCTAAGGCTACTTGACTCTTGGTTGTCCCAAAACGCACAGTCTCCTTGTGTGTCTTTATTTATTCATCCATTTTGAAAAAGGGTCTCACATAGCTCAGGCTGGCTTCAGACTCCCTACCTGGGTGAGGATGGTCATGAACTTCTTTCTGATCTCTCTACCATTACCTCCCTAGTGCTGGGATTATAGGCAAGCACCATCACGCCTTGTTCATGCAGTGTTTGGGGATCGAACCTAGGACTTCATGCATGCTAGGCAAGCACTCTACAAACTGAAACTCTACAAAAGAAAGTGTTGGCTTTCTTGGGGTGTCTTGCACAGCCTGAGTCCCAGTTTTCCGAGCATCACTGAAGACACAACACTTCTGTTTTCAGGCGCAGCCAATGGCAGCAAATAACCTAATTAGGATCACACAAGCAGCTAGCCCCAGTGAGAGCTAATTTAATTAGGGTCTTATTAGTTGTTATAACTACTTTTTAATGAAGCCTTATTACATTCAACTCCGCAGATCCCAAGCAATTGTATTAAATGTTGGCAAATGACCCATCAGTTTTTGATTTCTATCCTGTGTTGTTCACACCTATCCTGTGAGAATCTGATGCTTGAGGTTCCTTTTTTTTTTTTTTTTTTTTTTTTTTTTGCCACTTGCAGCTTTAAAGACGTATTCCCTTTTTTTTTCCTGGTTGCTAAATCCTTGAGATTCTCTTACTCTGACTCTGGTGACCTGATGGTTGGTGATAAGAAGTAGGGAAAATCTCTACGGGCAGGAAAGTCTCTGTGCATTGGTCCCCTCCCTTTATTTCCATCCTTAATCATACCTTAATGATAAAACTGTAAGGCCCCAGGTTGTGAGGCAAAATGGTATTTTGGAGGCTAACATAGAAAACCATTATCATAAATTCACACCTCTGTGAGGATTAACTCATCATATTGGCTAATTGGCCAATAAACAAAACTTCTCGAGAATCAGTCCTGGATGGGGTAGTTTTGATAGTGGAGGAATAAGAAGAAAACCAACAGCTCATTAGTCTCTACTGTGCTCCCGGGACTGGGTGAGAGACGTGTGTACTTGGTGTCCTGATTAGCTCTCACAACAAGCTTGATATGAGTGCTTTATTATTATTGGATTACAGATGAGAAATGGGAGCCCAGGTGAATTTCAGGACAAGTGACCAAGGAACACGAAATGATGACAAGGTTCACAGTTTTGCTGCTGGGGAGTGCTGATTTATTGATTTGTGCTCTGTGTGTATGTGTGTGTGTGTGTGCTGCGTGTACACATGAGCGTGCCACAATATGTGTGTGCCATGACACATATGTAGACGTTAGAGGGCAACTCGCAACATTGAGTTTTCCTTCATGTGGGTCATCAGGACTGAACTCAGGTCATCAAAGTTGATGGTAGGTATCACTACCCAGTGAGGCATCTCACTGGTTCACTATACTGGCTAATTTTATGTCAGTTGGATACGCGCTAGAGTCATCAGAGAGGCGGGAGCCTCAGCTGAGAAGATGCCTCCTTAAGGCAGGGCTGTAGGCAAGGCTGTAGAGAATCTTCTTAATTAGTGATTGATGTGAGAGCGCCTAGCTCGTTGTGGGTGGTACCGCCATGGGCTGGTGGTCCTGGGTTCTAGAGGAAAACAGGCTGAACAAGCCGTGAAGAACAAGCCCATAAGCAGCACCTCTCCATGGCCTCCTCATCAGTTCCTGCCTCCAGGTTCCTACCCTATTTGAGTTCAGGTCCTGACTTCCTTTAATGATGGACTATGATACTGAAGTGTAAGCTAACTAAGTCCTTTTCTCCCCAACTTGGTTTTGGTCATGGTTTCATCACTACAATAATAACCCTAACTAGGTCATTCTCTTTGGTATTTTTCATCATTACTAGGCATGGAGCTGTTATTCTTAAGAAAGTAGAGTACAGTATCAGGTTGGTACAACTCAGGCTCTGCTTCCAGTCGTTTTCAGTAGGGGTGGTCCTGGGAGTTTTGTTAAGATGCTAATCAATGGCTTACTCACCTCATGAAGAACTTAAAGTAAAGGGGTAAGCATCAACTGTAACACCAAGGACATGGTTCCTCAGTCTCTGAACTGTGTTGGATTGCTTCGAACAGGAACTGATTCAGGGAGCGTGGGGTCTAACCTTATTCCACTGTTGGTTCTTGAACTTGAGTTTGCATCAGCCCAGTCCAGAGGGTGAGGAACCCAGATATCCTTGGCTGTACCTGCAGTTCTGACTCAGTTACCTTGTGGGCCTCAGTAACCACCATTGGAAGAAGTTTCTGGTGATGCCGTTGAATCTCAGAGGAGATAGCTCAGAGCCAGTTTTCCCCGGACAGCCATAGGCAGAATATCCTGGGTCTCCCTAAACCTGGGGTGAATCGGAAGAGCTGGGTTCTCGATTCTTCCTTCTTTCCTACTTCAGTGCTCTGCCTTCCTGAGCCATTGAAATCCAGGCCCTGAGAGCAGGAGCCAAGAAGTTGACTTAATTAGATGCCTTATTTATTTACATATTATCATGCCAGACCCTGGGCTCATTCGGGTTGGAGGAATGTTTGAGATTTAAATGAACCAGTTCTGAGGCTGAGCGTGATGGTACAATTCTTTCTGTACAGAGAGTTAGAAGCAGATAGGCACTGAGGAAAAGACTTCTCATTAATCTACTAGCCTACAATTTGATGTTTTTAGGAGGGGCTTATACTTTGATTTCATCAGCCTTAGACATTCAGAAGAAACCGTGCTGGACTTCTGTGGTTCTTTGCCAAGAAGGATCACCTTGATGATACTAATAAGATAATAAGTATGGAGTTTCTCAGACAGATTAAACTAAATTAAGGTACCGTGGGTTTTGTTCTGCTTTGTAAAATTAGTTAATTAGTTTAGTGTGTGTGTGTTTAGAGCACTCGTGCACATGTGGAGATCAGAGGACAACTTGCAGAAGATGGTCTTCTCTTCCCACCACGTAGGTCCAGGGGATTGAACTTGCTGCCTTCACCTGGTTATCCTCTTTCTTAAACCAAGGCTGAACTAGAGTCTTCTTGTCTTAAACAGCGGATGCCCGTGGACTATTTATCAGTGTGTGTGGCCTGGCTAAATCCTTCCTGTATATTTCTCACCCATTTCTCACTACACTCCAACAAGAGGAATGATTCAGTCCCCTTTACTAGACAGATTAATCAAGGTGCAGTGAGATGGGGGTAGCCATCTCCAGGACTAAAGACCTGGATTTGTTTGACTTTAGCATCTCTGTTCCTTCTACTATTCTAGGCAGCCAGGGACCCTGCAGAACATGTGAGGCTGTCTCCAAGAAGGGGGCACTGCCCCCTTCACCAAGATAAGGAGTGTCAGAGCAGCAATCCTGCTGATGACAGGAAGGGCTTCATAGTCTGGTTCTGTGTCTCCATTGGCTAAGCGCAGTCCCCTTGAAATCCTGGTCTTGTGCAAGTGTGTCAAAGTTTACCTCTTCCCGGTCAGTCTAGCGGCTGGTCCCAACAACTCTAGATTTAGTACAGTCTGAAAATAACCCTGCCTGTCCTTCCAGATCAGCAGTTCAAGGTCAAGCTTGAATGACACCGTTGCTCAGCCAGAGCCCATCCACTTCTTGAAAAGCCCCGTTTACAAGGGGCAGAGTGGTGTTTAAGGGAGTTCCTAGTGTGTAAAGCTGAGCTCTTTAGGGGACAGCTTGAATATTGAAACAAAAATGTGGAGTGCATGTCATCCTCTTGCCTAAATATAGGCTGGCTACTGCATTCCGGCCACTCAGGGCCCCAGGGTGGGGTGGGGTGGGTTTGGATGCCAGAGGAGTCTTTTCTTTCTAACATAGCCCCTTGGTGCTGGGGGCTACAGCTACAGCATTTTCTTATCTGTGGTCTCTGGACCAGGCTGACTTCAAACTTCTTACATAGCTGAGGATGGTTTGGAACATCTGACTCCTCTGCTCCCACCTCACTGGTGTTGGGATTGTAGTCATGTGGTAACTCTTAGTTCATTTGGTGCCAGGGGTGGAACCCAGAGCTTTGTGTAGGCCAGGCAAACACTGTGCCAACTGAGGCATAGCACCAGCCCAGTATCAGAATTTTCTTTTATTTCTTCATGTTTTTAAACTGGGACGTCACTCCTGGAGGCCGGAGCCATTGATATGGACCATGATGGACTTGGCTGCTGAGTGAAAGATTGAATCTGGTTTACATTGTGGGCAGCTGCTTTTTCTTCCCAGCTTTTGGGTGAAATGCACACATTCCAGGCTTTCTGCTTCCTCTGGCAGATGACTGCTGCATTCCAAGGGGGTGGCAGAAAGTCCTGCTTGAACTCCGGAAAGCCCATCTCACTTAGCTGAAAGGCTCTGAGGCATTCGAGCTGTCTGGAAGCCTCAGTGAGGATGCTGACTTGTTACTTTGATACCTGAAATGTCCTGGGTCCAGAGCAGCAAGAAGCTCTCAGTTTAAAAGCAGCTTCTTGGGGCTTTGGATGCAGCTAAGTTGGTAGAGCGCTTGCCTTCATGTTCACCCATCCCCAGCTGTCACCATAAAGCTGTCTGGTGCTCAAATTTGTAATCTCAGCACTCAGGAGGTAAAGGTGGGAGGATTAGAGGTTTAGCTACATATCAAGTTCAAAGTCAGCCTGGTCGACATGAGAGCCTGTATCACCTCTGCCTCTCCATACTGCTGAATATTTCCAGTTTACACCTCAAGAATTTTATATTATAAAAATTTACCAAGGTCAAAGATGGTGGAGCATGTGTGAGAAGTAAGAATATGATTTTGTAAAAATAAAAACTTCCTAGGTACCTAAATGCTCCTCCCCAGGGATCTATCTGGAGAAAAGGGAATACTGTGCAGCTCTTAAAATGGACAAGGCTGTTCTATTTATACCAGAGTAGAAAGATCTTCCTCATACATCGTACAATGAAGAAAGCAAGTGGGCAATAGTGTGCTACTTTCATTAAAAGGGACATGTGAATATACTTTACACATATACGTGGAGTTTATGAAAGGAAACACCAGAAAATGGTGACAGTAGTTGTCTCCAAGGAGGAAAGGGATGACGAGGGCCAGGAACATGAGAGGAAAATACTTTCACTACACACTTGTACCTTGTGAGTGAGTAACCTTACGTGCGCATTGCCTATTTATTTAAATGGTCTGCTTACATAATGGTTGGCTGGGAACATTATGTTATCTTTTATTATAGAATTCACTGGTATACTGAAAAGATGGGAAAAAAAGTAAATGAGAAGGTTGAGAATTTATCGGGACAGCAAGAAGTCTGTGTTGAACAAATCCTGGGGTGGTCCAATTTGTGTTACACACACAGACCATCCCCACAGAAACATACATACACACACACAGAGACACACAGACATGCATACACAGAGACACAAACAGACATGCATGTGTGTGCATGCACTGACACACAGACATATACATAAACACTCAGATGCACACACACACACACACACACACACACACACACACACACACACACAC
>NW_026591597.1:2244585-2256370 GCF_907164565.1 Psammomys obesus | reverse complement strand
CACACACACACACACACACACACACACACACACACACACACACACACTACACAATCCTGGAAAGTCCATAGAAAAATACTAAGCATCAGATTATAGCCAGTACTGTAGTCTGTAGTTCTGAACTCTGCTTATCTTCGTATTTTACGTTAAAAGTTTCTGTCACTGGTACTGGGAGAGGGGCATATTGGAAGAGAAGGCCATAGGAACATAGTCTTTGTGGCTGGGAGTAGTGTCCTCATGGAAGGTGCTGTCCGTGAGGGCTGGGTGTGAATACACCACAGTGCTGACCTTGGACATCTGGCCTTCAGAACTGTGAGCAACAAATCCCGTTGTTTATTAATGACCAAAGGCTGAGCTGGTTTATGAGAAAGTCTACTTTTCCTGTCTTTTTCATTTATGATGTTATGTCTAAATGAATGGTTTACTGCTGTTGAGACTATTTTGAAAAGAACACAAGAAAAACAAACAAACAAACAAACAAACAAACAAACAATCTGATGTGTTTTTGAATGGAAGAGTGGGCAGGGCTAGAGTGGCATCAGGAAGAACCAGAAGAATTACTTATAAGTGTTCTCAGGGTTGAGAGGCAGAGAGGAGGATATGGGTAAAATTGCAGTAAAAAGGAGAGAGAGGATCTGGGTTCAAATCCTCGGTACTCATACCAAGGGGGCTGAGGCAGCTACTATCACTGTGCTCCTATGGTAAGGTAGGAGATGGAGAGAGGACATCCTCAGAAACTGGAAGGCCAGCTAGCCTGCATACACAGCAGTGAACAAGATCACCCCAGTCTCAAACAAGGCGAAACGTGAACGCATGCACGCACGCACGCACGCACGCAGAGATTAGAGAAATGACCAAGGGTAGAAGCCTTTTCTTTTGATAGTTTTCCTTCTGAACTCATTATACAGTGTGGAAGTCCAACCAATAACTCTTTAAAAACCCAATTTCCATCCTGTTAATGTTCTTAATCTGAAGTCTTTAATTACAAATGGAGTTTTTTTGTTTGTTTGTTTGTTTTTGCAGTATGTGAAGTCCTAAGAGGATAGAAAAGGTTAATAATCTACTCCCACTCTTTAAAGTGGCCCCTTTAAACTAAAAGCTTTAATTTTCTTTTTTCACGAACATGTGGACGCATGTTCATGAGCGTGTGTGTGTGTGTGCATGCGTGCCTGTGTGCACGTCTGAAAACAGCCTCAGGTGTGACCCTCTCCCTCCACGTTGTTTGAGAGAGCTCTCTAGCTAAGTACTGAACACACCAGGCTAGCTGGCCATATTCTCCTGCTTCCATTTTCCACTTTGCTGCGTAAGCACTAGGATTATAGGCAGGAGGCACCGAGCCTAGTTTTACAGGAGACCCAGGGTTCCAAACTCAGGTCCCCACACTTCTTCAGCAAGCGCTTTGCCCACTCAGCCATCTCTACGGAACAGTTCATTACTTTTGAAAAATGGGATTGCTGTCTGGCAAGACAGTTTAGGGGGTAAAGAGCCTTCTGTAAAGCTTGGCTGCTAGAGTTTAATCCCTGCCGCCCAAGTGGTGGAAGGAAGAACTGACTTCTGTTCTTGTCTTCTTACCTCTGCTCCCTGGCATCCTCCTACCACACAAAATAAATGTCATAAAATAAAAGTGAGATGGCATATTTATCAAAGGCTCACCTTTCTTATGCAGATCTCATGCCCATGTCGTGATAGATTAATAGACCTATATCTAACTGATTTTGTTTGTAACATCATGGTACATTTTCCTATGCTTTAAATTGATTGCTTAATAAAACTGACCATATCAAAAGCTTAATATGAGTATTAATTTACCAGTGACTTTGCTGCTGGGGGAGAGTGTACTGGGTATTTGGGAACTCTGGCACTGGAAGAAGCAGATTTTTTTTTCATTTTTCTCTCTTCTTCTGACTTAATACAAATTAAAATGTAAATGAAATGATTCCTAATGATATTCTGCTCTACTTGTAGATAAGAGCCTAGCACAGTCTTCATCAGCGAGGCTTCATTCAACAACAGATAGGAACAGATTCAGAGACCCGCAGCCGAACATTAGGCAGAGGTCAGGAATCCTGAGGGAGAGGGCGAGGAAGAAGGATCAAGGAGCCAGAAGGATCAAGGACACTACAAGGACATGGTCCACAAAACCAACTAACCTGCGCTCGAAGGGGCTCTCAGAAACTGAAGCGGCAATCACAGAGCCTGCATGGGTCTGACCTGGGTTCTTTGCATATTTGTTGTGGTTGTATAGCTTGGTGTTCTTGTGGGACTCCTAACTGTGAATGGGGGCTGTCTCTGGCTCTTTTTCCTGAGCTTGGGATCCTTTTCCTCCTACTGGGTTGTCTCATCCATCCTTGATATGAGGATTTGTGCCTCGTCTTAATACCATCCATGTTCGGTTGTTATTTTTGGGAGACCTGCTCTTTTCTGAAGGGAAACGGAGGAGGAGTGGACTGGGGGAGGGGTGAAGTGGAAGGGAAGACTGGGAGGGGAAACTGCAGTCAGGTCAGGATATAATATACGAGAGAGAAAAAAGTAGCTTATCAAACCAATTGCTGAAAGTAGTCATACAAAAGAGAAAGTTATTTGATGAAGCCTAAACGTTCTATGTATATATTTGACACTTTTGACTAGAGCAACTAGTTGACTATTGCAATATGTATATTAAACTAGAGTCTAGAAACCCTTATACCCAAAAGTCCATGTTCTTGTGACACCCCAAGGAGAGGTCCTTGGCCTAGGGTTTGAGGAGTCTATGAATTTGGATGGGAAGAGAAATATTTCAACAAAACAAACAAAACAAAACAAACCCTTTTGGCAGGAATGTAGGCTAGGGGTCACAGAGGAGTCTCCAGGGGTTGTCGCCAGCTCTCCACTACCTGCTCTATCTGTCGCAGAGCTCATGAAATGTTTCCACTTGTCGCCACTTCAAAATTACAGTTCTTGCTTATTTGACTGGCTGCCAGACCTTGTTTATTTAATATGCTAAAAAGCACCTTTTTCACTCTACAATCAATTTGCTTTTCAACATAATAATAACTGCATTTCAGTATAATTGTTTAGCTTTGACTTCCTACCTACGTGATTGCTTTGAGGAGGGGCTTTCTTTGATTACCAGACTGGTCAATGGAAGCAGAAAGGCCTTGAAGAACACTTCTGTTCTGGTAAATTCCGAAGAGCTGGGTGCAAATGGATTTTTTTTTGGGGGGGGGAGAAAGGACCTTCTGTTTCCTCTTCATGCTTGGGGAGCACATACACATATAGCCTGGATATATGAGATGTTAAGTTTTGCTGTTCATTGGTGAATCTTCCTCCTTACTCAAACAGCTTCTTGCATTTGCCGGCCCTACGCTGGTCCTGTGAACAACCGGGTAGATTCATGCCTGCAGGTGACAGTGAGCCCCATCTGCCCTTGATCTCATTCTGACCTCCTTCTGGGGCTGAGGCCCCAACACACACATTAGCCTTGCAGTAAAGTGTGTTAAGCCAAGTCCTCCAATTCATTTCGCCAGGCACTAGAAAAAGCTTACGGGAAGCAAGACTCTATGGGCAGATATCCCATAAAAAGTTCAATGGGGGCTCTATGAAGAACGGCTTTTGTGCGACAACGCTATGTTTCTGAATGTTTTGACTTGACTTATTCACTAGTGCGACTTTCATAGCACCATGTGTGTGGAGGAGAGCTCAGATGTCTTGTGGGTGGGTGGGGCTGAGAATGTTGACCACTTTAAGAGGACAGGCTGCCAGGGAGCTGGAACTTTATGGTTCCCTGGCCTGACTCACACTGTGCCTTGCCAGAGGCTAGGTGAAGATAACAGATGGGCTGAGGACCCCCGTCCTCAATCGTCACTTCCGCCCTATAAGTTCCTAGATACGCTACCACATTTCTTTCTCTGTCTCTGTCTCTTCTGTGATCTGCAGGCTTTCACTGTTGACAGCATGCTCCTCATCTGCTTCTGGGATAGACCCATTTCTTCCATTTACTTTCTTGCTCATTAACTATGTAGGTCCAGCCCGCCCACTGTGCGTCCCAGGCCTGACTGAGCCACTCATTTGTGGAGCCAGAACAAGCGAACTAAACGAAGGATGCTCTGCCTCCCATGAAACCCACAGATGGTCAGCTGCCTTCTTGCTCATCTGCCTTCTTGGATTATAGATGAATGCAGCAGTTTGCTGTGCGGTATGTGCATCCTCGTTCAGGCCTTCATGTTTGTGTAGCACGTGCCTTGCCCACTGAGGCATACTGCTCAGCTCTAGGGCACCCTTCTTCCCAGATTTTCTAAAACCCATGAAGAAACCTCAGGGACCCAAGACCGTTACATATTATTCCAAAGTAAGGCCTAGTTACCTAAGGTCAACAGGGACCCCTCTCGACTTCCATGGTTCTGTTTTGCTGAGTGATTCCCTTTCCTTGCTCTTCCTTTCCGTTTTCAGGGGATGGTACCAGGGCTGATGGAATCTGAGCAGGGAGTGGAGTTAAACTATATTGTGTTCCATTGCAACTCTGCTCAACTCCGTGTATGTAGTTCATAGCCTCTTCTTTCTGCGTAGCTAGGTCACCACTAGCCAGCTGCTGCGGAACACAGTGTCTAGAAATACTCTCTTCCACAATGCCAGCTTGCCTAGCTTGTGACATCAAGGGAAGGACACAGGATGACCTGTGATGGAGAAGTGTCCTGTGATGTGCAGGCATCATTTGGAGGTGGGTGGGGGAAGCGAATCCGGCCTCAAAGGTAAAGAAGTCAGAAACAACACGGGGGAGAAGTCTTCTAAATATTTCTTAAATTTGATAGAAATCTGATCAAATGTGATTGTCATTAGCAACAATAAGCCATGAAGTTGAAAAGTCTTCCAAAAGTGTCAACAATAAAACAGAGATTTTGGTTCATCTTGCCAGCGGAACGACCCAGTTATTTTTATGTTCTTTATATCCTTGTGAAGTTGTGATCAGTGGCCATCTGCCCTTCCTTTCCTCCTTCTAAGAACAGAGGTTTGCCTAGTTTTTCTCATATGCTTCCATCTAAGATTTCTTTAATGACAAGCCCATCTGATGGCTTGGATTTGAACTTATGGTCAGCCACTCATCAGCTCCTCTGAGGCAAAGTTCCCCCATCTACCCCAAGTTCACTTCCCTAACTGTGCGATAGGGATAATTTCAGAGGCTACCTCACAAGCCCATGGAGAGGACAGAGCAGGGACTGTGGAGTGGCCCTCACACCCAGCACCAAGTAGCAAGGTCTAATGTATATGAGTCGTTAGTGTATCGTCTGAGGTGGTCAGGGAGTACAGAGGCTGTAGACAAGGCCTGCAGATGTGGGAGAAAGCAATTTCCAGATGGAGGCTGGCAGCCACCCATTATTTTTACAGCTTCACACATACTCAAGAAAAGCCTTCATAGGGCCCCTGGTGACCCTCTGGTACCTATGTGGCCCTCTATGCTCCAGCAGACTTGGCTATCTCCACCACTGGCTCTTGTCCTGTGTACCAGGTCTTCTGCACAGGCTGTCCCCCCTCCCCCAGCTCCTCTGTCCC
Organism: Psammomys obesus; assembly: GCF_907164565.1. Classification (NCBI taxonomy): domain Eukaryota; kingdom Metazoa; phylum Chordata; class Mammalia; order Rodentia; family Muridae; genus Psammomys; species Psammomys obesus. The sequence goes on along the minus strand of NW_026591597.1, from coordinate 2,250,844 downwards.
AGCCCACTTGGATTCATTGGAAAACTGAGGCTAACTATTTTCCAGTTCCTCTTCTTCCTTCCTTCCTTCCTTCCTTCCTTCCTTCCTTCCTTCCTTCCTTCCTTCCTTCCTTTTCTTTCTTTCTTTCCCTTATTAACCTTTATGTATTATCTGTGATTTGAAGACCTTATAAAACTCACATTTCAGATATTTTTAGAGGCAACTGACAGAGGGCCACCATTTAAAAAATGTTATCAAATAGGGCATTACAACACACACACAAACACACACACCCCACACATCTATTACCATTCATTATCATCGTTCCATCTAAAACGCTATTTTGGTGTCTTAAAATAGAAAGGATATAGTCTTCAGATTGAAAGGACAGTCATTTAGATTGAATACATTTCATTTTTAAAAGAACACAATGTTTTTCTCATTTTGTCATGAGCCAGTGGAAACTTTGGACATCAGAACTCTGACAAATTTGGAGGAAGCCACGTACTAACAATAGGAACAGCACAATGAGTGTTTACTGAGTACCAAGTGTGGAGTCTGGGGGATTCTACCGTTTACTAGGTGTGTGACCTTGGGTGAGTTATTGTGCATCTCTGAACTTGGCATCCTCATCTGTGGAGACTAGGATGACATGATTCGCCTGCAGGGTCTCAGCACTATACAGTATGCCCTGTGTGGGGAGTATGCTTCCACAGAGCTCTTTCTGTTTCCATATTCAGGGGGCTCTGGTTCCTTAAAGACACCATCATTCCTCCTACACTTTCCACCCCTGCCACCATGGGTTGGGCCAAAGGCCTGGGTGGTACTGAGCATGCTTCTGGTTGTATAATGGGAGCTTGACCACGTTTCCTTAGATTTCCATGGGGTATCCAATCCAGGACTGCCTAGGTATAGTGGGGTGGGGGAAGCTAGGTTGTACTGGATTCTTGAGACTTCATCCAGGGCTGAAGATTCTTAGCCTCACAAGAGGTTCTGGTAGAAATAGGTTTGTGGTGGTGCCCGGGGGTTTGAGCTGTCAGAACTGCTTTTGTCAGCTGCCCCTCATGGGTAGCTGGGGTTGCTCACAGGGGCTCCTGGTCTTGGGTCTGATGTTTGCTCAAATCATAGTAACATCACTAGGTCCTGCCCATTCTGGTTTTATGAGTCTTGGAGGATGTCTGAAGAAGACCCTGGGAGGAAGCCTCTTGCCTGTGCTCAGCCAGCCCCCTCTCCCCCCCACAACCCTCATATTCCCCAGCTCAACAAATGGTACCCAGGTGGGTCTCCACCAACATCGAGGCTGTTCTGGACAGGCTTTTGTGACTGACTTTCCAATGACATCCCACACCAAGTCCTCAAATCTAGCTGCTTCTTGCTGCGTTCATTGTCACCTGTATGATCTAAGTCACTATTTTCTCTCATGCACTTTTGAGACTCTCTCCTGGTCCCATAACCAGTTTGCTTTACACGTTGGCTATAGGGACCTTTCCCAAAATCTTTGAGTGTATATGGTGTGTATGTATGTCTGTACATATGAATGTAGATGCCCTTGGAGGCAGAAGACAGCACATCAGAGCATCTGGATGAAGTTATATGTAGTTCTGAGTTTCTCTATGTGGGTGGGTGCTGGGAACCAAACTGTGGTCCTCTGTAAGAGCAGCAAATGCTCCTAACTGCCGAACCATATCTTTGGCCCTACACCATTTTAGAGATAGTATTCAGATAGAATTTTTGGTGTGGTTCAACTCCTTCCATAGTGGCCAATGAAGTTAAGGCAAAATCTAGGGCTGAAGATGTAGCTCAGTTGGTGCCTGCCTGCTGTTCACAAAGGTACTACCTGCTGGTAGAACCTGCTGTTCCAGGTTCTACTCCAAGCAGTGCGTATACCACCAGGCATGGTGGTGCATATCTCTAATGTCAGCATTTGGGAAGTGAAGGCATAAGGATCATGAGTTCAAAGTCATTCTTGGCTACATAGCCAGTTTTTGTCCAGAATGGGCTACCTGAGACCCTGTATCAAAGAACAAAGCAAAACAACAAGAACCACCACCTAAACAAACAAACAAACAAACAAACAAACAGACAGAGAGACAAGAAACCATCTCCAAATACAAAAACCCAAAACTGAATTCTATAATGTGTCCCCAAAGTCCCAGCATGGCCAGGCTTCTGTCCATGCTTGCAGGCTGTTTTACCCATGCCTGTTCTCATCCTGAGCGCTGGGAGCTCACCATCATTCCCTGCCACAGGAGACCTTTGTGCTGCACAGATCTCTCTCCCACCAACATTACTGAGGCAGCAACTCTAAACTGTACTGTACAACCTTCTGCCTCCATGTTACTTCCCTGGTACCTGGAGATACATTGATCCCTATTAAATAATTTCAGTCCCTTATCACAGATGCATTTGCATTATATGTGTGTGTGTCTCCAAAAACCTATTTACCACCCTATAAGTAAGTTCTATGACATAATTATTTTACTTACCATAGTTTCTCTAGGAAAATTCCTGGACACAGTCTCCATTTGGTAAATACATATTTACTTAGTGACTGAATACATGATTATAGATGTGACCCACATCTCTAGGAAGAAGGCAAGTTCCCTCCTATTTTTCCCTTCAGCTTAGCTGACTGATTGACAAAAGCCTTGCTCCTAGGGATGCTTAGCACCCACAATGCAGTAGGTTTGGAGAAAATCTAGCTTCAAATTTGAACATGGCCTGCCATGCCCTGACACTTCATCAGTTTTTTTTCCCCCCATTTTCAGGGATGGGCAGGATTTTACAATGACTGTGTCTCTCCTGTATCTTTTGACAGGGTGGTGACGGGGTGGTTTGCAGTTCCCTGAAGGATGCTTGATTTGCTATGATAGGAGCATGTCATCAGTGAACAGAAAGGGCACCTGCAGTGTAACAGGGATGTAGGGTCTGTTCTGTAAGAGCTGTAGCTCTACCACTGACATGCTGTGTGATCCTGGGTAAGAATCTAACTACATCGAGCTTTGGAATATTCATCCATGAGTAGGTAGCAGTTATCCAACACGGCTTCTCTGTGAGGGTTATTGGAGATAATACCAAAGGAAGCTCAGTAGAGTGTCTGTACAAGTATGTGCTCAATGACCATATGCTAGGCAGAGGCCACATTTAGATTTAGTGCAACAACCCAGCCAGTATAGAACCAAAGACACAGTAAGCACTTTAGGAAGTTTTTAGTTAAATATTTAATATGTGGCCCGAAGTATTTTTATCTCCTCTTCTAGGGAGGATTCCCTGTTTGTAAAATGTTTTCCTGCTCACCAAGGTCTCAAAGCAATTGTTTTCTTTTGAGGGAATCTCAAAGGCTGAATTAGAGGATTCACACATGTTCATGGGGGTGACTCTGTCCTGGGGTAGGTCTGAGACCCTCGTTCTTCCTTGTGTTCATGGCTGGTGGAAATTCTGCAGCCCCCATTTGAATGAGAAGAGAGCCAAATCAATGGATTGGGGGGGGGGTGTTTGCTATTTGGTACAGCACTATATGAAGCACAACTGTTTCTTTGAAATTGACCTTCATTTATTTGGAGGGGAGAACAGTTAGTTTTCAATAATGGCTTCCTGGTGCCTTTCAGCATTTTAAAAGGCGGAAGAAAGATTGGGAGCAAGGCAAATTTCCAGTGTTTTCTAAACAGCTCACTAGGCCCAGCCACATGTTGGCTGCTTGGCACTTCCTACTGCCTCTCCTCACATCCCATATTGAATTATCTACTCCTTTAAGGGTCCTGCCACTTCATCAGACCTCAACCAGGCTGTCTCCCCTCTGGTGGGAACTTGTCTTCATTGTCATACCAAGCAGCTGGAGGTCCTCTTGGACATCACGCGTGGACCATGAGATAGAAATACTACTATATTCTAGTCCAAATTCTCTGTCACTCCCTGGCTCATTTCCAGGGGCCAAAGAAAGAGGTTCTTGTTTGATGAAATGCATCCCTGATGCAACGCTGGGCCCTGATGCAACTTAGTCTGAGGCTTCAGGGAAAGGGTGAGGAGAGATGACTGAGGTGGTGCAGGTGGGGAGGGCTCTGCAGGAGACCTCTCTGCAGGTGGCCCAACCCTGCTCCCAAAAATAAAAATAAGGGAGGAAGAAAAACAAATGGGCCCTCAGAGCAGTGCCATGTCTATTTTCCCTCCTTTCAAAAGGAATCCCAACCCTTCTCTCCTATGGAGAAAACAAACACAGCTATGGAAATCTCATGCCACCCAGGCACCTCAAAGTCTAGCTGGATTGGAAGTTACTCTTACCTGCATGGTCCTAGCCTTCCTCACATCTGCTTCTGTTTTCTCTGAGTAAGAAGTCCTTGATGGAAAATTCAGGATTCAGAATTTGGAACCTTCTTCGGATGCCTCTTAAGTATCCATTGCCCAACATACTACTTCTCACTGGATGCTGTTCTACCTGGAGCAATGGTAGCTCCATCTTGCCATGATATTCTTAAATTATTAAGAAAGTAAATGTTGGTTATGCACCTTTGGATTGAGTTCTTGACGACTTTTCTGCAGCCATCACAAACCTACAGCTCACCTACATGGATCCCCTCACCTGTTGGGTTTCCACAGAAGAAGAAGGATGCTCAATGGGCCCACTCAGAGACAACCTATTGAAGGGTTCCTGGGTGATCATGACATGTATGATCAGAGTTTTCAATGACAGGAGAGGAGAAGCAAGCTCTGAGAACACCATAGGCTGGAGACGTGGGTGATCTTTCGCTGCTACTGAATGGACCCCAGAGACTAGGAGGACAGGGTCTCAACAGTCATGAGCATAAATCAAAAGAGGACACCAAGGCAGCCATGGCAACTTGAAGCATAGGATTCAGAGAGAAGCCATGTCATCTCATACCGCTGGGTTGCTGGGGAGCGTCCAAACCTGCAGCATTTAAAGGGGCTCTAAGGGGCTGAGAGAAGCTCTGACCAATGACTTCCAGAGTCTTGGTTGTGATTCACCCTTCAGAATTTCCTGGGGTCTGATTAAACATGTAGATTCTGGAGCCTCTGTAGGTTGGCCCTCGGGGGGGGGGGGGTCATGCTACTATGGAGTTTCTCAGGTGATCATTGTACTCAATAAATTTTGCCTTGGTCTCATTCAACCATCTTGTTCTCCAGATATGAGACCTAAAGCCCAGAGAAGCACAGCAACAAGTCCAGGGTCACAAAGCTAACTGATAGCCAAGATCAAAGCAGAACTCTGTAGCCTGTACCACCTTAGCCTAGTCTTTCCATTTCAACCTTGGGAAGCTTCAATTACCCTTAAATCTCAGAGTCAAGCATTGCACCTATGATTATTTCTAAGTCCCACTGGGCTATTTTTCTTCTTAAGCATGCCCTGGTCATAGCGTTGGTATGCTGGTGGGTAGATGTGGGAGGAAGTAACAGGTGCTGGGTTGGCAAAGGTAGCCAGAGGAAACTCAGTGCTACCTCCCATAGAGTGAAGCTTGGTTTAGCGTACTCATACCCAATCTTGATTAAAAACTTGCTGTGGTTCAGATTCTATACTGTCTTTTCCTTACATCAACATCAGCTCCTTGGTATGGATATTAATTAGCCCCATTTTGTAGATGAAGAAACCGAGGCTCTCATAGGAGTAGTTGTTACCCCAAGGCCATAGGGCTGATAAGAGACCAAATAACACCTGCTCCAGGGGGCCCGTGATCTTTATGACAGCCCAATGCAGGGCAAGCTGTCACCCATTGTTAACTGAACAACACTGCCAAAGGTCCCGAGACCCTGAGTAGGAGAATCAATCTTCTCTGCAGTGGGATGTAATCACTCCTGGGGCGGAATTTCAAGCTCTTCCTACTTAACACCATTGAAAAATATTTCTGAATGGCATTATTCTTTTCAAGACTTCCTCAGAAAAGATCACAGAGACACTATGTTAGATAGATTATTTTTCCTTAAAAAAAAAAAAAAAGAAAAAGGAAGGAAACTCTTTGTAACCATTTACATCCTTTTCATTTACCCTTTTCTCTCAGAAGCGGTGTGACTTTGGAGTCGTAGCTGGGGGGGGGGGTTGGTCACCCCTGAGACTCTGCAGGTATGACGGGTGTGTGAGGTCTGTGGCATGCAATAGCCGCTGCCTCTTCTGATAGCCCTGAGCACTTTCTTCCATTCATTTTCCTCCAGTTCTCATCAGGGAGAGGGGAAGAAATCAAAGCAGATCAACACACCAGAGAAGGCACAATGATTTCCCAAGCCGTGTGAACAGTGCGTCAGGGCACCTTCCTCTCTGTCTACCTTTTTTTTT
>NW_026591597.1:2211610-2244575 GCF_907164565.1 Psammomys obesus | reverse complement strand
GGGGGGAAGGTTACATCCTGAGAAAACAATTCTGAGTTGCAACTAAAGTGAAATATTTGTTAGGTCAGGAGCTGTGCTGGCTAATTTGAATTGTCAGCTTGGCAGGACCTAAAGCCATCTGGGAGATGGACCTCTGGGCATGCCTGTGAGGGTTATCATGAGCACATTAACCGATGTGGGGAGAGCTGCCAGCTATGGGTAGAGTCATTCCCTAACTGAAATCCTGACCTGTACAAATAGAGAAAGGGACGGGGCAGTAGCTTGCATTCATTCATCATTCACTCTGACTGCAGATGTGACTAATGGATTCAAGCTCCCTCTGCCTTGATTTCTGCATCGTTATGGGATGTGAGCTAAAAGAACCTTTCTCTGATTATCCTGAGTGAGTTGTCCCAGAAGCAAAAAGACACACACAGTATATACTCACTCATATAGACATACAACATAGGACAAACCCACTAAAATCTATGCATCTAAAGAAACCAAGCAAGAGAGAGGACCCTAACTAAAATGTTCAATCCCCACCTGAAAGGCAAAGAGGATGGACATCAGAAGAAGAAGAAAACAGGAAACAACCTAGAAACCTGCTACAGAGGGCCTCTGAAAGCCAGAAGAAGACAGGAAACAAACTAGGAACCTGCCACAGAGGGCCTCTGAAAGCCTCTGCCCTGCAGACTATCAAAGCAGGTGCTGAGCCTGATGGCCAACTGTTGGGCAGAGTGAATGGAATTTTATGTAAGAAGTGGGAAATAGTAAGAGCTGGAGAGGACAGGAACTCCACAAGGAGAGCAACAGAACAAGAAAATTTGAACACAGGGAACTTCCCCGAGATTCATACTCCAACCAAGGACTATTCATGGAGATAACCTAGAACCCCTACACAGATGTAGCCCATGGCAGGTCAGTGTCCAAGTGGGTTACCTAGTAATTAGAAGAGGGACTGCCTCTGACATAATCTGATTGGCCTGCTCTTTGATCACCTCCCCCTAAGGGGGGAGCAGCCCTACCAGGCCACAGAAGAGGACAATGCAGCCACTTTTGATGAGAACTGATAGACTAAGATCAGAAAGGAGAGGAGAACCTCCCCTATCAGTGGACTTAGGGAGGGGCATGCATGCAGAAATGGGAGGGAGGGTGGGATCGGGAGGGGAGGAGGGAGGGGCTTATGGGAGGATACAAAATGAATAAAGTGTAATTAATAATAAAAAAAAGTAAAAAAAAAAAAAAAAAAAGAACCTTTCTCCCATGGCTGCTTTGGTCAAGGTGTTTCATTACGTCACCAGGAAAAGACACTAAGGCAGGTACTATCTGCTTTCAGTCAGCACCTTTGAATTTCCAGGTTCTGGTGTCTCCTTGGAGTACCCCATCCCAACCACGGTCTCTTTATCTTCATCCTCAGGAAGCATTGAATAGAGCCAGAAGCATGAGTGAGCTTGTTGCCTCACAATTTTATTCCTTCTTTTTCAGAGAGGTGAAGTGACACACCCAAGGTCACACAGCTAGGAAGTAGCAGAGCAAAACCCAGGCCTAACTTTCCTCTGCATAGCCTAGGCCTAGTCAAGCCTCTCCACTTTTCTCCATGTTAATCCACAGATTATCAAGGCATGAAGTAAACTCTGAGATGGGCCTGCTGAATCTTACAGTGCAGTGTCAACCCTTGGACACTTGGCATCAGCACCCCAAGTCACCAAAGGTACTAGGATTACCACCGTGGGATTCTGTGACTGAGCCAGGCTCCGGAACCTCACACAGCTGTTTCTCAGTCCCATCTCTAATAGCATCAAATAATAGGTCACATAATAATCCTGGTAGGTATTCAAAGACACGTGTTTGCTTAATTAATTCTTCTCAGAACAAATAATGCCCACACCAGTGATGCTCAAGGAATAATATTTTCATTTGCCACAGGAATCTCCTTCAAATGCTTAAGCCTGTAGGCAAGGAAGTGAGACACAAAGCTGCTCTTCCTCACACATTTGGGACCTGGTGTGTCTACATTGGGAGAAAAGTCTGGAGTTTAGCCTCAGTTCTGGCCGTCCTGAACACAGCTTTGCCCTTGTCTCCCAGGGAGGCAGGCTGGGCCTGTAGTGGAAGGGCTGAGTGTGTGACACTGCAAAAGGGTGTCCTAAAACCCGAAGCAATGAATCATGTAAGCTTTGCCTGAGGGCTAAAGGAGAAGTCAATTTATTTGGTGCCTTTCCACCTTCAAGTTACCCAGTTCCTGCAGAATTCTTAGCTCAGGAGCATTAACTGCAGTATGACCAACCCCTCCCCCTCTTTGTGGCCACCTTCTCAGCTGGTTCCCTCTCCTTCACAGCAAAGTTGTCGGAACTGTTCATGCTGAGGTGACCACCCCTGAGGGATTGGGTCTGAGTGAATACAACTCAGGAAGGCAGAAGTTGGGCAGAGGAAGTATAGTGTGAGCAATTTTTGAGCCACGTTTGTACTTAACACTCCCTGAATTTTTATTTACTTACTTTTTCATCAGAAAAGTCATCTTGGAGTTTATTGATTGAAGGGGAGTAGGCGAGCTGATGTGCCGTGTGAACTATAAAGCAGTGTATGGCTCGGAGGGTTATTGAAATGAGGATTGTTGGGTTAATGCTTGCAACAGGGAGCCCTTTGAGATGACATTTGCTTTATGACATTTATTTGTTTTTCTTCAGAAGGAGAAGCCAGGAGAGCATCTGAATCTCACTGAGCAGACACCTCTCCCCTCACACTCAGAACGTAGGTATCAAGGATTCTGGACTCAGGTGGTGGGGTGCATACTCAAGGTCAGGTAGGAGTGAATTGTCATGTGAGCCAAGGATAGTGAGTCCAAAATGGACTCTTTAGCCTGGAGGTTACTGAAAGTGACTATGGCAAAAATATCTACCCAAGATGGTAGCACCGAATCGCTCCCATTGTACAGGCTTGTTTTTACCATGTGACATTGTACTCTGCTAGAGCAATAGGGGTCTCCATTCTCTTCTCTTGAATAAGGGCAGGTCTATGGCTTTAAGTCATTAAATTTTGGGGTGATTTGTTGTACAGCTACAAAGGGCCAATTTAATAGATGTCTTAGAATAGGAGGTAAGGGGAAGGATCTTGCTCCTCAAACAATTCTCAGTTGATATTGGAAGGAGTCTGGGATCCAGAGTTTATAAGGATTAGTTTGTGGCCAGATAGGGTCTGTGAGAGGCAGGGGTACAGTTAAGAACTTTCTGGGTGGGTGGAATTCTTGTGAGCTAGGAAGGAAGACAACTCAGGGCTTTTCAGATGACCCTGAAGGTGCTAACAGAACCTCTCCCCATGGTCCCAGCTGGAATATCAAGCTCCTAGATTCCCCAATGCTTTCAGAATCCAGGACATCCCCACATCTCAAAACTTCTGGAACTTCCAAGGCAGTACCTACATGTCTTTTATTACTTATTTTCTTTGTTAAAGTTGGAGATGAACCTTCATAATCCCTTAGGTAATCATGAGTTCAGAATTCAAGATGCAATATCTGTGGTCATGAACAAAGATTTCATGCTCATCAAGGTTGTTGGTTATAAATAACAACCAAGACTTAGGCAGAAGATGAGATTGTTGAAATTTTAATCACTGGAAACTTAGAGAACAAAAGCCAGATCACAGACAGACGCAGCAGGTGAGGTTTTCGTAAATCCAGAACATGTGTATCTGTGAGCCCCAGATAGAGCCGCTGGAATGGCAGCCATTGTGGTCCTAAGAACCTGGGTGTGGCTTCTCCTTTGGAATAAAACTTCCCTGCCTCTACTTCTTTTTGTCACTAGATTCTGATTCCAAGTCCAGGAGCGGATGTGTTTGATCAGTGGAACATAGGTGATATGCCATCTCCTGACTGCCAGAAAGCTGGGAAATGGAGACTCCGGAGTATCACCTTTGTGTACTGAGAGTTCTCCCTAGGTGCCAACAAGTTTCAAGTTCTGGGCTAAAAACTTCACATGTCCACTTCTGGATTGCTCTGCACTTGTAATCATGGGTGCATTTGTGTACTGATGTGCATTTGGGGGGTGAAATGGAAATCATGCCTTGAATTTGAGAACTCCAGGGAAGGTGTTAGAGAATATAGAGAATATGGATGCATTGTTTAGCTGTCTATCTATTCCACTTTTCTTTCTTATCTTCCATGTCTTGTGCTGTATTGAGGTCTGGATTATTATAACCCGCAGACCCAAGCAAGCTGAAGGCTGGAAGGAGAGAGGAGCCCCTCTTTCTGTGCTGCCATTCTCTGCCTGGCTCTGGGAGTGAGTGACTGATAAATTCAACATTAGCCCCAAGGACTTGGTGCTGGTCTGAGAGGCCAACCTTGTTAGGTTTTGTCCTGACTTGCTTGCTCCATCTCCCTGTCTGACATCATGAGCTGTGCCTCTAGGCCTGGATAACGGTATGTTCTTTTGTTTATTCCAGCTCTGAAAGGGGTAGCAGCGTCCTGCATGCCCCGGTCTCTGGTTCCTGCCTCTTTTCCCTTTATGTTCTCATGTTCAGTACTTTGCAACTAGTTATTTGGAACAAATCTTCCCTCAACTTGACATTCCTCATATGGTTCTAGTTTCCTGAGTACACTCAGATGTACATCACAATTTGATTAAAAACAATATCCATCTGCAGCATAGTTCTCAATAGCAAAAACTTATAATGTCTAGAATGCTCTATTTTGTCTCCCCCCTCTTATCAGATGAACTCACATACACCATATAAAAACATCTCTCATACTACCCTCACCAGAAAGGGTCAAGAACACTCCTATAGACTCACAGTTGGGGTGACAGGAGTGCTTTTTTACAGTGAGAGTTATAAAGGCTGCAAGTATATGTATTAAAGACGACATATTCAATAGTCTGTCTATTTATCATCTATCTATCTATCTATCTATCTATCTATCTATCTATCTATCTATCTGTGTGTATATGTGTGGGCATGCATGTTACAGCCATATGTGGAGATCACAGGACAACTTGTGGGAATCAGTGCTCTCCTTCCACTGCGTGGGTTTTAGGGATTGAACTCAGGTAGTCGGGCATGGTGGCAAGCACGTCTACCCTCCTCCGAGCCATCCTGTCAGCCCTCAAGTAGCTTTTCTTAGGCAAGTGTACTGATCTTGAACTCTGAGGTTCTAGCACAGACTTGGTTAGTACATAGCTGTATGATCTTGGGCAGATAAGTTGCCTCCTCTAGGGGAGTAGGCATTAGCATGTTTCATTAGGATGGTGATTTCCAAACAGTAAAAAATTGCAAGTAGAATGTTTTGAATGTTCAGTTTGGAAGATAGAAATAGATGTGCTGGTTAATGTGAAGGGTGAACTGCTCTGCTCCCCGACTCCCAAATACTTGCTGCCACCTCTGCCAAACCCCCAGGGCTCCCTGGAGAATGAGGATGACTATGTTAGATCACTTCTTTCTAAACATCTCAGTTATATACAATCAGCATCAAAGCCATTCACGATGTCACCATACATTGCTGAAATGAGAGTTGGAACACGACCTCCTATCTATCAGTAGATTCATAAATCTACATGCAAAATTTCCTCAAAACCATGTGAAAGAGGACACACATATTTTGTTCCTCGAGGTGCAAAATGACTCAAGTAAATGAAATCCTGGGGGATATCTGAATAAGATCAGCCAAATCTCTCACTATGAGCTTGAGAGAATCATCAGAATGTCTTTGAACGCTTGGCTTGGTTTTCCTGTTGGCAATGTGATCTCTTGAAATGAGCCATCTCTGTGTTGGTTCATCAGAGGACTGATCAGTTCCATTGAGTGGTGGTGGGTGTTCATCATTATCTCAGCTTGACACAATAGGGGACTATACTTGTAGGTAGCCACAGAGGAGACATTTGATTCATTGGAGATGAGTTTATGTGCTGAATTATATTTTCACTAAGGAGAGAAGAAACATGGGCCATGTGGAAAATTAGAGACAGTATCTTTTCTAACGAGGCTAAGACTTGCTCTGAGTTGCCAATACGGAGAAACCTTGACCATGAGAACTATCGTATGTTTTCCAGTCCATTAAATTTACCACCACGGTCATCACCAGCACCCCACCTCCACCCCCACCACCCCCACCACTGCCATTGTCTTTCTCATCATTCCGACAATGCTGTTATCTTTGAAGACCATGCCCATCACTGTGTCAAGCGGTATGCTTATCAATGGTATTATTCTCCATCTTACTACTCTTGTAATTGTTAAATCTTTTTTTTTTTTTTTTTTGAGACAGGAACTCGCATAGCCCAGGCTGGCCTCAGACTAACTAGATAGCTGGGGATGACCTTGAAGTTCTGATGTTTCTGCCTTCACCTCCTGAATGCAGGGATTACAAACATGAACCACCACACTGGGTTGTGCAGAAGGCCTTCATTCATGCCAGGCAAGCCTTCCACCAGCTGAGCTCCAGACCCTCACCTCTTACAGAGAAAAAAAGGTTTAGAGATGTTTGTGTTCAAGTGTGAGCACATACGTAATCATGTGTCAGGGGGCAAGGACACTTTCAGACATCATTTTAAAGAATGACACCACCTCCTCTGAGACAGGGCCCCACTGGTCTGGAGCTCACCACTTGGGATAGACTTCTGGCCCAGAACGTAGACCTATTTGTCTCAGCCTCCCCCGTGCTGAGATTATAAGCTGTGTGCTACTATGCTGGTATTCCTACATGGGTTCTGGGGATAGACCTCAGGTCATCACACTTTCATAATGGAGTCATCTCTTTGGCTTTCTTACTCACTGTTTTGTATTTATCATCTAGAAAGTAGCTGAACTGGAAGTAGACCTGAGAGTTAAGCCATGCCTCAATTATAAGTACCCTCCTATTCTCCCATCTCAAGAACCCCACAATGCAAGGTTATTGCCCCATGCTTTTTATCATATTAGCATGGTTATAGCACCAACATCAATCTGTCCTCTCATTCAGGAACAACCCAAGGCCTGTGAGGTTTCCAGGGTGGAGCTCCTGGAAACTAGGCCTCCATTTGCTTTCTATGCTTGAGACAGTTGGGCTGTCTCTTGGCCAACTCAGGAGTCCCACTGAGTCAAGAATGAAGACAATTAGCATGGGCAACCTGCCAGCTTTTCTCCTAGGCCCCAGCAGACAGTCTGACTTTCTTGCTGTTAAGAACTGCCCACAGGCAGTGCACTCAACTCCGCAGGGGACTCCGCAGAAAGAGTGACATGTGTGTCCACTGGCCTCAAAAAGTCAGTGAAGTGCTGTAGAAACAGGAACAGAAAAGATGGTGGAAGAGAGATGAGCACAGAGAGCAAGGAGACAGAGTAGTGACTGAAGGGCAGGACTAACCAGTTAAGGCTGGCTCTGGGCTTCATGAGAAGGGATACTTAACGTTACAGTGTGGGGGTGTCAAACTGAGGTCACTGTCACCGGAGCATTAAAGTGGCACTGTATCTTGGTCTCAGTTCTCAGATGACACTGACTTATAGTGCTTTCTGGAACAAGCTCCTCCCAGCTCCCCCCCTCCCCCTTTTGGTTGTACAGCATGGAGGCTAAGAGTGTGGATCTTGGGGTCATTCTGATTCAGGTTTGGACCTCATTACCATTGGTTGAGAGCAAATTGTTTAACCCCTTTAAGCTTCATGTGCTCATCTCCATCAGTGTAGATGAGATGGGGAATGTTCAGGGCAGTGGAGTTATAGATTGGCCTCCTATAGCATGGGCGTACTGTGTTGGCAATCTCACATGGTTGTCACAAGGGCTGAAAGGATGTCTGTAGAGTACCAAGTGCATTGACTGGCAAACCTCCTGCTCAAAGTGGCTTCAGAATGCAAGTGTGGTGGCTTTGCGTGAGCATAGGCTGAAGAAGAAGCCATTTTTAGAGTTGGTTAAGTTAGCGTCTCAGTGATGCTCCTAAGAGCCTGGGTCTAGGCCGAGGAGATGGCTTAGGAGCAAAGTACTTGTGAGGGCCGGAGTTCAAATCCCTAGGACCCATGTAAATCTGGATGTAATGTTGTCATTGCACCTGCAATCCTAGTACTCCTGCAGCAAGATGGGAGACAAGACACGAGATCTCTGGATGCTTGCCGATCAGCTAGCCTGTTGTACATAGTCACCCAACTTCAAATAATGCGGAAGATGAGGACAGACACCTGAGGCTGGCCTCTGAGCACCATACGTGTGCTGTAGCACTTGCATTCCTACCCTTCCGCATGTGTATACACACACACACATACACATGCACACACACGCACAGGCAACCACTTTCACATATAGACACATCATACACATTATAGGCCCGCAGATCTATTTTATAATCATCCTGAGCCTCAGCAGCCCAACATTAGCTGGCAGCAGGATGTTCACATGAGTCCTGGGCATGGCTTTTAGATGCATCAATCTGAAGTGGAAGAGGCAGGACATCTCCTTTACAACTCTATTCGGAACAAAGAAATATTCCGTACAAAATAGGATCCCAGCCACAAATAACCTTCTTGTGTTTCATTGGCCAGATCAGGGTCATGTGCTTATTCTAACCAATCACTGGTAGCGATGTTTGAGCCGTGGTGCTAGCCCTGGAACTAGAGGCTGCCGTCACTTCAGCAGAGGTTTGCCGGGGTAGATTGGAGGCCTAAACAAACCCAATGCGCTTTTATGATTAAGATATGGCTGACATCTAAACATGTGACAAAATCTGTACAATCCATAAAAGAAGCCAATAAATCAAAATGATTGCTTGTAAGGTGTTTTTGAAGACAGCATTTTATATTTGTGAAGACTTCTTGGTTGCTGCTGTTGGGCTAACTTGGGGGCTAGCGTGACGGTGATATGACTGCGTGGAATGAAATAGAATGGTGGAATTGACATTGGCCTCATCTCCCTGTTTTCATAAAATACCCCCTGCACGTTGTCACAGCTTTCCGCAGAGCTGATGCTTACAATTATTTGTCAAGTTGGAAAAAAAAAAGTACTTCCAATTTCATTTGCACCACACTTAATAGATTAAAGTAGGAGAGAATAGATTTCTTTCAAACTGAGCCTTCCTATACTACCTCAAGAATGCGGTTGATGTTTAGTCCAGATGTAGTGTGTCACACCTGTCGTCATAGCTACTCAGGAGACTAACACAGGACGACGGCGAGTTTGAAGTCAGCGTGAAAGCGCTGGGACATGTCCACCTCTCAACAACAGAAAAGGCTTCTTTTAAATGTAAGTACCAAATAAACATTGGCTACAGGCGGTGGCCATCTTGACACGTGCCCTCTGAAGAGGTTTTGTCCTCAGCATAACCCGAATACAGCTCTTTTATATTATATAATATATATTTTATATTCTTTCTAGGGTTTTAGTCTACCCTTATTATCCCACAGCTCGTGTAGAAGACTTCCAAGAAATAGAAATGACATGCTTTTGGCAAGAAACTGCCAACTTCTGTTGTCAGTGTAGCTTGTACTCCCACGTTGTTTATCACCCATTGTATTTTTGTTCACGTTTTATTTTGCAAGTGGAAGAGACTTTTATGTGTGCACAGTATAGTTAATGTACACAGATATTTCTATGACACTTCGGAAGATAGCAAGGTTTTCTGACTAATTGAGTCTCCCTCTGTGCCACTTTTGTTATCACTTGTGAGATAGTTTCCTCCTCCTTTGCACAAGATATCCAGATTTCAGGCAGGCTCTATTAGAGCCTGGCGCTGTCTAGAGGAGATCCTCTGGTTGCTGTTTTTGCTGACATCACTGACCTCTGTCTGGGGAGGAATATGAGACTCTGTGGTTTGCCTTTTCTCCAAATGCCAGCTTTAGACTTTGATGCCATTGGAGCTGTGAGGATGTTGAGAACTTGCCCTTGCATAGATAAGGAGAGCCAGTGGGATGTGTGGCATCTTCATAATTTTATCGGTATTGCCAATATTCTTTCAGGTTGGAGTTCAAAGCTCATTGCATCAAATAGATTTCAGTTTATTCCATTATGTGCTCATTTTCATTTGTTTCTGTTTAAACTAAGTGAAGCCAATATAAAGTCCTATTTATTTTAAATATTAGTTGTCTATTTCTAGACTGTAAATCATACTGCCCTCTAGGAAACTACTATCTGCATTTCTCAACTTGCTTGAATAATTGGTAATAGTGAAACAATCACTAAGAATTTTGAAAGTTTGCGTGCATGTCTGCCTGTATGTGGGTATGTGCATATCATGTCTGTACGTGGACAGGTGCATGTATCTCTGCATGTGGACATGTGCATTTTGGCCATATGTGCATGACAGGTGTCTGAGAGGTCAGAAAAGAAAGTCACATTCTCTGGAGCCGGAGTCACAGGTGCGCCTCATCACTCAAGCTCCAGATATTTTAAAATTATAAAATAATCCCTTTCTTTGAAAGTCTGTGTGATTTACCAACACATTATTTAATAGGGCCAGCAAGATGGCTCAGGGAAAAGAGGGCAACCTTACTTGTGTCTTTGGGACCGAAGTTCAAGGCAGAAATGGAGAACAGAAGCCTTTAATGGATTTAAACACTTTCATAAATTTGTATTATGACCCATTTCTTCTTCCTCATTGTATTACTATTGCATTTCAGTTAGATTCTGAGGCATGAACTTTGTTCTTTGTGCAACGCCCATTTGCTTTCCATGCAGTGGAGATCCTTCCCCAAAGAGAAAGCTAAATTAATGTATCTCAGTTAATCTCTTATGTTAGCACTTTCCGAGTTCAGATTGATCTTTGTTCTAATCAGACACGGCGAGAATGCATGAAGCAGGAGGTGACGTAACTTGTCAGTTTGCATTAGGAGAGAAAACTTTGTCTGGAAGGACCCAGACTTAGATACCATATTGTTGCAACTAGAAGGTTGTTCTCACAGCAGCACCTATGGCTAATTCTTAAGCTATGCCTTAGGAAGTAGTTGTGTATACACCGGCCAGACTCCAGCAAATAGTTTCCCAACCCCTAGCCTACTGTTTAGTTTCATCCAGAGAATCTTTGGTAGATTTAGAAACAGAACTTACACAAAAGCCATATTTTCTTGTTCCCACTTCCTGAATCCTCTACATGATCATATATATTTCGCAGTGTTGATAAAAGTTACCTGTTTATTTACATAGTCAGTAACCTTCCTATGTTTATAAATAAACATATGTAGGATTTGTAGATGTTTGATCTTTGTATTAACGTTTTTCAACTTTCTATTTAATATATTGTGGAGGTATTTCCAAACCAGTAAATATAACTTACAGACTTTGCATTAGATGTAAATTAGGCAGCCATAATGTACTGAGCTATTTCTTTATTTTGAATGATGTACTTTAAGTTTATAAAAATGTGCTTTGCTATGACATGAGACGCTAGTGTGGATAATTATAAAACTACAGTAATATGGTTGTGTTCCTACTTATATAGTAGTTTTCTAGGTATGGTAGTATTAGTTCGTTATCTGCGGATGCCTTTGGTTCCTGTCAATATTGTGAAATTGCCCTTACATGATTCCTGGGCTAACCCAGGGCAATGTTGGAATGGCAGCGCTAATTTCCGTAGGCTTGTTTTTGCTAGCCTTTGACAGCCTTTTAAACTAGTTAATCTAGTCAGTGAAAAACTACCGTAGAAAGTTAAGCTTACTTTATGTTACATGACCACGGTTTTATAAAATTAAGTAGTTCATTGGGTTATTCCTGAGGAAGGGGTGCTTGCAACTCCTTCAGGAACTCTTCAGAGTTTTACAACTAGAAATGACCAAGTGTTTCCGATTTTATCACTTATTGTAGGCATAAAGTTATAGTGTAGTTCAAATGCTGATTTCTGTATGCTCTATATCTGGTTGCAAGCCTTGTTCTGAGAATCTCCTGTCTTAATGTTGTATAAACTCTGTTCCCCAATGGTCCCCTGATATGTCAATAAAACAGCTTACAGCCAATCACTGAGCAGGAGAAAGAATAGGTCTGTACTTGCTGCCAGCCAGGGGAAGAGGAGTTAGAGGAGAGGAACCAAGGATTCAGCCATGAGCAGAAGTCCAGGAAACAATAAGAGAGGAGCTCAGCAGGAAAGCTACAAAATGGAAATATTCTGGGAAGTATACTGGGAGGAAACCAGATTAGCCTAGAGAGTTAATAATAGAGTAATAACTGCTCAGTTCTTGTGTTATGAAGCTTATTAAAAACAAATATAGAGTTAATTATTTATATGATTGTCAGGTTAAGAGTGAAACCAGGAGAAACAAACACAGTTAATAAAAACAACTAACAACCTCTTCATAAACACCTTAAGAATACATTATAACGATGAGTTTTCTCTTTCATTTTTGATATGATTTTAGAGCCATGTAGATAATCTCATATGCTCATTATCCAGGCTGACTTGCTGTCTGTATTCTTTGCTCCCATTCCCTTTCCTCTCCTCCTGTTTCTGTTTATTCATGTCACTTTGTTTTCTGAACTAGATATTAGTCGCAGATATGATGTTCAAATATCTTATGGTGTGTACTTTCTACAAGCTTGTGCATGCCCCTTTAAACTTGGTTTAAAATGTAAGAGCATTGGGTGTGTCACCCCTGGTTTAAAAGTACGCCATAACATTTCACTAATTGTTTTAGTCTGTTTCATACATCTATTCTTTCCTTCCATGAGATGATACAGTGTTTGCAGAGGCCAGATCTCTTTCATATTAGTTAATCAGAATTATTTCTTTAGCCTGTCTTTGTCTCTGATGGCACTGGTGTTCTTGAGAAGTAACGCCTTCAGTTTTTGAGATTTCTCAGCTTCTAATTCTTTTTCTTTGTGAAAGGATTGAGGACATGCTTTTGTGTTAGATATACTTCAGATTAAATGCCTGTTGTCCTTAATAAAAAATTGCTTCTACTACTATTATTATTATATTTTTTGACACAAGCTCTCACGGTCTATCCAACACTGATCTAATACTTTCTGTGTGGTTCAGGCTGGCCTCAAACTCAAGGCATTCCTCCTTTTTCAGCCTCCCCAGTGCCAGAACACAGACATCTGGGATTACATTCTTGGCTACTATTTCATTATTACTGGTATTATAATCAATTTCTGCATTGGACTGTGTCTTAGTTTCATTTTGTGTTGCTTTGATAAAACACTGAAAAATATCAGCTTAGTGAGAACAAGTTTATTTGGCTTGTACTTTCAGGTTATTGTCCATTATAGCAGGAAGAATCAAAACAGCAGGAGATTGACGGAACCAGTCACATGGCATCCATCGTAATCAGGAACAGAAGAGTGAACAGTGCTCAACTTTCTCTACTCCTAGTCCAAGATCCTGCCTAGGGAATAGTGCCACCCACATTGGGCACACATTTCCATCTCTGTTAGTGGAATGATGATAATCCTTCTTAAATATGCTTATAAGGCTCATCACCCAGGTGCTTCTAGAGTCTATCAAATTGTAGTTAACACTAACTATCACAGATGGTTTGCTCTTCAGTCTCTTTTCACTTTCAAAAGTCCGTGATTCGGATCTTACTCAGAGTTCTCAGTGTGGGCTGGGCTAATTTTGGTCCCTGCCTCTTCTGAGGAGAAAAGACTCGAAATGTACTGTTTTCGCTTCCAAGTTTCTTATCCTCTTAGAAATACCTCATGTGGAATAGCCAAGTATTCAAGAAACAGCCAAAGAAAATTAATTTTAAGATTATAACATCTGTCACTCACACTAGTGTCTTGTGTAACTGAGTTGTTGAGACCATTGGCTACATGACAAACTATCTTTTCCCACCTTAGCCTGTAAATCCGCTCTCTACCCAAGATGACAAGCCTGCCCCCAAATAGTTCTGGTTGCAAGAGCATGTATTTGAACATTTGTAGCTCTTTGAGCTAGCTTCTCTGTGTTTTACGGACACAGATTGTATGATTAACACATATATTTTTTTCTTTTTTGAAATTACTTTTTATATTTTTTAAGAAGGATCAGTGTGGATGGCTTAATGAGAAACCATTCCCATTTTTGGATAAGAGCCCCTAAACCTAATAGCATGTCACTTGAGGGTTGGATAGATACTCCTCAGTTGCATGGGACAACTGATTTGTTTTTGCTACCCCACCCTGAGATATAACTTAGATCCACACTGATCATTGAATTTATTTTTTTTTCTTTTTAATTTGTCATTGGGTTTTGGCCACAGGGAAAGCTGTCTGATGAGCAGATGGCTGAGACCACTTCTGTCTGCTGCAGCCAGCTCACTCAACTACAGAGAACCCCATCATCTGCAGTTCAGCTGGCCCGAGCCACTCAGAAAGCGAAGCTTGTCTTTGAGGGTAGATGTGAGCGTATTGCCTCATAGTTTAGATAAGAGTTTCCTTCATAGGGCCAGGTCAGATCTTGCACTTTGGTGTCATAAACTTCCAGGCAAGTGGCAGAAGTTCGGCACCATGGGAGTGTTCCCTAGATTCAGCCAGGAGTCTTGGGAATCTGGTGAAGTGAATTATAAGTCACTGAGTAAGATGCTCATTACCCTCTTCTTGGAAATAAATTCCACTTGCTTCAACAGATAATCATGGGCTTTTAAAACAAGGAGTGACTTTGGAGGTCATGTATTTGAATGTTTTTGCAGCCAAGTCCACTGAGCCCAATTTTTGTCCCACTGCAGGGACCCTGAGAGAGAGGTTCGGTTTATGTGTAGTCCCCATGGACCTTATAGAAGAACTGGTAAGCGGATATATTGGAGCTGGCTGTTTGCTCTAGCTCAAATTCTACAACCATGATGGGTGCAAAGGCTACTTAAACTGGATCCTATTCTTGAATGACATATCAGAGAAGTGATAATTTTGTAGGTAACACTTTCTGCATCTTGCCTTCTATTCCAACCCCAAAGATATCCCACCAAAGTTCCTAGAAAAAGAAGTCATGGTAAAAAAAATGCATGTGTGATTCAAATATAAGAATCCTAACACTAGTTGGCAAGATCCTGATAATGCATTGAAACTCTGGCTGGGGCACTGCTGGGAGCTGGGTCTATAATGCTGGAAGTGGAGGTATGAAAAGACACAGGTGGCACTGAGAGTGAAATCACTTATAGACAGGCTTTGGTAGCCATGACATTCAAGACTTTGCTCAAGAGTAAACAAAGTGACCCAGAGAACCTAAATCCAACAGTAGAAAAGAGAATATGTATTCACCAAGAAAATGGTCATGGGAATGAGTTCAACTAGTTTAACTCCCTCTCTCACGACCTTGAATCTCTGCAATGTCGATTTGTCATCACTCATTCCAGCTTTGGGGCCTGGAGAGCTACTTAACACTTGCTCTTAGTCAGTGTGTCTGTTGGTGTCTCCATCTTTCTCCTTGTTAGAGTTGAGATCTGTTCATTGCAACAAAATTATCCTGTTATCCCTTTTACCAATTAGCTAGTAATCGCAAGATAAACAGATCCTTAAGGAGCAAGCTTGACAGTTTAGGGAGACGGAGACTTACAGCCGCCAATTCCTCAGTATTCAGCAGCTTGGGCACTGCCAAGCACAGCTGTATGCTCAGGCTATTGAGACATACAAACATCAGTAGTAAATGCCTGATGAGGCTGCAGGTGGGAGGCACAGATGGTTAGCTGTCATGACACTTGTCCTTGTCAAAAATCACTGTTATCTTTCTTGTCTCAATATGACCTGTGCTAGCATAAAAAGGGCTCTGGGAGCTGGCACAGCTGGGAAGCAATGCCACCCAGGGCCTACCTAGCTGCACAACTATGCTTAAGTTTCCTCATTTCTTCCCAGTCATTTTCCTCAACTGTAAAATAGCGAAACCACGCATAGCAACCAAAGATATAGAACTAACAATGGGACAGCCAGAAGGCTGCTTAGGATGGAAACCCACATACCCACTGATTCCAGTTTCCTTCACTTTTGGTCCTGGAGGTATTTCTATGAGATTCCAAAGGTCTGAGGAAGCTTTTGGTGTTTTGGTGGCAGCGTGGCTAGCAATGTTTAAGGTACCATTTAGTTTATAATTCTAATAACTTCTTTGATGAAACAGTCATGGACCCACAGGCCCCTTTTATAACGCATTCCCCACCCCACGCATCCATGCAGCTTATAGATCTAAAAAAGAAGGGTATGGGTGGGTTTTGTGTTCAGCGCTTGCTGATTGGATCTGTTTCTGGAAATCTCTAGGATTGTTGACAAGATGCTAAAGAGCTATAAATCAATCCAGAAGAGTGTGGTCCTGGAAGGGGGGGGATTTAGGGCATTTCCAGGATACCTAGGGCTATCAGCCAGGCTTTCCAGGGCTCTGTGGCCCTTGAGTCTAAACTTGAGAAACACAAGAGATTTGGGTAGTTCCTAATCCCTGTAGTTTATGTCTGGATGCGCTAAAGGCAAATGCTTCTCTGAGCACATCCTAAAATTCCAGTCACAACAATGAGTGCTACAGAAGCATTTACAATACTGGGATTTAAAAAAATACACACGACCCAAATATGGGGTACCACACACTAAACCCCCACACTCAGGAAACTCAGACAGGAGGATCCTGAGGTAGAGGCGACCCTGGATGATGTAGTGAGACTGTCTGAAAAAAAAAAAAACAATTCCTGTAAAAAAAAAAAAACAAAAAACAAAAAATCTGTTCTCCATACTGCCCCACCCCTGAGCCCTCCCTTCTCCTGTAACACATTCATCACTGCTAATAAGGCATGCTTTTTCTAGGTCGTTCCTCCTCATCACAGTGGCCTAGGAGTGATCACCTGGGCCATGTCTGGCCAAAGAATGAGGTTTATTTTTTTTTTCCCTGCCTGGGACACAAAGCTTCTGTTATTTGGATCTGGGAGAACATGCAGCTGTATGAGGACATGGCTTTTGGACAGCTGCCATACTAGACAATGAGCAGTAGAGAAAAGCGGCACAGGAAGAGGCAGACACACAGAGCTGGAGAGCAGGGGATAGATTTAGGAACGGAAAAGAGGGAGGGGAAGTGGCAAGGCTGATGGTGGAGGTCACTGCTCATGTGATCTCATTCTTCCCACATGGAGCTTTTTTTTTAGTTTGATGCACCTTTCCATTCAACCTGAACCAACAGACTTTTTTTTTTTCTTCTGGCAACCAGCCAATCCTTAATTAAGACAAAAGACTTCATGCAGTAAGTGATGGCACCATATCCTCTGAAAATACTCACTCTTCCCTTCATCTTTCCAACTGGCATTTATCTAACCCAAACTGGACAGCACTGTGGGTACTAGCCCAAAGGATACAGTGATGAGCAAATATATTTGGAGATTTGAAATTTTTTCAAGTGTGAAATGGTTGAGAGGCTGGTTCAGTGGGGAAACAGCACAGTGGCTGTCACTGGCAATTTGAAAAGTGATGATAGGAAGAATGAATTAGAGTTGGTTTCTCTCTTGCCAGAGGGCATGAGAAAGCTTATGGGTAGAGATGAAAAGGGGATAGACTGAGATAGGGGATAGTCAATGCTTCCAGTAGTTTGGCAGTGAGTAAAGATGGAGGAGTGGTGGGTACAGTTCGGATATTTGACTGTTGCCTATAGATTTCTGGATGGAACATTTGTGTCCTTCTAGTGTTGGAGGTGGGTGCGGTGCCTGTAAGAGGTGGGCCTTGGGTTTAAAGTCCTTAAGTGAAGAGTGAGAACACTTTGTTGTTCTCACAATACGCACAGCCTGCAGTGAAGTTTCAGGGAAATGAGTTACAACAACTGGCAGTGGTGACTCCTGTTCTCTTTTCTTGCTTCTGCATGTGCGACCCTATTGCCCTCCACTATGAGACCATGCTGATATAGCACTAGCTAGAGCTGAGCTACCACAGGGGGTCAATGCTCTCTAAAACTGTGAGGGAAGCCAACCGCTATGCTTCACAAGTTAGCCTGCCTTAGGCGTCCAATCCCAGGCGCAGGAAGCTGGCTGATGCAAACAGCTTGCCTTGAGCATTGCATTTTTGTTTTCTTTGCAGGACCAGAATGACTGGTGTTCATGGGTCTGAGCAGTACACAAAGCATTCCGTAAACATCAAGATGAAAGTGTCACTATGACTCTGCCCCAAATTTCTGGATGGAGAGCTCACTGCAAGCAGACTGAGTGATTTTTTTTTTTAGGAAGGTTGTTTAGCTTTTTTGGGGGTGGGGTTCCTATCTATGGACTCTGGGATAAGACACAGGCTGGAGCTGTGCAGTGCTCAGCTTCCAGTGAAAGCCTCGCCAGAAGAAGGCCCCAGGAACCAATGGCTTCCTTGTCTCTGCTTTCCATGAAGTGCTGCTTTCTCAACCTCTGCTGCAACTCATGGATTTTATTTGCTTTAAACAATGGTACTCCTTGGAGACATGAGAGACTATGTCTTGCTCACCTTGGTTAGCACAGGACACTTCTGTAGAGAAGGTACTGTGATGTAACAGTGAGTCCGAGCAAATGGCTGCCATCCTGGATCTTGTGAAAGATGCTTCTTTAATATTAAGCAACCTGTCATGGGACACACAGCTGTATGTACACACAGACACACGCATGAGTTCACATGGACTGCATCTAAGTGGATGCTTTTGGTATGCAGTGAGAATGTGTGGCTCTGACCTCCAGACCTGCCTAGACTCACTTTCCCCTCATAATCAGGGAGATGGATTCAGAACTGGCTTGTGGGATGAGTCACAGAGGCAGCCAGGATGAAGGGCAGGATCCAGCCTCTCTGGGGATCTTTATTTATAGTTCTGACTGCTCAAGAGGGAGGCTGAAATCATTCCCAAGGAGTACTACCAATGAAGAGTGATTGGATAACCGAAAGATGTCGTTCCCACTGTTGTGCTCTCTTGCAGGCAGGTGCCTGTTGCTCTAGGAGCTGGGACCTGGAGAAGTGCTGTGTCACTCCAGGGCTGCAGAATGACAGGGAGGAGCAACTGAGCTGCCCGCATCTCAGCCTCTCCTTCAGCAGCTGTTGAACTCCTGTCCCCAGTGTCCAGGCAATCTCTATGCTAATCTGAGCAAATCTTCCTCATCCCCAAACAAATAGAATCTCTCTAGGCTGACAGAGGCCACTGATCATGAAGGATGCTGTTTTGATTCAATATGACACAATCTAAGCCTACATCCAGATGCCACTACCTCCACCATGCTTCTGTAAGAAACAGAACACCTGATGTGGAAAATCTGCACCCGGGGAACCTGTTCTGTTTTCCTGAGGGTGTGATACTTCTTTGCTGGGTTTTGTGTGTGTGTGGACGTGTGTATGCACTTTGCACAATGTCCTTATGCGTGTGTGTGTGTGTGTGTGTGTGTGTGTGTGTGTGTGTGTGTGTACATGCAGAGGCCAGAGGCCAGCCATGTCTGTCACTCGCAGGTACCAGTCAGTTTGTTTTTTGAGACAGGGCCTCTCATTGTTCTGGAACTTGCCAAGTAGGCTAGGCTGGCAGGCCAGTGGTTGCTTGTCTCTGTATTCACATTGCTGGATTCACAAATGTGTGCCACCGTGCCCAGTTTTGCTTTTATGTGGATTCTGGGGATTGAATTCAGATTTTCTCAATTTTAAGAAAAGCATTTCGCTACCAGAGTTATCTCCCCAGACCTTTGTCAGATGTTGAAGGACACTAAAATACCAGGAGGGGCTGTTGAGCATCAGCATTTTGGACAGGCTCTGGGTCTCATGAATTGTGGTTCACAAGTGCTTAGGACCCTTCTCGACACAAAGGCGGTGCTCAAAAGGTTAGCTGATGGAGGGACACATGTGTGATCTTGCCAACTTCTTAGTTATATAGCTCCAGTTCTTAGGTTGGGTATATAGTACAGAGAAAAGAATATTCTCCCAGGAGCCAGACAGCCCAAGGTTCTAATCTTGCCTCTTGCACCAGAAGACCTTTGGCAGATCACTTAATCTCTCAAGCCTCATTTTACTCATCTATAAAATGGAGACTCATGGGTACCTACTGCTTCCTGAGGATCAGGGTAAAGATTAAAGATAGTGCCAGCATGGTAGCTCACTACGACATATGCCGTCTAAGCGCGGTGAGAGGTCACTGTCATCCAGCAGCAGTCTGGTTGAGCTGATAGGTCAGCTCTCACTTGGCAGCACTTCAGGACTGCTGTGGGGGATGTTTTGTCCATTGGTCTCTGTGACAGCGAATTCACTGTCAAGTTTCTAGGATCTAGAATCACCTAGGAGACAAACTTCTGGGCATGTTCATGAGGGAGTTTCTAGACTGGGTTAACTGAGCTGAGAAGCTCCACTCTGGTTGTGGGTGGTACGTTCCATGGGGTGTGGTCCTGGACTGAAAAAAAGAGGCGGGGCAAAGAGAGAGATGAGTGCCAGAGTTCATCTCTCTCTGCTTCCCCACTATGGTTGCAATGTGACTACGTACTTTAAGTGCCTGCTGCCAGGCCCCTCCCACAATGGTGGTTTATTGGGGCGCTCCGATAAACCTTTCCTTCTTTAAGACTCTTCCTTAAGTTTTCATGTATGTTGTTATAGCAACGAGAAAAGCCTGCTCAGAATGCTCCTCTCAGCTTCATGCTGAGAGTGGGTTCAAGTGTACCATGAACTGTGTTCTGAGCTAAAACAGGAATCTCTTGGACTGGACACCAGCTGCTGCTCAGTGCAAACCTCAAGCTATGACCCTGGATCATGACCTTGGCTGCTGGCCATGATCATGGCTTAGGCAACACTTGGCTGCTTGCTCTGGACTCTTGATCCCAGTGGGTCACTCTGAGCCCGGTGGCCCTGACCTAGAGATCACCCTGGCATTTGGTCTTGCCTGGTGATTTCCTCCTTTGATCTGGGGGCCTAATGAGGCCATAGGAGCCTGGTCACATCAGCAAAATCCACTTATCTGTTTTGCAGGACACACAATTCGCCCCATGTGTCTTAAGGTTGTTCCCAAGGAAGGACAAAGAGAAGAGAGGGCCAGGAAATTAAGCTTTAGGGAAAGGGGAGAATCAGAAGGTGAAGAATAATCACATTTCAAAGAAAATCAATATTTTTTTTTCTCAGAAGAATTTTTTTGAGACAGAGTCTTGTAATGGAAGTTTTGTTTTCTTTGTATGTTGTGAAAATATGCTTTTTGTTTTAATCCCAAGTGTGGGATTTTAGTTGGGTTATAGTTCGTCCACACCTGTTAATTGTCACGTGAGGAGGGTGATCTTTGCCAGTTGGGGATGGCCTTCAACGTGCCGCATGGAGAGGGGTGTGGTCTAGGACTCTGAGTGTATACATATGAGGCTGAGAAAGAGACTGTGAAGGCATTTGGTGTTGACGTGTGGCGTGCAGCAGTTTGGACAGATGGAGAGACCAGAAACAGTGTGACAGTTTGGAGCAGACAGAGAGAAACACTTACCTGTGCTATGTGAGACAGGTAAAGGGGTCTGAGCCCCCTCTCTACACTAACCTTTTCTCTCTCCTGCTTAAGGTTAGGGGGTTGTTGGAAGGGAGGTTGAGGCCTAAACACCCCAAAGAAAGCAGATTTTAAAACAAGAATGCCACTGGCGGCTTTCCGCTACATGGTCTCACATAGCACAGGCTAGCCTCAGACTTGCTGTGCTGCTGGAGCTGAAGCTTGTGTGGTTGAGCATGATCTGAAACTTCTGATCCTCCGCCTCCACCTTTCAAGCACTGGGATTACAGTCGTGTATCACTATGTCCACTTTATAAAGTTCTGGAGATCAGACCCAGGGCTTTGTTCATGGTGGGCAAGCAGTCTGACTATGGAGCCACATACTCAGCCAGAGACTAATCACTTTAACGACACAATGACTATGACTTGTCTTCGGGACTTCAAGAACCCTTTATTTGGGCTCTTCTGAGACAGGGAAGAACGCAGTAATTACCGAAAGCTCAGATTTTGTGCTGGGCAGATCTGAACTTACAACATGGTTTGGCTACTTGCTACCTTGGGCAGCCTTGGGCGAGCTGCATTACTTCCGCTGGGTCCTCGCTTACAAAGTGGAGCTAGTATGGGACCTACCTTATAGAGTTAATGAGGGTATAGGCAAGATCACGAATATAAGTGCCTACTAAAGCATTACGACTGGATGCCATTTTTGGCCCTTGTGGTGGCATGGTCCTCAAGAGGATTTAGTGAGATGAAGGATTTGAATCCTGAAAGCTGGAGAGCGCGGTGTTGACACAGGGCACAGAAACAGTCATTTTTTTTCAGTTTTTGGAATTTGACGGCTGTGCTGTTGGCTTGGGTGCATAGCAACCAGAGAGCCTGGAGGACTCCCTAAGGACAGCCTCCTGGGGCAACATTTCAGTCTGTTGCAGTGTGAAGGAAGGGGTTCAGACTAAGTCCTTCTGCTGTCCCAGGACCTTGCGTCGCCACCAGCTTTGCTGGGTCTTTCCATCTTAGCCAGGTGACTTGATAAGAGGATATGTCACCTGTAGTGTCAGGTGTGACAGCTTTAGATGACAACTGTTTGCCAGGGTGCACAGCTCTAGGTTGCCTGAGGCACACTACAGAGCCAGGCAATGAGCCCCACGGAGAGGCTCATTCCCCTATTCTATCACATCTGAGTATTTTCAGAAAAGCATTTTAAGCAAATGAATTGAGCTTCTGACCACAACACTGAGTCACAGGCCCACTGCAAAGGGCATGTCTTTCACTCCTTAGGGAAAGAAAACGTGAGACGTTCTAGAGCTGGGTCAGAATGGGGAGCTGCTTCCTACTGTCTGCTAAATGTCTGAGACATGCACCAGACCCCAAGGATGAAAGGGAGGGTGGTCAGGTTCATTAAAAAAAAAAAAAAAAGAAGATCCTATCAGTAGTCCATCTAGAAAGTCATATGGAAAGGACGAAGAGGCTTTAACTCTGTATGCATATCACATCTCTCAATCTCTGTAGACTTCTCCAGCACCCCAATTTTCATAGAATGCTAAGACACCCTTTAGGGCTACACTTTTCACAAATGGGAGGCATCATAACCACCTGTCATCTTCCACATTCTCCTTTCCACCAGATTGTATGTACAGCCATGCGCTAACGTGGACCCCTCTGTTAAATCCAAGGACTGGACTGTGTTTTCACTCAAACATGACAGTCCCATTTGTATTTGCTAATGATTGGTTTAGGGATAGTCATATGGCCCAATTCTGGCCAGCTGGACCTGGGTCAAAGTCTTCTAGAATCTTCTGGAAAAATTTTGCTTCCAGATAAGAGGAAGGCATGATAAGAGACATTCTATTCTTTTCTTTTGTATATCATCATGTAAGGATATCAGGTTTGGAGCAATGGCAGCTGTTTTGCCAGCCAACGAGAAAGCCAAAAGCACAGAGACTTAGATTCAGAGTCTTGGTGAAGTCAAGCCCTATTCTAGCTCTGTAATCATCAATATGTTGACTTTTGTTAAATAAAGCAACGGAAGTCCATTCCCACACCTGTCCCAAAGCAGCTGAATTAATACACAAGGAAACCTTTTCTTATTTGGCCCTCTCTTCTTCCTCCTTTCCTTTCTTGATCCAAAGCACTCAAAAGGAGTTTGAGTATCTACAGAGTCAGGGCAGTATCGGAAATGTATACAGGAGGCTAACTGGAGATTTTGAGGCTCTTGTACAAGGGTTAGCATTGCTGCTTGGCTACAGCTGGTGGTGCTGATTCTGATTCTGGAATGCCACGACACTGAGACCAGATGTTTTTAGTTTTTTGGAAGAAACCAGAAGCTAGAATTTTGTGTGGTATCTCTCAACTTGGAGATACATACCTAAGTTATGAAGAAAGAGGTACTACAGCACTAAACCGACACTTCCATGCATTGTTAGCCTAAGGATCAGACATCTATACTTGGCTTTACCTGCATAATTCCAGACCCATGGATAATCATCCTCTGCCATGGACTTCTTACACGGTGAACTCTGCCCCCACAAAACAAAGAGATGTGACAAGTGACAGCGGGCTGAAACTTTTGAAACCATGAGCCAAATCAAACCTTTTCATTGTGTAAATTGCTAATCTCAGGTATTTTGTCATAGGACCAAAAGCCAACCAACACAAATAGGTTGGAGGGAACTTATCTCTAAGTTTGAGGTCATAGCGTTTCATGGGACTGAAAGCATGGTAGCAAGAGGTTCAGGCTTGTGGTCACATTGCACCCACAGTCAGGAAGTAGAAAGAGTTGAATGCTGGGGCTCAACTCTTTTTCTCCTCTGTGTTCAGTCTGAGATCCTATGGCACAGTGCCACCCACATTCAGAATAGGTCTGCCCATCCTAGTCAAACCACTCTGGAAAAACCCTCATACAAACATCCAGTCATTTGTTTCCATGGTGATCTCAAACCCCAGCCAACTTGACAATGAAGACTACCCACAGCAGCCATGAAGCTAGGATGCTGGATGCACTTTCTAGGACTTTGCTGTTTTATACGGCTTTATCAGTGCCAGGAAGACTCACGATATTTTTTTCACAGCAGCCTTCTGAGTTTGTATTCATTCTAGTGAATGATCAGTTGTTTTCTGTTTTTTTTTTTCCCCAGAGAAATAAAAATACCCCTGGGAAATGAAAGGACACTTCGAGAAGAGGGCTGTGTTGAAGGACCATGTGTGTCAATATCGCTTTGGGGGAAAGTTCAATCAGGTCCTTCTAAGCAAGGCCTGGCAAGCTGTGGATGTGAAGCCCATACCCAAATGAATGTCCTATGACCCAGGAGCCTGGCTCAAGAGGGGAAAGCAGGTTGTCTAATTTAACCCTGCCAGTTATAAAGCTGCAGACTATCAGGTCTGCCTCCAGGCCATCAAATTAAGTCTTCAGGGCACTTGGATGAAAGGCGTCAGAGAACAGCTAACACGGCTTCATGTGGTGCATTGTGTACAGCGCAGCAATGGTCCTTGATGACAAAAGAGAATGAGTCACCATCAGCTTCAGGAATTTGGAAGAAATGCCAGTGAAGCTGCGAATAGTGATGCAGCTCCGACACTGAGGAAGGCAAAGGGCAGGTATTAGTGGGCAGGGAGCAAAAAGTGGTGGTAGGGCAGGCCAGCCACATAGCTACAGAGTTTTAGCAGCTTGTGGCTATATGACAGGAGATGGTGATCTGGGATAGTGAAGAAAATGATTTTTTTTTTTTTTCATTTGAAAGGAAGACTATGTGCCAGTGGTGGTGAATCCTTTCGGAGGGACAGAGTAGTTTTGACAGCTTCTAGAAGCTCTGCCAGGCTCTGGGCTTTTAATCGTGGCTATAGGAGCTGACAGATATCAGCGAATCTGAGCACTTCTGAAAGCATCCTGGGGATCTTCAAGACGGAACACCCTACAGAAGGTGGAGGACAACCTAGCTACTTCTAGAGGACAAGAAAGAGTTGCTAAGGAACACAAGAGTGTGTCTGTATCAGTTACTTGTCCCTGTGGCAGGATAACTGAGAAAAGACATACAACAGGAAGGATTTATTCTGACACAGTTTCAGGGGCTTCAATTCATGGTCGTTGGTTGCTTAGGGGCCTGTGCATGATAAGGCAGAGCATCGTTTTAAGGGGCTTGTAGAGCATACTGCCTCCCTTGGTGATACACAGGAAGAGTGGAAGGAGGGAGAGAGGGGAGGAAAGAGAAGATGGGGAGAAGGGCAGGGGACAAGATATACCTTTAAAAGTCAAAGTCAAGCTCCCAACGCCCCATTTCCTTCGTCTACATCTCACCTCATATAGTCCACTAAGGTATAAGTTCATCAATCGACATTTAAGAAGCCAGCGTCCTGGTGATATAATCATGACTCAGTACCGCCACCTGAGGACCAAGTGGCCATTTTACATCTAGACTACAGAGTTTTCTTTTCTTTCTTTTTTTAAATTTAATTGAATTTTATTTTTAACCATTTTTTTCACTTTATGTCCTGATTGTAGCCCCCTTGCTCATCTCCTCCTGGTCCCACCCTCCTTCCCTTTCCTCCCCATCCCCACTCTCTAGTCCACTGTAAAAGGGAGACTTCCTCCCCTGCCATCTGACCCTAGCTTATCAAGTCTCATCAAGGACTGCCTGGATCCTCTCCCTCCCCCACCCCCGCCCCCCCCTGTGTTCTGGCAAGGCCGCACTGCCAGGGGAAGTGATCAAAGAGCAGGTAACTGCCAAACTTTGGGCAGAGTATGGAGAGTCTTATGGAAGAAGGAAGGCTAGAAGGACCTGGAGGGGACAGGAGCTCCACAAGGAGACCAACAAAGACTGCAGTGTTTTCAGTCCCAGTGGGAAACTGCCATCAGGGTGGAGACATACTTTCTGTCTTCACAAAACAGCAAGAGCTAAGGTCAACAAGCTGACCGGTGGGTGCATGGTTCCAGATCTGCCAATAAGTATCTCTTGTTGATTCATTCTGGGGAGAGGGCAGCAAAGAATAATCATCAAGAATGTAAGCCTTGCCATCTGATGGTGTCTTCACTTGCCAGCGTAAATCCACCTAAAAATGAGCATGGAGATGAACGCTGGTGAAACCACCTTCACCATGGTCTCCACCATAATGGGCAGCATTTGTAACCATATGTGGGTGGAGGGGTTTTGTGCTAAGATGGGAACAATGATAATGCCAAAGCTTGCTGTGAGCAGGGTTGCATTAGGGATGAATACCTGGAGGAAGGAAAGCAAACAAAACTGGACAGAGGAAGAAGTTGAGACACCATCCTCACTAGAGTTATCTTCTGGGGGGCCTCTGTGGTAAAAATCCTTAGCAGTTACTGACCAAGGCCTGTATGGAATGGCCCCATTTTGGGCAAGGCCCTGTCTGTGGCTGGTAAGGTCAAATCCAAACTGACCTGGGTGTTTCTTGTCAGCAATTTTAGCTATGTGATCTTTTCTGAAAGGAGTTATGAGTGGTGGGCCACCACATCCTCTACAGAATCCATATCCTGAATCCAGAGAAGGCCTTTCTGCTAATTATTTGAGAAACTGTTTCTTAGCACCTTGGGCTAATTCTTGACCACAGCTGTTGGACAAAGTCGGTGAAATTCTCATGATGGTTAAGAGAGCAGAGTGTGACAAGGCTGGAGATTTCAGATGCAGGTAAACTAGGCTTCAGAGTTCACATTGGTACTCAGCTGTGATGGTTAATCCTGGCTGTCAAATGCCAGGCTCTAGAACCAGCTAGGAGACAAGCCACTGTGCATGCCTGTGAGAGCCTCATCCTGACTAGGTTAATTAAGGTAAGAGGAGCCACCCTCATGCAGCACCACTCCCTTGCTGTGAGTTCTGGACTTCATGAAAAGGAGAAGGGTTAAATGCCCGTTTCTTGATGAGGTCTTTTCATTCCTCCCAAACTAGATGTACCCAATCTTGCCCTCTGTCATGAAATCTTTTTCCTCCCTTCCTTCACAGTCATGGTTAAAATTGGAAGCCCTACGTGTGTGTGTGTGTGTGTGTGTGTGACACTTTTTCTTAATTTTCTTTGTGTCCCCAGTTGGCTGACTATAAAACCCAGAAAGGCGGTATTCATGCTTGTGTTCTTGAGCCTCCTGGTCCAGTGTCTAGCTCAGATACACTGCTATTATCTATTGTAGTGGTCACAGGTCACACGATGCTGCTGTGAACACAGTGAATTGTGTACCACGGTCCCCAAATGCTTTTCACAGATCACCTCTTTTCATCTCCATGACAACGCTATGAAGCCAAAACTGCTATTATTCCCTTTCATAGAAAAGAGGGTTGAGTGTGCCACTCAGTGACAGCACTTGCCTAGCACGCGTGAGGCTCTGGTTTGACTCCCAGCACTCCTCACCCCCCACGCCAAGAAATACGTTTTACAGATAAAGAAATCAAATAGAAAGAAGCTACCTTACTTTATAGTTTATGGCTAGGAAGTTTTAAAAAGAAGTTGATATTTAAACTCAGGAATGAAGGTTCCTGAGTCAAAAAGTGTTCATTGAATGAACTGCCTATACAGTTCATGGCAGAATGGGATTAGATCCCTAGATGATTCCTTACCTGAAAGATAAGGACATCAGCTGCCTAACCAAAGGTGCTGATGAACTTGGGGAATGTAGAACAGAGGGACACTTACATACTAAGGGACCAGCCTTTTGGGGCAGAACAAAAATATCCATAGCTATTCCAAGTTAGATTTTTTAAATCTGTCCATCCATCCATCCATCCATCCATCCATCCATCCATCCATCCATCCATCCGTTGTTTGTGTGCATGCATGTCTGGGTGCATGTGTGTGCACACAGACGATAGAGGTCAGCCTCAGGTGTTGATACTCGGGAACTGTCCACCGTGGTTTCTTTTTGAAACAGGGTCTTTTATTGCCATGGAGATGGCCAATTTGGCTAGTCTGACTGGCCATTGAGCCTCAGGGATTAATGAGGCTTTCTGCCTTTCCAGCTCTGGGATTACAAACACATGGGACCACAGTGCTATTTTTATGTGGGTTCTAGATATCATTCAAGCCTGCTCACACCCAGTATAGTTAGTGGACAACACTATAATGACTTAGCTATCTTCCTGAGCCCTGCTTTCCATTTTGCCAAAGAAATTCTGAAGATAGATAATAAGCAGTGGTCCACGTCCTTGATATCAGTATTGAACCAGAAAGAAAGGAGGAAATGTTCTATAGTCTTAGTAACTGATTGGAAAAGACTTTCTGAAGAGACCTACCTGGTGCAGGAACAGGTCCTTGACAAGTCCACCTGCCACAGAAGGGGACACTCGGGGTGTGCAGTCTAGCTGTGTCTGAACAGAGGAAGTGTGTTCATTGCTGTAGGAGGAGCAGGAAAACTATGAGGGGGTGGATTGTAGAGCCACAGAGAGTGAACTAATCAGCCGTGCTATGTTGTGTTCTGTATAATCACCCCCCAGACTGTTATCAGACAGTCATCTATGAATTCTAGAAAGCTTAGAAAACTTCAGCACAAATAGATTTTCTTTGAAATAGCATCTCATATAGCTCAGGCTGGCTGTGAGCTCACTATGTAGCCAAGGGTGTTTTTGAATTTCTGATTCTCCCAGCCTCCACTTCTCAAGGGCTGAAATTACAGGCATGCATCCATCATGCCTGATTTATGTGGTGCTGATATTCGGACCCAGGGCCTTGTGCATGCTAAGTGAGCATCCAACCAACTGAGGCACATTCCCCACCCACAAATAGATTTATTATGGAAAATGGAGAAAGGATGGTTTCTTGGGACCTGTGGTGAAATGAGATTAAAAAGATAGATAATAAGAGTCACAACAGCAGGAAAAGACAGAGATCTCAAGGACCATTTAAGACTTTGCTGCACCTCAGAACTTGGGGTCTAAAGCAGCATCACTAAAATCGCAAGAGTTCTGCAGGGAGTTGTATATCTAACATTGGTAACATCTCGAAAAGGATGTAACTATTCTCAGCACAAGTAAAGCAAGAACAGGAAGACAGTTCTTGGGGGCCACGCCTATCCAAGGCATTCCTGGGTCATCAGACATCCTTCAGGACTGACAGGGAGAATTTCCTATTTATCTATCTATCTATCTATCTATTTATTTATTTATTTATCAGTTTATTTGTTTTTGTATGTGCGTTGCTGTTTTGATGGCATGATGTATGTCTGTATGAAGGTGTTTGACCCTCTGGAACTGGAGTTATAAACAGTTGTGAGCTATGAATGCTGGGAAATGAACCTGGGTCCTCTGGAAGAGCAGTCAGTGCTCTTGACCACTGAGCCATCTCTCCAATCATGACAGAGAGAACTTTTAAAGCTGACCTCTAGGACTGCTCCTCTCATAGGCTCTGTTTGGAAACCCCTCTCTCTTCGGCTCCCTGTTCACCAGTTCCTGCAGGAATCAACCCATCCCATCCCTCCAACAACAGAACCTCAGTTGAGGGGATTTCTTTTCCTTACTTTGCCTAGTCAGAACTTTCCAATTACAAAAGCTGTAGGGTGTCTTCAATAGTAATCTGAACTCAGACTCCTGAGGAAATCTTTGTTCTGGATCTTCCTCATTTTTGGACTTAGGACAAAGCACTTATGTTTTAAGAGTAGCTCTCTTTTTGGGCTACTTCCCCGAAATGGTTTGTTATGTGTCTGTCACTGTATACATGACCAAATGCAAGGATAAATATAGCTATTATCTGTATATAGCTTTAGCAGCCCAGCATGGTGCTTGGAAGTCTGTAGTTTTCGAGTGAACACGAAAGTCTCTCTGCTGTTCCTGGGAAGCTTTGCTGTGTCATGACTATATCATTAAATAGGCTTTAGAAAAAGATAATTTGCCTGTTTGTTAGGAAACTCATCACACCTAGCCACCACCTTAGAAATAATTTGGTTAAATCAGTTTTATTAAGGACCTCCTGTTTGTGAGTTTACTTTGAGACTAACGCCAGCCAGGACTGCTGTGGGCTTTAGGAGGAAAGTATTTATGTTTTACAAAGGGAGTTTAATTAACACACAGGAGTCAGAGGCAGCACAGAAAAGCTTACTGGGAAAGGAATTTTGGGACAAAGAGGAAGTTTTCTGGGTTTCTTTAAGCAGGAAACAAAAGCTGCCATCTTCAACTGCCCCTGGAATTACTAAGACCATGGTAGCTTTCTAAGACTTTTGGGAAAAAAAACACAGTGCAGTGCTAAGGGATACAGCAATCTCTCTGAGTCAAGCAGGAGAAACCAGGAGCAAGGGATCAAATCAAACAGCCACTATGGCTACAACTCACGTGCAAACAAGCTTTTTCTTTACATCTCATGCAAAACCTTCTCCCATTCCATCTTAAGTTTGCCTGTTTTACTCACTATTTTGTTTTTCAGAGTTCCATGAATGACTTAATGGCTTTGTGATGCCGCATCCCCCAAGATTAGGAAGAGAGAAAAGCAAGCGATTGAGCCAAACTCCATAAGGAAACAAACGAAAAACCAGAACAGTTTCAAAAAGCAGATTCATCTTGGCATCGCTCAGCTGGCACTTTCGTACTCACCGAAGGTGATTGTTGGAGAACAGAGAACGCTGTTTCTCTGACGATGCCTTAGATTTCCTGAGCCACCAAGCTAAGGCCAAACCAGAATTAGGTCCTCCGAGATGTCCAACAATGTCCGCTATCCCCGAAATACTCTTCTCTTTCCGCTAAGTGAACTTTGCTGTTAGGTTGCAGAAACAGCCCACTCTCCTGGTTAATGATTGGACAAAAGCATCAATGGGAGTAAGTGCTATGAAGATGGTTGTTTCTTTAGTAACAGCTAAGAAAACAGGACTTCAGTGTTTCAAGGGTCAGGGGTGATCTAGTCCTACTCATGATTTGATGGGCGAAGAAGCTGATGACCAGAGAGGTGAAATGGCTTGCCCAAAGCCACACAGCCAGAGTATGAGTAGCTACATCAGTGGGTCTCAACTGGGGGTTGCCTGACCCTTTATAGGGGTTGCCTAAATCCATCTGAAAACACAGCTATTTACATCACGATTCATAACAGTAGCAAAATTGCAGTTATGAAGTAGCAACGAAAATAATTTTTATGTTTGGGCTCAGCAAAACATGAGCAAGTATATTAAAGGGCCGTTAGGGAGGCTGAGGTGGGCATATGCCAACAGTGTGGCCTGGGCTTCTTGTCAATGAGCTTCCATCTCCTTGTTTAAGTAGAGGTGATAACATTGTGTACATTCTTTCCTTTCCTCTTCTTTTATTTCTGCCCTTTCCTCTCCTGTCCCCTCCCCTTCCCTCTCCAATTTTCCCTTTCCCTCCCCACGTCCCTCTCTTGTCTTCTCTTCTTCTCCCCTCTTCTCTCAAGGTCTAATGTAGCCCAGGCTGTAGGTGAGAATGACCATGAACTCCTGATCTTCCTGTCTCTTCCTCCCACGTGTTGGGATTACAGGATCACACCACCGCAGTTGACCCGTTTGCAACTAAAGAGGTTTTGGAGCTTATTGGATAGGATTTGTATTACTGACCTCTTTACTAAGGCTGAGCCACTCCAGAGAGCCAGGACATGCTGGCAAAGCAAGTTGTGTTGAAGATTAGAGACCGGCTGCCAGAATAGGTACAGTGAGGCGTTGCCTCAGCTCTTGGTGGAAGTGTCCAAATGACAGGGATGAGAGTTTGTTTAAGAATGAACTCACAGAGACTGTGGCAAGATCTGCACAGAGTTAAGCCAGATGGGATCCTAGCACAGAGATGGGAAAGTGGACATGGGGTCCTATCCCTAAGCAGAAAGGCATTTGCAAGCGATACTCACAGACCAGGGGAAAGTCAGATTTCTCCAATAAATAAAACTCCAATGGATTAAAAAATATTTCCATGGTATATTCCCAACATACTCCAGGTATGGCCCCATCCCCAGGTCCCAGGACAACAGAAAACACACTCCATATTATTTTATTGTGGACTTTTTAATATATATTTTTTATCTTACAGTTCTTTTGCTTCTTTGTTTTGACTTTCAATTTTGTGTTTTATTAAAAAAATTGGTTTTTAGAGAGACTGTGTGTAAGGGTGTGTGTGTGAGTGTTGGGTAGGTAGGGAGATGGGGAAGAGCTGGGGAAGGTAGCTGAGGAACAGACATGATCAAAATACATTGAATAAAAATTTTAAATTAAAATCAATCAATCAACCAATCAACCAAACAAACAGAAAACAGGTCTAATAATATAGGAATCTAATAATGTAGAAATCTTGACACTATTTCTAATTACTATAATTATTCTCACTTCAGCTAACAATTTGTCCCAATGCTTCCTCAGGGATCTGCCTACACTCCTGGTTTGTAAAGTAGGCATGAGTGACAGATGGAAGGTAAGATGGACATGGGGGAAAGGAGTCCCAGGAGGGCAATATGCTCTCCATGGTCAAGGGTTAGGGGGACAGCAGAAGGAGGAGTGATGAAATGGTGGTAAAATGGAGCAGGCTGGGGTCATGCTGCTCTAAGCTGAAGGTTAGAGCTCGTAGGCCCTTTCCTGTGAGAAAAACAGACTGATTACAGAACCAGGTGTAGAGTGCCAATCTGTTTATGCCTGCCTCTGCCTCAGTCTGTGGAGTGCAGGACACCCTAAAAGTGTCCACTAAGGAGTCAGGAACCTCTTTTCTGTTTCCTGGATCTCTCTCACTCTCTCTCTCTTTATCTCTCTGTGTGCATGTGTGAGTGCATGAAATTTGTGCATGTTTATATGTTTGTATGTAGAGGTGTATATTGTGAGCTAGCATGATATATGCATATGTGGGGGG
>NW_026591597.1:2208199-2211600 GCF_907164565.1 Psammomys obesus | reverse complement strand
GTGTGTGTGTGTGTGTGTGTGTGTGTGTGTGTATTCACGTGTGTGAGGGTATATATGTCTGTCTGTGTGGGGATCAGAGGTTGACTTTAGTTGTTTTCCTTACACTATCTTATTCTTTTAAAAATTTATTTTATTTACTCATTGTACTTTACCATAAAAACATTGGAAGTAAATAAAAACATCACACACCAAAATTAACCAGACAATTTAAGAAATTGAATATATGTATGTATGTTTGTGTGTATGCATGTGTGTGTATATGTGTGTATGCATATGTGTGTGTGACTATGGTGCCTCTGGTAGCCAGAAGAGGGCATCAGATCTCTTGATGCTAAAGTTATGGGCTGTTGTGAGCCAGGTGATGTTGGTGCTGGGAGATAAACCTGGGTTTTTGGCAGGAACAGTATGCACTCTTAACCACCTAGCCATGTCTCTAGACCCCATTATAAGTAGTTTTGATTAAGTGACAGTTCCACTTTTATTTTTTTTAATTTTATTTTTTTCTTATCAGTTACATTTTATTAACTCTGTATCCCAGCCGTGACCCGATCCCTCATTCCCTCCCAGTCCCTCCCTCCCTCCCTCCTCTCCACCGTGCCCCTTGCCAAGTCCACTGATAGGGGGGACCTCCTCCCCATTCATCCGATCCTGTTTTATCAGGTATCTTCAGGACTGGCTGCAAAGCTCTCCTCTGTGGCCTAACAGGACTGCTCCTCCCTTGGGGGGTGGGGAGGCCAAAGAGCCAGTCATTGAGTTCCTGTTAGAAATAGTCCTTGTTCCCCTCACTATGGGAAACCAATTGGTTACTGAGCTACCACAGGCTATATCTGAGCAGAGGTTCTAGGTTATATCCATACATGGTCCTTGGTTGAATGTCAGTCTCAGAAAAGACCCTGTGCCCAGATATATTTGGTCCTTGTGGAGCTCCTATCCTTTCCTCATCAGACTAACTCCCCTTCTTTCTTATGATTCGCTGTACTCTGCCAAAGGTTTGGTCATGAGTCTTTGCTTTGAAAACACTGCTAGTTAAAGTCTTTCAAATGCGCTCAGTAGACTCCTGTCATACGTTCAATGCACATCCCATCTGTCTTTCTAAACGAGGATTGATCATCTTACCCCATGTCCGCTCTCTTGATTATCTTTTTTAGGTGTACAGATTTCATTATGTTTATCATATCTTATAGGTCTATATAAGTGAGTATATACTGTGTTTGTCTTTCTCCTTCTGGGATATTTCACTCAGGATGATCTTTTCTAGATCCCACCATTTGCCTGCAAATTTCATGATTTCCTCCTTTTTGATTGCTGAGTAGTATTCCATTGTGTAAAAATACCACAATTTCTGTACCCATTCCTCCGTTGATGGACATCTGGGTTGTTTCCAGGTTCTGGCTATTACAAATAAAGCTGCTATAAACATGGTTGAGCAAATATCCCTTTTGTGTACTTGAGCAAACTTTGGGTATATACCTAGCAGTGGTATAGCTGGGTCATGAGGAAGCACTATTCCTAATTGTCTTAGAAAGCGCCAGATAGATTTCCAGAGTGGTTGTACCAGTTTACATTCCCACCAGCAGTGGAGGAGGGTTCCCCTTTCTCCACAACCTCTCCAGCATGTGTTGTCCCTTGAGTTTTTCATTTTGGCCATTCTGATGGGTGTAAGGTGATATCTCAGGGTCGTTTTGATTTGCATTTCCCTGATGGCTAATGAGGATGAGCATTTCTTTAAGTGTTTCTCTGCCATTCGATATTCCTCTGTGGAGAATTCTCTGTTTAGCTCTGTTCCCCATTTTTTTAATTGGATTACTTGGTTTGCTGCTTCTCAGCTTCTTTAGTTCTTTGTATATACTCGATATTAGTCCTCTGTCAGATAAAGGGTTAGTGAAAGGGTTAATAGTCTAGAATCTTCCATAAGAAAGGAACTAGACCTAAGCTTTGCGACTTAGGTTTCTATAGCAGTAAATAGCTCGGCTGCCATCTTGGACTTTCTCTGAGACAAGCTTTGTACCTAGCACCTTGCAGACACACCAGTCCTAGCAACCTTTGTTGAAAGTGCCCATATTGTTTCCAATTTTTCCAAGAGGAAGCTGAGACTTAGAGAGGTTTAGTGGCCCAAAGTGGCATGGCTGTGGCAAGGGCTCATGTTCTTTGCCATTTATCCAGCCTCTGGCTGCTGATGCTAAGCGCAGAGGGATTCAACCAGCTGCTGTGTTTTATTGCATGGTTCACTAGTGAAAACCAGAGGGTCTGTGATTATTTAGAAATCATTGCCAGTCATGACTTTTTTTGTTAACTGATCTGTGTAAACTCACATGCCGTGAACATAAATAATTCACACCCTGGATGCACTTGTTCCCTTGTGAGCCCTCTTTGCCAATAATGAGGTGTGGAAAAATCATTACCGGTGGACCTTGGAGGCAGATGACTGGTTGAGTTTCATAGATGATCTAGACATCCTTGGGCCAGGTGGGGAATGTTGCTTTCTCTTTTGGTTTTAGTCATAGCTGTCTTCATTTACTCGCCAAATTCATGAGCTTATCCCCACTAAGTCAGCCAACGAATCAGGTTGGAGTCGAACTTTGGATAAACCAGACACCTGTTACTCAGGGTGACTCAAGACAAGGTTAAGCCAACAGCTGTCTTGACAGTTCAGTGATGCACATGGCCCAGGAAACATGCTGGCCCCAAACTGTCCCACTGACTCACCGCCTTCTGCATGACTGGACTCTCTTGTTCCTCTCTCTCTTGCCTGGGCTGATTTTCTGTTTACAAAGCACTTTAAAATCCATTCTCTTACTCACCTCCCACCCTACCCCCCATTACCCCTAGAAACCCTGGTCTCTGTTTCCAGATGCAGAAACTACCTCCATGTGGAGCTCATGACTTGTCCCAAATATCAGACTTACTAATCAGCAGAAGAATGACTCAAACACAGACTTTCTGTCTCCAAGTGACATATCCCAACTCTGACTCAGACAAAGTGATGTGAAATTCTCTACCTTCCTCCCCTCCCAGCCTGACCCTGACTCCATCAGCTTCAGGCTGTCCATCTCTGAGGCTGACCATTTCTACTGTAGACTCTTGGGCATAATTTCTTATAGAATAGACAGCATGTCGACTCCATGTGCCTGTAAGTCTATTCTTTCACTGTGCTATTTGGTAACCAACATTTACGAAGTGTCTACTGTGTATGTGACACTGAGTTTAAGGCTAAAAGTAACCATGAAAGTTCATCTAGCTTTCTCATCAGGCTGGAGAACCTTGCATTATTTCTCCTCTTCACTGTTGTTGGTTCCTTCTTCTATTTCAGTGTCTTAAATCTTATTTGTTCTTCTTCAAGAAAACAAAAACTGAAATAATAATAATAATAATAATAATAATAATAATAATAATAATAATAA
>NW_026591597.1:2207822-2208189 GCF_907164565.1 Psammomys obesus | reverse complement strand
AATAATAATAATAATAATAATAATAATAATAATAATAATAATAATAAAACACTGCCTCTCCTCAAGTGAATAGGAGGACTTGGGAGGACAAGGACAGATCTACAACTATGGGGAGGAATGGACTGGAGAGTCAATTGTGGAGCATGGCTCAGGCTTGGTGATTGAAGTTACTGCAGGGACAGGGTACAGAGATGCTGTAGCCTGCAGCTGTATGAACAGGCTCTTGTGGGTGCCTCCATGGGAGTTTAGAAAAAAGAAAATAATCACTAGCATTTAAAAATCAAACTAATTTGAATACAAACCAAATCTAGGTTCTTGGATTCTTCTTCTTCTTCTTCTTCTTCTTCTTCTTCTTCTTCTTCTTCTT
>NW_026591597.1:2185147-2207812 GCF_907164565.1 Psammomys obesus | reverse complement strand
TTCTTCTTCTTCTTCTTCTTCTTCTTCTTCTTCTTCTTCTTCTTCTTCTTCTTCTTCTTCTTCTTCTTCTTTCCTTCTCATTCTTCTTCTTTTGATACAGAGTCCTACATAGTCCAGGCTGTTCTCATACTTACTATGTAGCTGAGGATGATATTGAACATCTGATCCTTTTGACTCCGCCTCCTAAGTGCTGGGATGACAATCTTTTACCACCATACCTGCCACGGACCGGCCCAGTTGGGCTCCTAGTGTCCAAGGGAGAACAAGGCTTCAGACAGGAAGACACGGTTTCAGCGATGAATTGACAGACAGAGACACCTTGATGGTTTTGACTCTGCTGCCCTTTACTGAAATCAAGCTAGTATTTTTATAATGATTTCACAAAAGGCACCTTAAAATTGGCATACTTCCCAGAACATTCAGACTTTTACCAAGAATACAAAGTTTACATTTTAACTCAAAATTCAGTCAAACATAAAGCACTGCCCACAAGAAATCTTGGCCTAAAAACTTTTTGATCAGAGCAAACAAAGAAAAAGAAACCTCAAGAGTAGTTTCATTATTGCTAACCAGTGAAGAGGAAAGTCAGGAGCTAAGTCAGATGCCTGCCAAAATCTTTCTCTATATCAAAATCTAACTACACCTTTGTTAACCATCCTTACATATGTCCTGCTAAAGATTTATAATCTTCCTTAGAAACAAGGCACTGAAGGGAGGGGAAACTCCCGCCAGCTGCACCTCCCATGCTATTTTTTCTTAAGAAGGAGCCTATTATTTTTTTTCACTATTCTTAATGCCTATTAATACTAAATCTAATTCATTACTTTTCTTAAACTTATTCCTTTTACATCTTATTTTTATTAAAGCCTTTAATAATCTACTAATAATAAATTTCTTTATAAAATTAGTTGTGCTGTTTCAGGAGTCACAGAGAAAAATAAAAAAAACTCATTAATCCAGCCCCAGAGCACAACTGAAAAAGCATAGAAATCTCAGAACACGTCTTTTTTCCAAGTGGGATGAGTCTGCCAGGGACCTTCCAGGGAGCAAATTTCTGAAAAAAGTGTATCTCTTGCCCTGTAGCATATGCTACTATGGCGACACTGGCGTGGGTGTTGGCACATACCTGTTTTATGTAGTAGTTAGGAGGCTTTGAGCATGCTAGGCAAGCATTCTGCCATTAGAGTCACATCTTCACCTGAATCTTGGCTTCTTGTTAGCTTTGGGACTATTTGGTGATATGTCTGAATCACAAGGAAACAGGTGATGGGTGCTGAGCAGTCCTCTGAGAGATGAGCAGTCTCTTGCTTTCCAGGTGTCCCTAGGGGCCTACTCCTCTTACTCTAAAACCTGCCTTGCTGCTGAAGATGTGCACATTTGGGATCCACATGAAGAGTGTTCCAGCCTGGCTATACCTACATTTCCTGGAGCCTGTACTTCCAGGGAGAACTTCTTTTTTTCTACTCAATTTCTCCTATTCTTTCTGGTCTCCCTGTAGGGATGAACGATACAGAGTTTGCAAATGGGGAGTGGAGAAGACTTCCTACTCATACTAAAGCATTGAGTCCAGTGCTCAGTTTCCAGAGTGGTTAGCCAGAGAAATCTGGGAATTGAAAGGCTTCCAACTTTAGTATAGTGGTTCATGTCTTTAATCCCAAGACTCCAGAGACAGAGGTAGGCACATCTCTGTGAGTTCAAGGTTAGCCTGGTCTACATAGCAAGTTCCAAGACAGCCAGGGCTATGTAGTGACATCCTATCTCAAAAAGCAAAGCAAGCAAGCAAAAACAAGATTTCTAGCTCTAAGTTCTAAAGCACAAAAAGAAGGAAGGCTGGGAATGTAATGTTTGCAAGAGGACCCAGTAGCCACTCAGTGTGGGCTGGAACACAATTTGTTTGTTATTTTTCAGTTGCTGTTGGCCTGGTCTCACCCCGAGATGTAATCTTGTTAAGCAA
Organism: Psammomys obesus; assembly: GCF_907164565.1. Taxonomy (NCBI): domain Eukaryota; kingdom Metazoa; phylum Chordata; class Mammalia; order Rodentia; family Muridae; genus Psammomys; species Psammomys obesus. The sequence goes on along the minus strand of NW_026591597.1, from coordinate 2,205,858 downwards.
AGGCTACTTGATGACCACACAGATTCATCCTCTGCTCTACAATGAGACAGATGCTCTCCCACTGCCCTTTTTGCTTCTATGAAAAGTCATCAAAGTGTTTTTTCTGCTTCCTCCTGAGTATGCTTTTATGAAAAAAAAGGAACCCAAAGGCATGTCTTGCACATGCGCCAAAGCAAACACTATCCAGAGTTCTAAGTTGTTTTTGTGACCCGCCCGAATTCTTTGAAAACCCTGAAAATGATCTGATTTCCTTATTTATTTATTTGTCTTGTGAAGCAAAGTGGCTCATTGTAGCCGATGACTTCCTGGTAGTTATGCCTCGTTCTAGACCTCATAGGGGTAGATACTCACTTCCAAAGATGCTACTTATTAATTCACTTAACGTGAGTATGTTTGTGTGTTGTATGTGCGTGTGTGTAGTTTTCACGTGTATTGTTACATTTGTGTGTGCTTCCTTGGGAAGCCCAAAGTTGGCATCGGATGTCTTCCTCTCTACTTCTACTCACTCTCTACTTTATTGAGTCAGGGTCTCCCACTGAACCCAAAGGCTTGCTGATTCCAGCTAGTCTAGCCAGCTGAATTGCTCCGGAACCCTTAGTCCAGGTCTCTTCAGTACAGGGATCACTGATAGCTGTCACTTCTATCTGGTTTTCATGTGTGTTCTGGGGACCCAAGTTCCAGTATTTATGCTTATGTGGCAAGTGCTTTATCCACTGAGTTGTCTCCCTAGACCTATTTACTTATTTCATTGCTTTCTTCTTTAGTAGTAAATATTATTACATTTTTTTTTTTTATTTCTAGTGTGCATATACATGTGTTGTTTGTGTGTGGAGGGCAAAGGATGGCTCATGGAAGCTGGTTCTCTCCTTTGCTACAATGGGCAGAGGGATCAGGCCATCCACCATGGCAGCAGGCACCTTTGCCCTCTGAGCCATCTCTCTGGCCCCTTATTAGAGCATAATAATTATATATAATTTATGTCTTTCTCTGGCCCTCCCAACTCCTTCTGATCTCCGTCCTCTTTTCGATTAGTTCTTCTCCTATTTTCATGTCCTTTGAGTGTATGTAACCCAAGAGTCTCATTAGGGTTACTCACAGGAACATGGGTAAATGGTTATTTACAGGAACATGGCAACTTAACAAATGCCTAAACCACTGAAGAAAATGTCTCTCCCTCTGTCAGCAGCCATTAATTTCCTATAGATCCCCAGGAAGGAACAGGGCCCACTGAGCTTCCCCAATCTCCTATGACAAAATGCTTATAGGCTCAACCTCATGAAGGTAATCAAAGCTGCAGTGAATTCATGAGCATGTCAGTCCTGTTAAGGCATGGAAGACAGCATTCTCCAGTGCTCTATCCCTTCCTCTGGTTCTCCGATTCTTTTCTATTCTTCCTCTGTGATGGAGATGTTCTGTTTAGGGCTGAGCAACCAATAGTCCTTTATGCACAGTAATTTGGCCAGCTTTGAGTTTTTGCAGTAACCACTGTCCACAGCAGAAAGGAGCTTCTCTGACCGAAGATGACACTAGCACCAATCAGTGGGCATAAGCTAAAATATTTAGAAGGCAATTTGATAGGTAAAAACTTTCTATTCAGCAAAACAACAGTAGTAGGTCCTCCTCCGGCTTCTATAGCTTCATCAGCCATGGCTTTTGACCAGGTTTCCAGTACCAGGAATAAGTTCCTGTATAGAGGACCTCAAATATAATGAGAATGTGGTTGGTTACCCCTGTAACATTCATGCCACTGTTGCACCATTGTGCTCATTGTGTCCAGCACCTCAGTGTTGTTACATGCAGGGTTCACTGCGTGAGACCGTTTATGACTGTCCTCCCCCATCAGCCTGTGAAGCACCTTCTGCTCCCATGAGAGCCAGCCATCACGGAGGAAGATTTTAGCTCAGTTCTAGCCTTGATTTCCCTACGTCCTGCAACCAGAGTGCATTGTACTTTCTAAAGACTTTCAATCATATCAGCACACTCAGTGTGCTAAGATCCTAAAAACATTTTGTTTCCAGCTCGTGGTGTGACCTTCAAATGTCATTTCCCCTGCTTTAAGATGTCATTTCCCCTCTCTGAGTTTTAGAACCTTTCTTGGGATGTTCATGAGCTGGATTGGCTCAGACCTCCCGAAAGTTAGTCATTTGAGTATCATTTTCACAATTTTTGCCGACATCTTCTATTATCTCTTTCAGGTTGACACACTCTTCTGAGCTGGCTCTGAAATACTTATTTTACACATATTTTTATTTTGTTGTTAAAAACAGAAGAACTGGACCATGTTCTCCACGTGGAAGGTAACCTTACGCATAAGTTCAAGGATGAAAACCCCACTACCCTCCAGGCATGCCCCCCCCCCCCCGCCCCAGCACACACCCATCACCTACATATGGAGCTCCTACTCGCTGTGGCCAAGGCTGTGTCCTGTGAAGTTACTCACTGGTTTTCCTGGTTATGGTGTCAGAGCTCTGGGGGACCGTGGGTTTATTTCAGCTTACAGGCCACAGTCCATCAATGAGGAAAGTCAAGACAGAAACCTGAAGGCAGGCCTGCTGGATACTCCACAGGACACTTCTGACCAAGGAACTCATTTTTCTAGTCAAGGAAATGCAGTAGGAATGAAAGGATGCTGCTAGCTGACTCTCATAGACAGGCTATGGTTAGCTAAGACCACCTGCCTAGGGAATGGTGCCATCCCTACTTGGCTGGGGCCTTCTACATCAATTAAGAATCAAAATAATTCTTTACAGACATGCCCACAGGCCAATCTAATCTAGGCAGTTCCTTAACTCCTGTTATATGACTCCAGGCTGTGTCAAGTTGATTGTTAAAGCCAACCACAGCAAACCCTTTCCTCAGGAAAAAAAAAAAAAAAAAATTAGGGTCTGGAGAGATGGCTTAGAGGGTGAGAGCACAGGCTGTTCTTCCAGAGGACCCTGGTTCAATTCCTAGCACCCACCCACAAGGTAGCTCACAACTGTCTACAACTCCAGTTTAGGGGATCCTACACCCTCATAAGAACATACATGGAAACAAAACACCAATTCACATAAAAATAAAAAGGAATAATCAAAACAAAAATTGAAGAGAAAAAAGAAAAAAACATGGGTTTTTATAGGTATATTAAATAGATGTCAAACATTTACTGTTAAGAATTCATAAATAACTTTATTTTAAGACCCTCTTTTGGTATACATATGATTTCACCATTTAGCGAACATGGGCCAATTTGCATTTTAATGAAATGGGATGGATGTGCTTGTTTAACATGACACAATACAACTCAGAGATACACTAATTTGATACATAAATGGTGGTAGGAAGACATTAAAAAGACTTTGTTTTCCATAATTAAACCATTACGTTTTCTTAAGAGCTGAGAATTTTTCATGTAATTAAGAACATGAAGTTCATAGCACACAACAGGTTCCAATTTGAGCTAAGCGGTTCTAGGCAGCCTATGAGTGTCTGTGGCTTGGCACCACGGAATGGAACATACAGTACGAAGCGTGCATGCTGGGTGTTCAGTGAAGACGCATAACACAGCGAGCGTAGCCGGGAATTTTCAGAAGCACTTTATATTCATTACGTTTTGATTTTCAATTAAGTTTTGGTTGTCCTGTGATCGGAAACCTTTCAGTGTTGCCAAATTTCTCCTGGCCCATGCCCCAGCGTCTAGTCACCCACAATATTAGATGCTTGACTCTGGTGAAGGAGGCTGTTATTAATCACGTCTTACATCTGAAAAAACAAACAAACAAACAAACAAACAAGCCCCTCCCCCCAGCTACCGAGCCTTTTATCCAGAGTCCTCGGCAGGTACTCAGCGGGGGGGGGGTTGTAGCTCTAGGGCCTGCCGGGCACTGCTTATCTGTGCAGGCCCTCCCTGCTGTTAGGAAAGGGAGATTAACTGTGTCTCAGGGTGTGGAAGCCTCACTCGCATTGAGAGAATTTCTCACTGATGTAATCAGAGGTGTCGAAAGAGGACCGAGAGGGAACAGTGTGCTCACCAAGTGACTCCTGTCCTCTGGCCTTGAGCTCATCAGGGTGGCTATTGTCTCCGGGGTCTGCAGGGCTGAAAAAAAAAAAGCTCTATTTTTCAATTCACCCTCTGTATTTTCATTTCTTATCTTTCTCATTTTTAGCTGTTGAATATCGCTTTTTTGCCCTTAGCTATTTTTCTTAAACTAAATAATAATAATAATAATAAAAAGGGCACAGAATGGGCTTCCCCCCCCTTCTTCTTTTTCATGCTAGGCTCTCCTCCATTAGGAACACAAAGGGAGCCAGAGATTAGCTCCAATCAGCGGAGCCCCACAATGCCACAATAATGACTTGGGGTATCTTTTAATAGCATTAACAAATCCTGGAGGGCCAGCATGGCAATTGCTCACAGCATCTCCCTTTCATTGCCAGCTCCTTGGGGGTGCAGGGCAGTGGCTGGAGACGGCAGGCAGGTAGGAGGGGTGGGGGGAGGAAAGCAGCGACTAGGTGGAAGCCTCAGGACAGCCTCTAGCTTGAAGATGGGGCTAGAAGTCTGACTCATAGCCGGCCTGGGGCCAGAGCCTCGAAAAGTTGATGCAACATTTGTTTGTGCAAAACGCTTCCCTGATGTGCGATTAAGGACCCCCGTCTATGTGACACAGTCTCCGTTCTTCTGTGGGAGCAGTGTGAACAAGCTGGCAGGTGCAATAGCCTGGATACTTCCTGGTAGAAGTGATTCAAACCCACTGGCTGAATCACTGCAAAGGCTGGGGGCCAGCTTTGCTTTTTAAATTAATAATTACAGAGTTTGTGCTGTGTGTGTGTTGGGGGAGGAGCAGTAGAATAAGTGTTCAACCTTCATTTTCACAATAATTCTCCCCAAGGCTGGGGATGTGGCTTAGTTGAGTAGAGCGCTAACATGCATGAAGTCCTGGGTTCAATCCCCAGTATCAAATATATCAGGAAAGGTGGCACACTCCTGTAATCCTAACACACAGAGGCAGGAGGGAGTGGGAGTTCCAGGTTATCTTTGGCTACATAGTGAGTTCGAGGCCGGCATGGGCTGCATGAACCAGTATATAAAACAAACAAACAAACAAACAAACAAACAACACAAATCTTCCCACTGTAGACTCCACACTGATTATCCCCCAGAGTATAGACTGGAGAAGCTGAGTCTTGCAAAGCGAAGTAACTTACAGACAGTGAAGCTGAGATCAGAAGCCAGGCTTTTAAACCCTGTGACACACGAAAGGAAGGCAGCCATTGGATATGGCTGGTCACCGTGTGGGAAGGAGAGAAATATTGTGTGGGCAGGAGCCAGGGAGGCTGGAGACTGGCTTCTAAAGCCACTGCCATTAGATGATTCAGCTCTCGGCGAGCTTCAGCACAGGCTGTGTCAGGGGCTGTCCCTGTGCTGTGGGGTTTAAAAGGTCCAAGAATGTGTCATGTATCATTGTCATCTGCCCCGGGTTCAGTTCTGACCCTGGAGGTTTGTGGATACCATGATGTGGAACGTTGGGCAAGAGGAATCTGTTACAGGGGGAAAAAAAAGACACTCCTCTTTTAGGGAAGCTGCGAGGCATTAAGTACAATAAGTACAACATCCGACACCCACAAGGCTCATCGTTAGCCCCACAGCTGCATGTCCTGAGCCCACTTGCAGGGTCTACCTCTAGCAGCCTGTTCTGGGTTATGTCACCACTTGGCCTTTGTGACCTCTGGAGAGCCTGGCCACACAGAGCGTGCTCTGTGGTCACAGCAGCAGCATTGTCGTCTGGGCACATCCAAGTCCTCCTGAACCAGACTGCAATTAACAACATCCCCAAGGGGTGTGGAGGGAGAGGCACAGTCAGGTCAGAGTCAGCGTTAGGACTCTGGAAGGCCCACTGAAGAATGAAAGTGATTCAGGTTTCCTCCTCTTTATTGGGGATCCAGCCAAATGCTGCATTCAGACCACAGGAGTGCAAAAAATAAACTGTGGGCCTCTGCATGACACTGTTTCTGTCACGTAGTAAACTTTGTTCTTGTCATACAACACATCCGAGGGGTGCCCAACACCAACACTTGACCCATTCCTTAGTTATGAAAACTGAGGCAGAGCTGGGTGTGAGTTTCAGTGTACGCTAGCTGCCAGATGCCAGGCAGAGTCAGGCCTAGGCTCCTGCTGTCCTAGTCCGGGGCTTGCTGTTTTAGAGAACGAATTGCTGTACCTTCTTTCTCCTTCTTGGATACATGGTAATGTTGTGTCTCCATGCCCCGAGACTTCATTCCATGACCAGGATGTGGATTCAGGCTTTTGCTCAGCTCTTGTGAGCATGGTGACGTCAGTTGCGTATGAGGACTCGTGCCCACTTAGCACCCCTGTCCCTCTCCCCATGAGATCCACACTGCTAGCGTCTGAGGTGTACCACAGAGGGCAAATTTAGGCTCCAAGGGAGGAAGGTGCTCAAAGCCAATCAGGTGAGTGTCAAGAATGGGAGGTGCCCATCTCCCCTCCATGGCAGTACCACCTGCTCTACTCACAGTGCTCTCTGAGTCCGGGCAGCACAGGCTGACATCTTCTGCCCCCCTTCCATCGCAAGCCACGCCCCCTTTACACTCATTTGGGTCCACTCTTCTTTTGTCTAAGCCACTCCTTTAACTCCTGAGCAGGCAGCCCCCAGTGGGCAGGACCTGTTGGTCAGGTGTCCCAGGACTGCGACCCATGTGGAGTAAGTGCCCAGTGAATGGACATTAAATGAACACGGTCATTGCATAGCTTGACTTTTTCACCCGGGCTGTAGTTGTGTAATGGGGAGAATCTGACGTGACTTTTTTTTTATACTGTAGAGCTCCAGAAGGCTGTGCTGCTAGTATTCATCCTTACAAAGCCACGTGTTCCTCTCGGTTACTCCTTCACCCAATAAGCGTTTGTTGATAGTCAAGAGAAATACTGGTATTCTATCTCCTGGCTCTTTTATCTCCATATAGGACAAGAAGAAGCCAGGCCTCTGCAGTTGCCCTGCGTATCCCATCTCAGGGACCTGGTGCAGATTCCTGGTGAGGAGATGTCTGACCCCAAAGGACACCATGGACTGAAATCCACTTCTCTGTCACAATGGCTCCTCTGACTACAGCCTGGTTCTGACTCTCATGCCTGGCAGAGGCCCATGGGAGGCTGGAGCCTATCCTTTCTCTAGATCCTTGGCACAAAGTGGTGCCAGCAAACTAGAGGAGGAATCTTTGCCTTTGAGGTATGAGCCAGCTGGGTTGTTGCAGATCAGCTAAGAAAATAACTCCTCCCATTCTCCTGAGGTTCACCCAAGGGCAACAGCCGGAGCAGGATGGGCATATCTTCCTGGGAGGGCTAGAAGCTGCTGGAAATAACAGCTGAGATCAGGTGAATGCTCTTTGGTCTGAAGCCTGATTGTGGAAGCCTATGACTGATGCTTTTGTTGACAGGCCAGAGTCTCACCTCTACCTCCTGGCTTGGCCTCTGCGTGTTGTGGCTTACGAGCTGGGTGAGCAGGGGCTCCCGTATAGGTTTTCTTACAAGAGCACAGGTGGGGGCTGTTTTCAGGAGCATACCAACTCGCTAGTGGCTACACTATTGAAGGGCATGCCTCTCTCTACTGCAGCAACCACTAAGTGCCCATATCACCCAGGGAGGGGCGGAGCCTTGTGAGTTTCTTCTTTCATAGTAGAATTTCATAGTGGAATTGAGGAAACAAGTCTTGTGCAGGTCTTACACAGATAATCACAGAGGCTGAGTATCCTAGTGTGAAGTGACCATGTTCTGTCCAGAAGGCAGCATTCCTTGAAGTTCCCCCCTTTCGATGTCTCTTCATTCTTCCTATGCCCTCTTTCTTGATGCTCCTTGGACCTTGGAGGGGCTGATACAGATGAGGGACCCTTTCTTCTGTTTCTAGTGGTGAGCAGATCCTTTTGGTTTGATCAGATGTGAAGGAGAGGGTCTGACGACCTTTCTCTTTAGCAGTCAAATCCCAGGACTTGTCTTCCTGTATTCGTGGTTCACCACCCACCCCTTACAGGAGTGCTGCCCTTGAGCTCTCTGTCTTCATTGCTATGGATAGGGCAGGGTTTGCCTCAACAGATGTATGGTCCAGAAGATTAGTCCCCAGTTGGGTGCCATCGAGGAGGAGGCGGAACCCTTAAGTGGTAAGACCCAGTGGAAGGTAATAGGCTGTGGGAGTTTAACCCACAAATGGTTGTATGCTGCCTTGCAGTGGTGCATCAGGTCCTATTAGACTTCTGTTAGAGAGCCTGGCCGCTTTCCAGTGTTTTGCTTCCTCTATCAATACCCAGATTCTCCCACATATACTCCTACCATTTGCTGTGTTGTGACATAGCCAGAAGCCCTTCCTCAGGGGCTGAAGGGATCCAGCTCTAAGCTAGCATCCTCTAGAATTGTGTGCTAAACATACCTTTTCTTTATAAAGCACCTAGCCTCTGGTGTTTCATTACAGGAATGAAAGATGGGTGAAGACATTTATCATCACCCAGTTATTCTGAACTTAATTCCTTATAAAGGAATAAGCAGTTACACTGTCAGGGTCGCAGAAAGACAGCCTTAAAATAGCAGAGGCAGATAAGGGGGACATCATGACTGACTGGGAGGAGAGTCTCCAAGTGTTGCTTTCACAATGCTCCCTCCGATGTTCGCCTGCTGCCTCTTCATTCCACTGAATATTTCCCTCTTTGCTGGGATCTCATCCTACCCATTCACCTCAGAAGCTTCTGGTAGATGGCAACTGGCTGAGACTTGGCCTTAGGCAGGGAGACAGTCATGAAGGACGGGCAAATGATTTTTCTGGGTATGACTTGGCCTTTTTACTTCAGTGACTCTTGTCAGCAGAAGCAGCCTCACCTTACAGCTGGTCCGGTAATCTTCTGTTTTGTTTTGTTTGTTTGTTTTTGTTTTGTTCAGACAGGGTATTTTTCTGCAGCCTTGGCTTTCTTGGCACTAGTTCTGCAGACCAGGCTGGCCTTGAACTCACAGAGATCCGCCTGCCTCTCTCTGCTTCCTGAGTGCTGGGATTAAAGGCATGTGCCAGCACCTCCTGGCTCTGGAATCTTTGTAAGAAATACTGTAATGTGTTTGGGGGCCAGGAGAAGTGGGGGCACCCACTAATTCTCCTGAGGAATGTAATAAGAGGCAAGGATGGGCCTACATAGGTAGCAGAGGCCTCGATCTCCCAGAGCACCACAAAAGCATGCTACTTCCTGTTCTGTGCAGGGCTATTTCAAAACCAGAGTAGATTTGTGTGGCTTTCTGTGGAGGGCCCTCAAGGAGATAAGGAGACCTCACAGTGAAGGATGTTGGGACTGGGGTTCTTTGCCTCTTGCAGGGTACACAGAGAGTGGGCACGCCATACTTCTGAGGGGCGAGTCAAGAATTCATTAGTTTTATGAAAGCTAGGTGGTTCTAGAGCCTTATTCATGACTGGAAGCAGAATGGTTAGAGCATTCCCATAAGGTTCCTGTGACTCTTCACTCTGGCAGACTAAGGCTTAGAGTAGGAAATCAATTGATTTTTTTTTTTTTTTAAAGAAGGGGACAGCTATTAAGCTATTAAGCTTGAGTTTGATAGTTTGTGTGTGCCCTCTGGGTTTTTGGGTGAGACACAGTTTAGAGACAGTGGCTTTTTTCTCTCTCAGTTTCCCCCTATTTTCTCTGTTCCTTTGGCTTTCCTCATCTTCACTCACTTCCCAAACATCACCTCTGGTTTTACTACTGAGGCTGAGTAGAGAGGATTCATGGTGTGGAGATGGCTCCTTCTGGGCTGGAGACTCACACACACACACACACACACACACACACACACACACACACACATCAGATAATCCTACAGACATTTTTATATACACAGGAATTACAACCTAGAGGTAAGACCTACGGCTGGGAGGGTGGCATGACGTGGGGGGGCTGGTGCAAGGGGATGGGTTTAGGAGAAGCAGGAAGCACCATCTGAGCTGAGCTTTTAAAAATATAAGATTTGTATTAATTATTAGAGAACTTTATTCACTTACGCAAGATATTGGATCACATTCAAGTCCACCTCCTTGATATAAGTCCTCCCAGATCCATCCCCTGACTCCCTCACAATTTTGTGTTCAAACAAACCAACAACTACAAGAACAACAAAAACGAATCCACTGAGTGTAATTTGTGTTGACAGTATACTCATGGAAGTAGAACCATCCATTGGAACTTGAGTATACCAGGGGTTATACTCTTAAGAGGAAATTGACTTTCCTTCCCCTAGAATTCTTCAACTGTCAATAGTTCTTCAGCTAGGAGTGGGTCCTCATAAGCTCCTCCTCCTACAATGAATGCTGAATGGCTTGATCTTGGACAAGTCTTGTACAGGCAACCACAGCTGCACAGTTCTTGAGTTCAGTAGGATCACCACGTCCAGAAGACACTGTGTTGCTCCAAGCTTTCCTGGCTTCTGGCTCTTATAATCTTTCTGCTTTCTCTTCCACAATGGTCCTTGTGAGCTGAGTTGTTGAAATGAGATGAGGTGTGCATGTACACACAGGTACTTGCCTGTGCCTATAGAGTGCGTATTTGACTGAGAAGGGAGAATATTCTGGAGGGCTGTCAGGTTGGAGAAGTGTTAAGCCTGACATCACTATATGGAGACCACTGCTCACAAATGCAATCGGCAACAGTGCTTTATTTCAAGAAAGCCTGCATGCGGGGGTCAAACCCTTTTACAATGGTGACCTTAGACAAAGATGTGCAGGCCTTTTCATAGGAAACTAGGGGAATTCTAGCAAGGGTTAGGTAATTTAAACCTCATTGGTTGGTGCTTGGGAAGTTACAAGGGTCAATTCCTCATTGGCTTGTGTCCAGGTGGTCAGTGGGCTGCATTCCTGTGCAATGAATGTTTAACTACAGGATAAGATAAGGCTGCCCAGCACAGATGCCCCAACCTGGGACAAGATATTTTTTCCATTCTTGTGCTTATTTCCAGGCTGTTTCTTGGGTAGGGAATTTTGTGGTCTTGTTCCTGGAATTGGTGGCCTATGGCCTAATTCCTGGGAATATGACTTTTCTTTTAAAGTCAGGCCTGGTCCTAAAATGGAGACAAACTGGAGTTTATGTCGTCCTCTCAGGAAGAAGTGTAGTGTGGTAAGGACAGTAAGGAAACCTGTGAGTACACAGAAGTAATGCCCAGGAAGGAATAGGAGCAAGGTCACTCAGCATCTTGGGTATCAGGTTGGGCAGTAGGACCTATATTGTAAGAGTAATGGGAGGCCACTGAAGGTTTTTCAGGCTGGAGGTCATGGTATCTTATTTGCTTTTCTCAAGGATTTTCCTAACTGGTGTGAGTAGGACAGGTATGGAAAAACACAAGCAGGGAGACTAGGGTTTTCTAGGGAGATGGAATCTTTTGCAATCACGTGGGAGATGCTCAAATGTTAGTGAGTGGAAAACAAAACAAACACAACCCAGATCCACACATTTGGTGCTCGTACTTTTAAAGAGCATATGCAGATCTATGCAAATGTGTTCGCACCACACAGGCCTGTGTACACACAGCCCCTTCCCAGGCCTGTCGCAGTTACGATACTTCCTTGTAGAATGGACAGTGTCTCGGATCCGTGGGCCACAAGCGTGCTGCTGTAGTCGCTGATGTTGGCAGTGTTGTTTAGTTTCTTAGTTTTCCCTTCGGCAGACTAGGGTGTCGACGCGTTGTCTAAGCCTTGGGAAGGCAGAGACACAGGCAGATCCCTGCCTGTCCAGCCTACCCGGCAAATTCCAGGCCAATGAGAGAAACTGTCCGACAGAAAAGAAAGATTAAGGTGGACAGCGCATGGGCAATGATAGCTGAAGCTGTCTTCCAAGTGCGCAATGCGCGTGCACACACGTGCTTATGCCTTCTCCTTACCTGCACCCGCACACGCAAGCACACATGCATATGGGCAAGAGGATGTTAGACTGGGCAAGCTGTAAGGCAAGCTCTTTCCACTGTTGGACTCCTGTGCCTTTGGGCAGAGAGGCAGTGTGCCTAGGGAAGGCTATGTGTGTTATGCAGGTGAGTCACCTACTTTGGCTCAGTGTCAAGGCTGCAGAGTCAGGGTGACATTCCAGAAGAGCCACAGCAGGATGGTGGAGAGGGAGGACATCTCACAGAAGGAGGATTGGGCAGCTGTCTCCAGCTATGACTTACAACCTGCTGGACTAAAACAGCCCTATCTCCCGGCCTGGTCAAGGAAGCTCCTTCCAGGAAAGATTACATTAATGTGTCCAGGATGGATGCTAGAGTTGCACAGAGCTATTCCCATCTGGGGTCCTGTGAACCCAGGCCATAGAGTTATGCTGGCAAAAAAGAAGAAGACCAGAGGAAAGGGAGGACTGGAGACCAGGCCAGTTTGGGAAGCTTCCTTGGCTCTGACCAGATTGGGGTGAGGAGTCTAATTAGCTGGGAAGAGGGGTTATACCTAGCAACAGAAGGTCTGCAGGATGGAACAGGGGTCACTCAAAAGGGTGATTTCCCACTCAGAGACCCAGTGAAGGATTTTTGTAAACAAAGCTGAGCCCATTAGAGCTTTAGCAAGGTAGCTTCACCATGAAGGGTTGAGGAGCTGAAAGTAATGTGCAGTGTGTCCACCTTTGGTCTTTTGCTTTTATATTATGCTTTCCAACTTTGTGGTTGGTTTTGTGATGTCCTATTATTTATTTATTTACTTATTTGTATGTGTGTGTGTTTCTAGTGCCTTTTACTTGGCGTTATTCTGTTTAATTTTTTTTCCATTTGTCTATTTGAGAAAGAAGCCATAAAGTTGGGTGGGTGGGGAGATGGGGAGATGGGGAGGAAGAAACCTCAATCCGAAGGTGCGTACAAACTTTCAGTTAATAACAAGCAAGGAGTGCTCATTCATGGTGCAGCGTCCCTCTAAGCACTCTATAGGAATAAAAGACAAAGACACGCTGGAAGTGACTGGTTCTGACGAGTGAGGTCTGTGAGAAGGACATGGAAGTTAGATTACAGCACTGAAAGTTTCTAAACTTTGTATGTGTGTGTGAATGTGTGTGTTTGAGAGAGAGAGAAGAGAAGAGAAGAGAAGAGAAGAGAAGAGAAGGGAAAGGGGGAGAGGGAGAGGGAAAAGAAAAAAGTGAGGGAGAGGAAGAGAGAGAGGAAGAGAGAGGAGGAATAAAGCTTAGGTTTTTGTGCATACAATCACTATCACTGTGTTATATTCCTAGCATTGAAGTTGCTATTCGGTCAACGGTGACCTTGAATTTCTGACCCTCCTATCAGTCTCCTGAGTGGTGGGATGACACTCATTTGTGCAGTGGGTGCTGGGGTGTGGAACCCAGGGCTTTGCACTTGCTAAGCAAACACTCTACCACCTGAGCTATAGCCCTGAGTCTTTCCCTTGCTTGAGACAGCGTCCCACTAGGTGTGCAGAGTAGCCTTGAATTCACTCTGTAGCCCAGAGCGCTTCATGAGCTTGTGGTCTTCCTGCCTCAGCTTCCCAAATAGCTGCGCTCACAGGCCTGTGTCTGTGTTACTAGCTAGCACATACCCACATGTCCACATTCCTGTATAACTCTTCTTAGTTCTTATCATAGGAGACTTTCATTGACCACTCAGTAGAGTGGTCATGCTAACCTCATGAGAATAATTTTCCCATAAACTTTTAGTCTTCTCTTCTAGACCTCATTTCAATGTGCATCTATTGACAAGTAATCAACAGGAAACCTGAATGCAAGCTGTCCTGATCACTAGTACATAGCAGTGCCAATGAGCCAGTTACCTAAAACTTTAGAACCTTGACGTCCTTGCATTTGAAGGTCAGGTTATGGGTTACGCACAGCTTTGCAGAGGCAAAATAGGGGCACTCTCAAAGGTTTGAAACTGGCTGTGTCACAGGCTGTGCTCAAGTCGGATGCCCTTATGTGCTGACACTCTGAAATCTCCATGTTGGTTTAGCTTTGGGGCGTGGTTCTGATGGAGGCATGAGGAACTTAGGGGTGCCACACATCTGCTCATTTATCATCACCCAAAGCAAGCCAGCAGGTGAAGCTAAACACACAGAGGCCAGGGATGAGTCACTATTCCATGGGAAGGCATTGAAAGTCAGTGGCGGAGATGTCCGGTCTCTGTCCTAACAACCACTGGGAATATTGACACAGTCTTCTACAGGCAAGAGGCTATGAGAACTTTCAGCTGCAGTTTCAGAATGCCTGGTTCTCTTCTAGAATGAATGCAAGCTTGACAGAAAACTTTGAAAAGCTGTTTTTTTTTTTTTAAAGGTACAATGAAAGCCAGATGATCATTTTTGGGTATCCCGAGTAGAGAGTGAGCTTCTGCTTGCTGGCAATTGACAGAAAAATACTAGAATGAGTATCCGCAGGGTGATGAGCAATTGGGTTAAGGAGTGGTTTGTGTGATTCAGCTGGGTTCTCTAAGAACCGTGCCAGATGGAGCTCATTTTGGTTTTGAGTGGCTCTGAGATGGGCCATGTGGCATGTGGCATTGTGGCATGTGCAAGCGAGTCTGGGTTTCAGCAGAACTTTGGAGCATCTCCTGGCTGAAATGAGCTATAGGGCTGCATGGCTCATTTGTTCCCACTGACCCAGTGAAGATTAGCAGGTTTGCTGTGAAGTCTGAGGGCTCTGCACTTGGAAACTCCCCATTTGTGTGTATGCATGCACAGCTGGAGGCCAGAATTAGACATTAGGTGGTTTCCTCAATGGCTCTCCACCTTATTCTTTGTGACAGAGTCTCTCACTAAACCTGGAGCCAGCCACTCTGGCCTAACTGGTCTTCTAGTGAGTTGCAGGGAATGAACCTGCCTCTGCCTCTTCAGTGCTGGGTCTGCAGATGTGTACCACTGTACTCAGCTTTTACAGGGGTGCTAGGGATTTGAACTCAGGTTTTCATGCTTGCATAGCACATACTTGGCTGACTCAGTCATCTCTCCTGATTTTGTGCCATATTTTTTTTTTAACAACACTTATATTGAACCACAGTTACCAGATCTATCCTGATGTTCACCTGGAAGGGTTTTAAGTGCCTGGTATGACAGAGTAGGGATCTCACAATTCTAGGCAGGGATTTCGGATAAAACCATCCTCTTGCAAGGAAACACAAGTAGTTTTAAACATTTGAACATGGGTTGTCACATGTTCCAGGCTGGCCTTGAACTTGCTGGGCGTTTGAGGATGGACTTCCTCCTGCCTCCATCTTCCCGACACACAGGTCTGTGCCACCATGCCTGTTTCATGCTACGCTAAGGTATGAACCCATGGCTTCATGCCTGGTAGGCAAAGGATAGATTTTAAAAAGTACCTTACTTTTTAATTATGTGTATGTATGTGTATGTATGTACACGTACAGTGCAGATACCCACACAGGTCAGAAGAGGACAAAGCATCCTCTGGAGCTAGAGTTACTTGCTGTTTGTGTGATGTGGGTGCTGAAAACTGAATTCCGGTCCTCTGGGAGAGCGGTCATCCCTCTTAACTGCTTGTCCATCTCCCAAATCTCAAAGGAGACAGTTCTAGAGGGCTGGCTTTTGAGTTCACTTGCCCCTGAAATTTAAACTCTTTTTATTTTGTCATTATTTGGTACTCTGAGAACAGAGCTGGATGGTGCATGGAAGTTGTATGTGGCTGAGTGTTTGTTTGGTTGTTTGGTTGTTTTGTTTTTTCTTTTTCTTTTCTTTTCTTTCTTTCTTTCTTTCTTTTTTTTTTTTTCTGAGACAGGGTTTCTCTGTAGACTTTGCTCTCCAGGAACTCAAGCTGGCCTCAAACTCACACAGCTCCTCCTGCCTCTGCCTCCCAAGTGCTGGGACTAAAAGCATGTGCTACCATCGCACAGTCAAGTGTAAGAATTTTCTAATATTGTAGCACAAACAGTAGAACAGAGGGCTTTCTTTTCTTTTTCTTCTATTTTCTTTTCTTCTATTTTCTCTTTTCTTTTCTTTTCTTTTCTTTTCTTTTCTTTTTCTTTTCTTTTCTTTTCTTCTTTGAGACAGGGTTTCTCTGTGAAGGCATGGCTTGTCCTGGACTTTGTAGACCAGGCTGGCCTCAAACTCACAGCAATCCACCTGAGTACTGGGATTAAAGGCGTGCACCACCATTCCTGGTGGCAGAGGGCTTTCCTTCCTTCCTTCCTTCTTTCTTTCTTTCTTTCTTTCTTTCTTTCTTTCTTTCTTTCTTTCTTTCTTTCTTTCTTTCTTTCTTTCTTTCTTTCTTCCTTCCTTCCTTCCTTCCTTCCTTCCTCCCTCCCTCCCTCCTTCCTTCCTTCCTTCCTTTCTTTCTCTCTTTTTTAATGTTGGACACCATTTTATTAATCTTCAACTTCAATGGAAAAATAGAAGCTTTTTCCTAGTGCTAGTCTCATCACAACAGTTGTAGTTAGTGTGTGTGTGTATATGTATATATGCTGTCTTATTGGTTAGTGGGTTTTGAAGTGCAAAGGGCTTTCTTAAAGACACCCAGTTCCTTGTTCCCAGAGGTGACCTTGTATAATTTGGAAGATATATTTGAGATGTCCATGAAGTAGTTTGTGACAATTATCTATTTCCTTTCTGGCTTCCTTGATTGATTTTTCTCTAAGAATTCCTGCCAAGATCTCTCCCTGCAAACTGTTTGTCTCAGGCGAAATTGTGGAATTCTGCCTCAGCTTTTCAGATGAACCTGTGAGATCCCAACCTGACATCCATCCTCTGGTTAGTTGGGGATAGGCATGTGACCTATTTCTGTAGAAAGAAAACCGTGGAGCAAGAATCCTGGCTCTTCTCCCCACTGGGCTGAAAGTGGAAGGAGTAAGAATATACCTTCCTTGACACCATGAAAACGGAGAGGGGCAGAGTTGACAGGTGTCGAGGGAGCAGGTTCTGGTGAACGTGAAATCACGATTGAAACTGGTATTTTTGCAGGATCACTCATAGGAGCCGACACGTTTTAGCGTGTGGTGAGACACTGTGAGGAGGAATTTCAGTCGCTTGCAAACAGGAGCCCTTGGTGGTGACAGTATGTGCCATGGGCTATGCCTCTCCATGTCATGAGTTACAGTGTTACTTCCCCACATACCTCTCTGATGTGTCAATGGAGGAGCCAAATGCCACCACCAGCCTCTTGAGCGGTGATATACTGTGAGTGGCAGAAAACTGCGCTCAGAGCTGGAGCCATGTTTGTTTTTTTTTTTTTTATTTTTCCTAAGCATACCCAGAAGATCTCTGCTTGCGATAGAAGTGGGAAAGGTAATGTTTCAAAAAGAAAAGGACAGCGTTTGATCTTATACTCGTCTAGTATTGGCGAGTCACTTAAAAATCTCCATTCATCTACACAGATGTGACCTGATGTGTGTAAGTGCTGAAGATGGCGGCTGGGATGCTACCATTGCGTCAAAGGAATTAAAAAAAAATGATTTATTTAATTCTATCCTATCCCTTGAAATTGGCATTACATGACATTGTGAGCTGCCATGTTCTAGGGTCTGGGAATTGAACCTGGGTACTTTGGAAGAGCAGACAGCCCTCTTAACCACTGAGAAATCTTTCCAACCCCACTTGGAAGGAATTTTGAGAGCTCAGACACAGAAAAAAAAAAAAGATTGTGGTGTCATCTGTACCCAGAAATGAAGAGCCACCTTCTCATATCTAGGCCTTCTAGACCTAGAGTGTGATAGCAGTACATGGAAGCTGTGGTCATCTTGTCCCAAACTCCAGGTCCCTGTGTCTCCTTTGCCACTGAAAAGAAAGACCCAGACACAGTACTATATATTTATTTCACAAATATTATCCACACTGCCAGAGAGCCCTGCAGCTGCTGGATATGCTTCAAGAACAAGCTAAGACCCTGGTCTCATGGAGAGTTTGCCTTCTTTGAGCAAAGACGGAGATTAACAAGCTCATATGCATTATAATGTCATTTGTGCTGGAAAGATAATAGCCACCAACGTCTTGGCTCAGCATGACTCAATTCATTATCTTCTAAATGGGAGAGCCAGCAGCTCAGTGTGGGTGTCCCTAGGTTAAAAATCAGAGTGCTGGTAGAGCTGTGTCCCTTCTGGGTGTTTCGGGGGAGTCCCTATTTTCTATCCTTTCCCAGTTTCTAGAAGCTTCTCACATTCTTGAGGTCATGCCTTCTTCTCTTCATTGAGACTTCTCCTTCTACTGTCACAGCTCCCTCTGACCCTCTGCTTCCCTCTGGTAAAGACACCCTGGTCCTCCAGCATACTTCAGCGCCATGTCCCTGACTCGTCTGTCTGTCAGGTAAGGTGACATACCCACAGGGTCCAGAGCTTAGGATATGGACATCTCTGGAAGCCACACTGCAGGCTGCCGTAGGTAGAGGTGTCAATGTAAGGTGTAGTTAGGTCCCTGCAGAGCAGAAGGTACCCCAAAGGGGTATGTTAATTGCTTTTCTCATTGCTGTAGTCAATTAAACAGGAAGAGAGTTTAAAGGGGAAGAGTTTTTCTGTCTTACAGTTTGAAGGGTTCATTCCATTCTGGTGGGGAAGACGTGGCTCAGGAAGAGGAGGAGGCCAGCTGGTTACCATCCATCTACAGTCAGAAAACAGAGGGTGAAGAGGAGGTGGGCTAGGTTATGAAACCCCAGTGCCCCTCTTTCTCCAACAAGACCCCACCTCCTAAAGATTCTACCACTTTGCCAAATGCCCAGTAGCAGCTGAGAACCAGGTATCCAAACCTCCAAGGTGACAGGAGGCATGCGTGCAGGGGAGAGAGTCCATTTACAATCAAACCACAACATAGCATCATTGTGTGGATGGTGTTCCATTTCACAGATGCATAATGGGGCCAACAAGCACTTGAGGACACAAGTTGGCAAAACAAACAAACAAAAAACAGAGCTAGGGTAAGAGAGTACTACCTCCTCTACCATGGAGACTTGAAAACGAGGAGTAAAATGACAGAAACATGACGAATGGGGAGGTCCCAGATGTCAAGTGAAGCTCACATTGAAGGAAGTAAGAATGGTGGGAGCTGAGTGCCAGCCACCCACTGGGTCAGTGATATGGTGAGAGTTATGGGCTTTGATGGGGGATGTTACACCTGGGTCATGGGCCTGAGGAGAAGGTGCCCACAGGGGAGAGAGTGTGGAGAAAGAGATTAGCAAAGTCCTGGAGCAGGAGGGAAGCAAGGGGCTCCCCCTCATAGATAGAGAGGTCCCCCTCATTCTCTAGTCAAATGGACAGTGAGGACTTAGGATTTGTAGCCTAAAAGCTAAGGTCAGAATAGCTAGCCTTACCTGCGTTTTTTGTTTTGTTTTGTTTTCTCTTGAGTTGCCATGTACTGCTAGAAAGTGGAATATGTGCAAGACTGCACCAAAATGAAGAACAAAATGGGACCGCGTCTGCAAACATCTGCATGGAGCTATGTAGGAATGCGCTCCAGGATTCTATGTCCACCCTCAGGAGCATCAGTAGCGATGACAGCCTTCTGGCCCTGGTCCTCAACCCTGCTTCTCACTCTCGGGGACTGTTTATAGGTGGTCCAGGAACGTCTCTCACTTGACAGAGGGTTCTAGGACACCCCCACACCCAGCTCACTGAAGCCAAATGTTTGGGGGAGGAGACTAGTGTTCACATTTAAAGCCAGGTTCCCTGTGATCTAAGTGTAGCTGTGGTCCACAGTCAGGGCTCTGTGTCACCGTGCCTTGAAATGGACAGTGTGTGGAGTTCCCTACTCTCGGCCACAGGAGCTACTTGCTTTGGAGAAACTACCAAGAAAATTTGATTCTTTGAAATTTCTTCCTTTGCATCCAAACTTCGATTTTCTCCCTTTCACTTTCCTTCCATCTCAATAAGCTATCACTGGATCCTGCCCTCCCAGTGGAAAATAATATTTTCCCAGTGGAAAAATTAATATTTTATATGTGCAGGTTCCAAGGATGTGGTGTGTTTGGCTAAGAAAGCAGAGCTTTGTAGACTCATAAGGAAGCTCAAAGGACATATTTTTTCCCTCCCTGATGTTTGTCCCTCAACAGGAAAACCATCTATTTTTTACGACCCCACTCAGCTCCACAGTTTCTGAAAGCCCCATCCATTCCTTCTTTTTGCCTTGAGCGAAAGACGCTTGTCTCCATAGAAGCATCATTATGCTCAGAAATTTGCTTCTTATCAGGTGTATTTCGAGTGTAGGCTAGCAAGATGCTGGGTGTCAAGGGTTTGTTCCTTGTCAATGGGCTGAGAGACAGGCATGCCCTGGCTGTGTGGCCAAAAGGGGCTCCATTCACTTCAGGGGAGTGTTCTCCTTTCTTCCTTCAAACTCAGTCATCAGACGATTCCTGTGTGTTTCAGCAGATATGAGTGGGGTAGAGGCTAAGGCGGTTATTCTAATAGGGCTGACGGGTGGGAAACAGTGGGCAGATTTCACCATCATGACCATGTTTAAGTGTGGAACATCCAAACATTTTGTGATCTTCCTGGAACCTGTGGTTTTGCTTTCTTTCTTTCTTCTTTGTGTTCTCTCTGGCCCAGTGGTTTCCTATTCAGGCACCATTGTGCAGCTCTCTTCTTGCTTGAGGGCTCTTCTTCCTTAGCTCAGTATGTTAGCAATCTGTGCCTATTCAGCAGGTAGAGACAAGGTCTTGCACTTTAGGGAGTCTCTATCAACCTCTTATATCCAATATCCACTTCTTGCCCTCCCTTGTCTGTAACATATACGAGGCTCCTCGCTCTCTTTCACACACACACACACACACACACACACACACACACACACACACACACACAC